>NC_136722.1:21805000-22405000 GCF_936440315.1 Barbus barbus | reverse complement strand
CGAAGGCAAAGTTTGAGGTTGAAACTCTTCCAGGCATATTTCCTCTGCCTGGCTGCAGAGGAGAGAGTATGCTAAGATAGAAAGTATTATTTTCCTAAATGGAAGGTGTCAGATGGTCACGCTGAGGTGATCGGCTGTTCGAGATCACTGCTTCCCATCTGCAATTTGTGACGTGTGAAAGATTCAGCCCAAATGTGCTCACAAACTGGAAATCCACAGCACTTTTTCTTATCGGTGCCAAGCAAGATAACCAGCTGCTTTACAGATCAGGGAACATATCATATTAATATCATGGAGTGTTGTGATATCATCTTGTTTGTAAAAATATTTTTGTTAACTAAGTGTGGTGGGACGGCAACCTCTGAAAGTGGCTGTTTTATTTATTTTTTTATTAAATCTAATTTCCGCACAAAGTATGTGAAAAGCTCTTGCATATTAGGCCACTGGCTGGAACAGGAATTATTTTGTTTAAATAAATGGAACGCTGCAAATTTATTTACTACAGCTTTTGCATTTCGTTATCAGTACTAGATGATAAAATGCTAAGCTAGTGTGGAATTACATGTGATATTACATGTCTTCATTGTTGAAATGCCCCTCGAAATGTATTGTAACTGCAAAGCAGAGGTCAAAGTAACCCCGTTCATGACTTTAATGGCAACAAACAGTGAAGACGTGATGAAAGCATGCATTAGATGACACCTCCACCACTCATGATGGTAATAAATTAAAGCTAATCTTGTTAGTGTAGTACTGGGAGCAGTGCTTATGAGGTTTTGCATCACTGCAATTAACAAATTAACTATGTTCTTGTATTTAATGTGATTTTCTTCAGTGTAGTGAGATGCTTAGCTTTTTGAAATATTATTATGTGAGCAGCTAAGTTTTTTTTTTTTGTGAACAATTATTTTTGAGAAAAATACAAAAATAAATAAAAACGAAAATAAAAATCCCCCTCCACCCACCCACCAGGCAGACCCACACCATACATACATTCAAAATAAATTATACATCTAAAAAAAGATTTAACAATGTCAAAGTGGCATTCCAGTTCTTCAAGGTTTTTGTCTTTGCTCCATGAATACGAGCTATCGATAGTTCCCTAGAAACAATGTCCAGCAAAGATAAGCCCCACACACGTCTGGTTATTGAATGGGGAAATAATCACAATGACAAAAGCACACAACAAATTACTAAACCTTTCACAAAAATTTTCACAGAAGATATAAAATGAAATGTAATTCGGAATTTTAATTGAAAAAACAAAACTATAAAAATGTATCAGTAATACTAAAATACACTCCATCTATAGGTTCTGTCACAGATCATTGTATAATTGCTAATATACAGCGTATATTCTGTAACTTTCAGTGAGAATATGAGATATTGGTATAATATGAGGCACATACTGAGACTGCGGCCCACAGGGGTGTTGATTAGGTGTGGAAGTTGGGCGCATTGTGTCTCCATCACATATGGGGTTCTAATGGGCGACTCCCGGACCAGGTGGGCCCCGGTGTTTAGAGACCTGCAGACGATCACTCATGACAAAGAAAACAGCAGAAGAAGAGAGAGAGAGAGCGAGAGGGAGGTATCAGGGTACTGGTGTGTACCTTAGGGAGCAGCTGGGCAGCTAGGACAGAGGCATGATGGGATACTGGAGGAACACTGGCATGTGTGTGTGTGTGTGTGCGTGCCACTAGCGGGTAGCCACCCTCAGGGTTGGCAGCGGCGAAGGAGCCGTGTGCGCTGGAGCGGCCGTGGACGCAGTGGCGCGATCACCTGGGGAAGGTACAGCCAGCGGAGCAGAGCTGATGCTTATTTCTGGGGAGAACTGGGAGATTTTATTTGTTAAAGCGGTGCCCAAACACTCACAGCCTCAAAAATATAGCTAAAAAATTAGAACAAAGAAAGCCACATGGGAATTGGGAAAGTAGGAAAAGAATCAGATGGTAAATGATTAGAAGAACATGATCTTTAGTTGCCTTTGAAACACAAGTAGAACTCATTTCTGAGTAATTGGTTAATTGGTAAAAAGAGCAAAAAATGCTTCATTTCAAGAATTATTATTATTTTTTTTAATCAATTTTACCATGTGTTTTACATTGTAATTTAGCACATATACATATGATTTGAATTTTTTACTTCTTATAGTATATGTGAAAAAATATAAAACTATAAAAAGCGAGTGACAGTACAGACATTTATGTTACAAAAGTTTTTCATCAAAAAAGTGATTTCTGAAGGATCATGTGACACTGAAGACTGGAGTAATGATGCTGAAAATTCAGCTTTAAATCACAAAAATAAATTACATTTTAATACACATCAAAACCTGAAAAAGTTCTATTAAATAGTAATAATATTTTATCAAATATATCCGTTTTTACCGTATTTTTTGAACACATATCATTCTTATACTTCTATTATTATATAAAAAGTAGCATCATCCCTCCTTTTTGAATTCTTACACTAACATTCAAGTCAAAAAACAGACATTCGCAAACATGAAGTCTTTAATTTCTCTCCGCTCTTTTGTTCTGGCGCCAGCGGTTCCCCCTTCGAAAATGTGCTTTGTGTCTAATATGGTCAGCGCCACACAATTACTCCCTCCAGTGAAAAGTGAAACAAACGCAGGGCATGCAGAGCATTTTGCATTATCTGCACTCCTTGGATAGTCTAACAATAATAACTGTAAGACAACGTCAAGCCGAGGCTGCCAAGCTCAGCTAGCACGTATTAGAACTTTAGAAATGAAGTTTGGGGTGAAATGGAGTGCTGAAAACTGTCGGATTCAGGCATTCTGCTATGTATTTATGCATTTCAGATCATATTAATGCATATATATATGTATATATAAATGTACAGGACAGAGTTAGAAGGGAAACCCTAGTGACTTTTATCCTGCACCACCAAAACATTGCTTTTCTGACATTCTCACCTGAATTTGGATAGTTTAAGCTGTAACCATGTGTGTGAATGATGCAAAGCACAGACATTTTTCAAAGTCAGTATGTTCTAGAGTATTTATAATGTAAATGATATCATAAATCAATAAATGGTAATAATTATTTATATTATAAATGGAATTATTTTATACTATATAACATATAATATGTATATAATATGGCCCAAGCACGCCAAAAAAAAATATTTTGATAAAATATGTATTTATGTTAATAAAATTACAATATTTAATAAATGCGTTAATGCTAAATATTTTATTTAAAAATTATATATATATATATATATATATATATAATTTTTCAAATAAAATATTTAAATATATATATATATATATAAATATTTATTATATATATAATTATTTATATATAAAATTTTATCTTTTTAAAATATATAAAATTAGTATTTGTACATTAAAATAAATATTTTTATATTTATAAAAATATTTCATGAAAAAAAAAAATTATTTTGATAAAAAAATTCATTTTAAAATGACAAATTCAGTGTATTTCTCACCGATAGCTATTGAAATGGCTTCAGCAAATTTGGAACAAAATGCAGTACAACACACTTATGTTTTTGCAATTTTCAGACAAATTGAGAGTGAATAAATGATGCCAATATTTAAATTTAAACCCAAAAGTTTAGCTATGAGTATGTGCCAATATGAATATGCCACAAGAGTGAGTGACATTTTGGTTGCACGGGATAAATGTCACAAAAAGTGTTTATAATGTACCTTCATGCATCCGTCCAATCAAAATCTGTCTCTCATCACATGCGTTACATATGAGCGTCACATGTTAATGACATCTGTAATGAGAAAACACAGATATAACACTACATCCACAATCACGTTAGGCCCAAAGCTAAGCATCATCCCTCCGCAGTATGCATTTGTTGTCATGGTGCAAATATTAAAAAAGAGATTTTGTCAAACGTAACTTGTGTTTAATTGCCGTCAGGGCGGTTTGACTGAATCCGTCCTTCAGCATCTGCATTGCTGAGCTTCTCTCCCCCTCTTTTTCTTCATCTCCGTCTCATATCTTTCCCCCTACTGCACCCATCGAATTGGCACCAAACCCTTCAAGATGTCCCCAGCAGGCTCTTGCTTCGCTGGCCGCGTAGTAGACTGTGTGGTTTCCTTTAAACAGCTGTAATTTGTATTTCCAATCACTGTGCTGATTTCTGCTCATTATATTGCTGTTTCACACCGGTAAGTGAGCAAAAGTTTGGATTGATTGACTCTAATTAACTAAAAAACGTTCCGAGCCAGGGGTTTATTACCATGCTAGCTAGCCACAAATGTCAGAGACTTTCACAAATTATTATCCTGTTAAGATGAATGTGTGGGGAGGCAGGGAAGTGTGGAGACAAAGAGAACATATATTATTTTCATGACGAATTTGTTTATCGCTCTTCTTTTTTTTTTCCACTTTTTCAGGTGTCTTATTTTCCAATTAAATACACACAGACTCAGCATCTGTACACATTTCAAGGGTTGTCATGTTGCCTGGTGTTGCAGCATGAAGCCTGCAGGAGTACATGTATGTATGTCTTGTAATTATGATCTCTTTGTTGTTGAATTGGCCATCAGAATATTAGAAATTTGACCCTACAAAGTCAAGCTTTAATCGTGCATTCAATCTGATTTGAAGTGTGTAATTTCTGCACCACTAGCGTCACCAAACGCAATTACAATATGTTGGTTCTCTAACACTTTTCCCAACTTTCTCAATGCCAATGCATGACTTAGAGAAAAATCATATAAGAATATTGCACATTTTATCTTTAACTGACTTTAAATCCAATCACAACACCTATATAACCCTTGAATTTGTCTTCATTTCAGCTTACGAATGCTAGTAAAGTGAGTATACAATACAGCATCTGTGTATGCGTATGTGTAATAGAGTCGTCTGACGGTTGCTAACCCTCTGTAAGCTTTGATGCATGTTTCTGTTGAAATTAATGGCAGTGGTGTTTCCTGGCCTGGTGTCATTTATTTCACAGGATTGATCGGAGGCTGGAAGAGCAGACAAATGTGTTTGGGAAGTGTTCTAATTTAAAATATGGCTGCCTGACCTGGAAGAGAAAGCAAAGAGGCAATCTATCCTTCAAAATCATGACCCGGGTGTCCGAGGTGCCAAAAAGTTTAGTGCGCAAACAACTGTAAAAAGCATAGACTACACAAAAGCTAAAATCAGCAGGTGATACAGAGCAAACCACAGTGGGTTTCATTAGTGGTGACAATCTTTGAGGGGCCCATTGCAATGTTACATATATAAATGTGCAAAATAATGATAAATCTCTATTATTATTACAAATAAAAATACTACTAATAAAAATTTAAATATTTTTAAAACATTGCCATTTTATCTGACTGTTCAATGACTGTTTTTAAGCAAGTTTCAAATATATTACTATTATTTAGCAACAACAACAACATATTATTAAAAAGTCTGACTAACAACTTCAAAAGCTTCAAATAAATTAATAACAACAATAACAAATTATTTAACATGTTAAAAATGACTGTTTTCACACAAGTTTCTAATACATGATTGTATATTATATTTATTTCAGTATAATTATTATTATTTTTTTTAAATCAGACTTTAACGACTGTTGTCAAACACGTTTCAAATAAATTATTACTATTAAAATGAAACTTTTTTCATCACTTACTTACCCTCATGTTGTTGTTCCAAACCTATATGAATTCCTTTCTTCTGTAAGCAAACAGGTTCTGGTCCCCAATGACTTCCACAGTATTTTTTTCCCCATATATGGAAGTCAATCGCCACCCGCCACTGTTTGGTTACCAACATTCTTCAAAATATATATTTTTATTTTTTTGGTGTGTGTTCAACAGAAGAAAGAAACTTGTACAGGTTTGTAACAACTTGAGTAATTGATGATATAATTTTCATTTTTGTGTGACTGCCTGTAAATAATAATTAAATAATAATAATATAATTGAATAACAATAAATAAATAAACAAAATAACATTACTGTGAATATTATCATCAACACGATAAATAAATATTCCATCAAGTAATAAAGTTTATTAGCCTAATTGTAGTCTGTTTACAATTGCCAAGCAAAATATCAAAGTTCATTCATTTACATTTATCTGACGCTTTTATCCAAAGCGACTTACAATTGCTATATATGTCAGAGGTCGCATGCCTCTGGAGCAACTAGGGGTTAAGTGTCTTGCTCAGGGACACATTGGTGTCTCACAGTGGATTCGAACCCGGGTCTCTCACACCAAAGGCATGTGTCTTATCCACTGCGCCATCACCACCCTCAATAAACAAATGATTGCTGCATTAATATAAAATTCAACTGGTGTGTGTTCACAGGTGGGCATATACTGGCTCATCCAATCAAATCTTAGAGCTATTGATTGTATAATATCAGCTTATGCCACCTTTATACTGTGTCTAGACAGTTAGTGTTAGTGCTAGTTAGTTAGTTAGTGCTGGAAGTAAGAGTCCAGCTGCCGCCAGTTATTATCCACTGCAAATGCAGAAGAGTGGGAAACACATCCACTCTGGTAGTCTCAAAGGTACCAAAGGATCTCTTTCACTGAGTTTCAAGAGAAATAGTGTGTCTCTCAGTCATCCATTACGTTCTCTTTCTGTATTCTCTGTTAAAAAAGTTTTAATGCTGTCATGGGGGTATGTATGTTTCTGGGCCCATTCATTCATGTCAAATCAATCTATAACACTTTGCAGGAATATATGTCATTTCCACATCTACATAATCTTAATCTTAATCACACACTTAAAAATATAGTTTAAATTCTTAAAGGTGACATATGATGAAAATCTGACTTTTCCAGGTTTTAAGTGCTATAATTAGGTCCCCGGTGCATCTACCAACCAAGGAAACATGAAGAAGATTAACCCAGTAACGTTGAGTTACCAGTAGCTGTTTTAGTAAGCCTTTTTCTGCAAGTGTCTGAACAAACGAGCGCGTCTGATTTCGCTCCCCTATTGACGTTGCAAAAGGATTTCATTATAATATTACCGCCCCTTAATCTGTACATTTCCACCCGCGGTGCCATCATTTTGATTTCGCAAGCAACAATGGTGTAAGTTTGAGCAAAACATGCTAACTGTTCTGCCTTTAGCTGCACAGATGGGCACAGAACACTATTTAGAGTCCCAGCCTCAGAGACAACAGAGCAGTGGATTTATTGATTTATTTACTGTATATTGCTGCTGCCACACAGATCTAAAATAAACATGCAATTTATTTCCCAGCTGTTTACCTTCACAGACATAACCGACTGTTTTTGTAACTCGTGTGTTTAAACTTGTGTGTTAATGAGAACTTAGTTTAGTACTCACATGCCTGTGACAGCAGCTTTCTGTCCGTGTGCTTCGGATGTGTACACTCAGAAAACCTTATATAAGAAGTTTAAACTAATATGGTTTAAACGCAAGATTTCAGCACGATAAACATGATAATAAGAACCAAAACATATGTTTTTTAGCAGGTACAAGCTGTAACGGCACAGCTCTATTCTGGAAAAGAGGGCAGGAGCAGCAGCTCATTTGCATTTAAAGAGACATGCTCTAACACGGCATGTTTCTGCTTCCACTTAAAATAGGCATTTACAAAATGATATAATAAAAGATCTGTGGGGTATTTTGCGCTGAAACTTCGCAAATACATTATGGGAACACCTGAGACTTATATTATATATTGTAAAAAGGGGCATAATATGTCTCCTTTAAATGCAGCTTCTAAATTCTTATTAAGAACCGTTTTTAATGTATGCGCTATAATGTAAAGTGCCCCTATTATGCCATTTTTAAGGATGCTAATATTGTTTTATGAGTCTCCTAAAACAGGTTTACATGCATCCAAGGTCCAAAAAAACACTTTAGTTTTCTAAAAAAATAGCTTTAATTCGACCTCATTTCTAAATGATTCATAAACGACTCATGCGAAGCAATTCAAAGAATCAGTCTCTCTAAACCCCTCCTTTCTGTGAGCCCTCGCTGCTGTGATTGGTCAGATGGCGCAGTCCTTTTGTGATTGGTCTGCCGCGTACAGCACGAATGACAGCCCATGGGCGGACATTATGCAAATGTGTTACTTTGTGATGTACAGCCGTAACAGAATAAGATTCGAATTCCTAACAACTCGTTTAGGCGATTGCGAGCCGACTCTATTTTTTGATAGACAATAACTATATATCGTGCACTATATAACTTTGCAGAACGTTTATGTTCACATACTGCTACATGACACACTGCATGAAAGGTAATATTCGAAAAGGCATAATAGGGGCACTTTAAGAGTTCCTGATTGGTTCATTAGTGGTTCAAATTAAAACCTTTATTTTCAAAAGTATATTTAGAAGTTTAAAAAGTAAGTTTAGACTGTTTAATGTGTTCCATTGCCATGACTTTGACCGATTTTGGGTTATCAAAAAATAAATAAATGATGCATTAACTGAATATAAAAATAAAATAATAATAATAAAGAAAAAAATATATAAATTATATATAAACTACACTTATTTGATTTCATCTACTTTTACAAGGCCCTTACTCCATTTCTCATTTTTTAGTTTAAATGCAAAAATAACTAACTAAACTAACTAAAAAATATAGACATATTTAAAAAATATAATAATATAAAATGACAACAAAAAACACAACAAAATGGAAACAGAAAATATAAAAATATAATTCAAAATTAAAAACAAATTAATTAAAATCAATTACACTAATAATAATGATTAATACAGCATTTATTAGTCTTCGTCAATGTTCTTAATGTTAACATCTTTTAAAAAATATATTAGTAAATGTTGAACTTAGATTTACAAAATTAGAAAATTAGATTGACAAATGCATGCATTGTTCATTGTTAGTCCATGTTAACTACCTAAGACTGTATTGTAAAATTTAACCCAACAACCTAACAGATAATCCTTATTATACCAAATATTCCAAAAAGGATGTCACTTTCTGATGTCTTTGCTTGACTATAATAGTTACGGTCAATCGTAACTGACATTTCATTAATCATTTAGTTATTTGACATCTCACCAGAGGAGGCACGACAAGACACGAGGGTAAAAGAAATAAATAAGTAAAAAAGTTAAAAGGCGCATATACCAAAACATCAAAATGAGAACTCATTTTTGTAAATGAAACCTATTTGTCGATAGAGCACATCAGTCTTATGAAGCGGGGTAAATTAGAAGGCTTGCGTTTCCGTGGGGTTGTGCAGAATGCCAGTGGGTAGCGTTCACACAACATCCCTCTGTGCATACTATTTACCCCTGGATTGCTTCAGGCTAATGTCTCAATAATTTTCCCTCTTTTTTTTTTTCGCAGGTCCTTCCCACAAAGGACTTGACTAATGATCCATGGACAAAATGAAGCATTCAAATTTATTCATTAATCATTCATCTCCAGCTCATTGAAAATGCTAAACTTCCACAAAATTAAGATTGAATATTGAAAAGTGATTGAGGGAGACAGCTCTCGGAGGAGACAGGAAAAGAGAGGATAAACAAGCAAGAAAGGAGGGAAAAAAATGACAAAGGACGCCGAGCGAGAGGCGGTCGAGACCAACCCCAGCCTGGTTAGGGTTACGAAGGTATACTATCCGCTAGTTAAGGTCAGAGGGGTTTAAGTAAGTGTAATTAGATCCAAGAATCTAGAGAAGCGTAGAATTTCTGTCAACACAGCCCCCTAATTATTCTCTTTTCCAATTAATGGTGACATAGATTAATTATCTGATGAGGCAAAGCCAATTGCAATCATTCACCCCGCTAAAATTAGATCATTCCTGACAGTAGCATGAAAGTCACCTGCTTCATTGTTATGGATTGGGCCGTGAGCGTCGGACAGGGGAGAGAGTGAAGCATGCTGGGGGTTTAAGTAAGTTGTCTGGCGCAGGTGAGCGTCCAATTACTCCGCTATCTGAACTGTAGGCGTCTTCCTGCTCCATCCGTCGGCATCTGCGAAGGGTCTGTTTGCTTGCTGCGGGACATGGCTGCTAGTTGAGTCATCTGTCAGCGAGAGCAGGAACTCAGAGAGGCGCTGGATTGCATTTGACAACTCCTCCTGTTTAAATAGGCAAGCAAATGGAATCAATGAGTGCTGGCTAATTCACTACAAAAACCTGCAGTGGAGCCAGAGCCCGCAACAGATCGACATCCAGGTTCCCTGCGTATATAGGAAAGGCCGGTATAGCTGGTCAACGGCGTATGTTGTGTAAACTAACCAGCTAGGCTTTCTTGGTGGCACTAGTGCTAGTCTAGCATTTCCATTCAATTCCATTCGAATATCTAAACACAACAGATCAAAAGTTTGGGGGTCAGTACGATTTGGGATGCATTAAATTGATCGAAATTGACAGTAAAGACGTTTGGAATGTTACAAAATATTTCAGTTTCAAAAAATGCTGTTCTTTTGAACTATTCATGAAAGAATCCTGAAAAAAAGTTTCAGTTTCCCCAAAAATATGATGCAGCATAACTGTTTTCAACATTGATAATAATGTTGAATGAAAGCATATAAGACTAAAAAAGTTTTTATTTCCACTTGACTTTCTAGTCAATTTCACAATTAATCACAATTTCAGTCAAAACATAAAGACTGAAAATGCATAAAACATACTTCAATAATGTTATATTTACAACTCTGAAAAATCATTTTAACAGTGTAAAATTATTTCTGAAGGATCATGTGACACTGAAGACTGAAGTAATGGCTGCTGAAAATTCATCTTTACATCATAGGAATCAATTTAATTTCCAACTGTATTCAAATTTATATTATATTTTATAATGTAAAAATATTTCACAATATTTTTACTGTATTTTTGATAAAATAAATGAAGTCATGGTGAGCAGAAGAGACTTCTTTCAAAAACAAAAAAGAGCCCAAACTTTTTGTATATAATGTTCTAAAAACATAAAATAAATTAGCCTACATTTTGCTCTGTCCAGGTACAAAGATACTTTTGAATGGTCGTCATTGAAGAAAAATGTTTAGTTATGGCATTTTACAAGTCAAACTTTCCTGAATGGTAAGAGCGACACTGACAATTGAGACACTTTTAGTTCGTAAGACATAAGATTGAGAAAGACAAAACAAAGAAAGACGGTGTGTGCCACACTCCTGGTGAACTGCGCACATGGGTTCAGTGCATGCCTGTTTTAAAAAACCTCAGCAACCAGTTTTTCTATTAAACTGCCTTGCACTGTCAACCAGCTTGGGAACTGAGCTGGCCTAGCCATGCAGAAATTTTCTGACTAACAATTATATCAGAAACAAGATCTTGGATTACGGTCCCCTGAGGGCAGCGCAGTGGGCGTTTGCTCCAATTATTACTGGCCATTCACAACTCTCCACACTGCTCTCTGTTGTTAGCAATTGTCAATTATGCTATCCCTGGTGTAAACTTGCATAACCCGGAACTGAGTGCCCAATCTTGTAGTGGCGTTTCGAGATGACAGGCTTGCACGCTTTCTTTATTTCATTTTACTCTTCCCCCTATCTCTATACTTCAGTAGAGTTGCTTGGAAGCAGTCATTTGTTTCTCAGGAAGACACAGGGACAAATCAGTGGAACTAGTTTTCGCAATCCGCAACCTTCAGGTTCCTCATGAATAGATGGGTGGACAACTTTTGCTTGTGGTATCTTATAAGAAAAAAATGTTCGGACAGAATGGGCATAGATGAAAAGCCTTTGCACACAGGGCAATGAAATATTTGTGATGGTTTAATATGATTAAAAGGATCATGAAATAGGAAATTTACCCATTACAATAAAAACATACTGCAAGTTTCATGCCTCAAAAATAACTCCCCACTTTAAAGTTAAGAGATTGTTTTCCACTCTTCTGAAACACCAGGATTTGAAATTGCCTCATTTGTGACGTCATGATTTTCCTCTGTTCAACAATGGATGTAGACGACCTGCACTTCTAAAAACTGCATATCCTTCCAAAAGATCAATCTATTAGAAATGCATAGTCAAAGTTTATTTTTAACGACATACCTGAGCGATGTTTCCGTTGATCTATTTTTTCAAGAAAATTTTACTTTTCAAAATGCAAAAAAAAAAAACTAGAATCATATGCTAACCTCAAGAAACACAATATAAAGATCTAAAAATGCATTTAATTTTTAAAGTAGAGTGAATTCAGATAAATTAGGACACATTTTGCCATTGAGATGAGTGGGAAAATGACCCAATTATACGGAATTAACTATATCTTTTTACTCCAAATGTATATAAAACTGACTAAATGACAAACTTAAGAATGGTGAATAATCTTGAAAAGCAAGCAAAAGAGAAAGAAACTTCAATGACTTGTTGGTGTAAAAACGTGTCCATTTTCAACCATGCAAAAATAAAGCACAATTATTGTTTGTGTTGTGATAGCCATTGAGAGATTATAAGTGAGAGTTATTTTCTTCCATGGGCCCAAGAGGACCTCTTGTCACAGGGCCCGGGACAACATTCCCACATGTCCCCCTGACAACGGACATGAATATATTAGTGACTTGAAGTGTTATTGAAAGCTTGGCACGCAATGGAAACATGACTAGAAAACTTATATGACCAGGAAATAGCTGTCAGAGGCACAACCAAAGATGGCTACCAAAAAAGTTGTGTGCAATCCAGAAAGAAAATCCTCAATCAGAGATGGAGACAGAGATTTAGCCCACTTTTCTCTTCAGTAATCTCTTTCTTTGATGAAATATTTTCTAGATTTCTGTCATTTAGTCAAATTGCATATCTAATAAGCTCATAATGTAATGAGGGGGCCCCTGACCCTGTCTGTCTTGTCTCCGCAACCCCCATGCCCCATATATCAGTGGCTGTTTGGCCATTGTATAGCAGTGTGCTGCACAATACAAAGACAACAGCAAGCTGTTACAAACTAGACTTTTTAATATCACAGGTTTATTTATGCCCAAACCTTTAACATCTAAGGTTAGCAACTTCATGACTCCCGTAGTTTTGGGTCATTGTGGCGCTTTATTGCTTTTCCTTGCTATACTCTGATTTTACAATGTAAAGTCTCCTCTACACAATGCTAGTCTGTGTCTGGGGGAGGAGATCAACGCAGAGCTGTGACAAAGTTTAGAGTAAGGCTGCTCCTTTTGTCCTTCACACTCGGAGGAGCTTGAAGAACTCCTCGGCTTCATGCTCCATTCACCAGCCTGACTTCCAGAGCTGGCCTCCCCTGACTGAGCCACAAACACACCGCCGCTCACCTCATTATAAGCGTGCATAGCACACCTTCCACTGAGACCAAATGCCTTTTGTGTTAGAGCATCCAAACATTGCGTTTACATTATTCCAGTATACAAAATCGTGTTAAATGCAATGCTAATTTTAATCATTATTTAAATATCATTTTAATGACCATTCATTTGTGCATGCATTACACACTTGCACAATTCTTTTCTTGTCTACATTATATCTGTGTGTGCTAGATGGACACTTGTCTCTATGTTTTTTCAGCACCTTACGCCATGATCGCCACATTTTTAAAGGGGTCATGACACCATGATTTTTTTAATTATTTTAATATGTTCCTTGAGGTTTACTTAGGGCTGGGCGATAAATCGGTAACGATAATTATTGTGCGATATAAATTTATAAATATAAATGATAAAAACATGGGTTTGATAAATGTTCGATATAATGTTTATGCGGCAAAGGCAGAACGAAAGAGCGCTAGTCATTTGAAGCACTCCACTCGGACTGTTTATCTGCTCGGATCAAAGTTCAAATGGCAGAGCGCCGCAAGCTCACTACAGCAGATGCTGTATCATGTGAGCACTAAACAGCACTGTGAGATGCAGTGCGAAGCACTTCGTAGTTCAGCGAAATCTGATTATATTACCTAAAATGTATAATGTAACAGATTACGTTACTGACTACAATTTTTGTCATGTAATCTGGAATCAGTAACGGATTACAATTTGTAAGTAATCTACCCAGCTCTGGCTATGCAATATCACGTTCATTATCGCAGGCGATTCATCTGCGATTATGAGCACGAATTGCGTAGCATGCCAGAGAACTACGGCTCTGTGTAGTAAATGCGCTCCATCTGAATGCACGTGATGGAGATTTATTACTAATCACAGAACCGCAGATTGTCATTGCATGCTTATGACAATCGCATGCAATATATCGTGCAGCATTAAGAAGGATGTTTTAAGCAATGAAACTTGCAGGATATTTTAATGGTATAAAGATCTCTTATATGCCAAAAGATCAAGGCAAAACCCCTCTAAGACGTCATAAGCGAATGGCCCATTTATACAGACAAACTTTTTTTGTGTGATTTGACACTTTATGAGTGATCTTAATGCTGTATTATAGTGGTTAAAATTATACAATTTATTGAGGCATTATCCAATGCAGAGAGTGGGGTGGCAGATAAAATGGTGATATGTATGTTACGCAGTGACGGTGCTACACCGGGTCTAGGGGGGGTATAGCCCCGTCAGAATTTTGAATACCACCGGTTTAGCCCCCCCAATAAGGTGACCAGATGTCCCGTTTTTCCCGGGACAGTCCACTATTTTTAGTGTCCCGTGAAAACAGCCTAATCAAAGGCAGCCAAGCTCGTCGTAGAACAAAATTACCATCCAGTCCACAATTCGTTATCGATTCACTTGCAGTAAGTGAAGCCGGGAAAGGCGGAATCACTCTGAACGACACAATTGATGCGCCGCGCGCCCACACGATCAGTTCTCCTTGCGCTTGAATTGGCAAATACACAAACAGACAGTTGTCAAAATGTCCATCGTGAGGACTATCTCATGGAAATACAGTCATTTATGGCTTAAGTTAACGTAAACAGGTGAGCGAGACCCGGATATGTGTCAGTAGGCCTATATTATATTCGTTTAATGTTGTAGTAGTGTTCGTTTAATGTTTAATTTAAGTGTAAAGTACGCACAGTTCTGATAATACATACATCTGAATTGTTTTGATAATGCTGAGTGCATGGTTGCTGTTTATTTTGTTGAATATGCCTATTCTTTGGCCAAATACAATTTTAAACTATACTTCTGTTAAATGTGGTGTGTACCATAGCTGCTTTTATAAATTATTATTATTTTTTAATGAATATCGATTATTTTCTTATCACTCCCACATATTGGTCTAGCCCCCTTTTAGCCCCGGTAGAGAAAAACTTCTGGCACCCCATGCCTGATGTTATGAGAACTAAATGAGATATACGCTGAAATTACACAAAGATTTTAACACAATATTTACTTGATATTTACAGGTACTGCAAACATTTGATATTAGAAAATAAATGATCCATTAACAAGGCTAAATTTAAAGAATGTTAATTCTTCTGTCTAAGCCAAACTTACGATAATCTCAAAATGGCCAAATGTCTTCCGATATATAATTTCAAATTCAACTTCATGTCAGTCCAAACTCATATGACTTCCTTTCTTTTGTGGAACACAAAAGGAGATGTTTTAAAAAATGCTCACACTATTCACGCTCCCATGCAATGAAAGTAGACGGGGACCATCTGCTGTCAAGTTCCACAAAAGCCATAAAAGAATCATAAACGTAGTCCATGTGCGCAGTATTTCATATCTGAAGCCATAGAATAGCTTTTTATGAGTCACAAGCTAAAATGTAAGTCATTCATTGAAAGTGTATTTGACAGCCATGGTCACCATTCACTTTCATTGTATGGCAATGTGTACACTCTACCAAACAACTCCTTTTAGTTTTTTTATGGAAAGGGTGAGTAAATAATGACCAAACTTTAATTTTTAAGTGAAATATTCCTTAAAGGTTAACCGTCTTAACCTCGACGAGCATTAACCTGAGTGGGACCCATTGTAGTATATAGTGCAATACTTACAAATAGTGTTGTACGTGAGTGTGTGTGTGTGTGTGTGTGTGTGTGTGTTTGTGGGGGTACTAAAGAGCCCATACCTGGAGGGCTTTCATTTTCTGGTTGTTCTGGTTGGAGAGGGTCTGGAAGCGGGCCAGCTCTGCCTGGCTGTAGACGCTGCGGTGTTTGAAGTATTTTAGCATGGCTTTGTGCATCCTCTTCTGCAACAAAGAAAGCTGGGGAAGAAAGAAAGAAAGAGGGAGAGAGAGAGAGAGAAAGAGAGGGGGAATTGGTAAGGCAGGAGAGGAAATTAATGGCAGTGTTCAAGAAGAATGATGGAGGGGAATAGAGAAAGCAGTCAATAGCCCATTCTGCAGTACACGGGGCTGACAGGAATTTCACAGTCTCTTGCTCTCCCTGCCCACTCATGTGCACTGGGCGGAAACCAGTCACATCTGGCTGCCAGGATGGGGGGTTAATTTTCTCTAAATGCTTCAGCGGTTTTGTTCTAGCTCAGGCAAACTCGGTGACTGCAAAGCTGATGAGTAAAATATTTCGACTTCACTCACTTTAACTTTATACCAATCCCCTCCAGACATATTTTACACATACACAAAAAGTCATGAACCCCCTGCCGCAACGAGAAATTATTCTGAGTATACTGGAAAAAAAGAAAAACAAATGAGAGAGAGAGTGTGTGTGTTTGTGTGTGTGTGAGAGAGAGAGATTAGAGAAGGAAGAAAGAAAGAAAGAAAGCATGCTGCTCTCTTTATTATTTGTGCAGTTTTCCAGAAAAAAAGGGGGTTTCAATTCAGAGGGATGTCGTCCCTTGTTTCGCCCCATCTCTTCTCTCTTCCTTTAAGCTTATCATTGCTTGGCAATGTGTTCTTCAGAGCATGAAAAAACTAAAGCGAATTAGCTCAGCCTTTAACTGAACGAGTACAAAAAATGTCCTTTATGGAGCTGTGTCAAAACCTGTACTATCCTATTAATGCTACAAGTAACAATAGTTACAATATACTGTAGAAAGATATCGTCGTATAAAACGATATCAGAAAGACGCCAGGCAAAGTAATGCGAGATACTATCCTCATCCGTGCTTTCTGTTGTCTGTACAGTCTCTGTGCTCGTATAACAACTCGACTTGGCATGTCGGAGATGTCTACAATGCAATTTCTGTTAGGCCTTAAGGGTTACCTTTTGTTTACAAGCACTAAAGTGATTCTGGATGTTTAGGTAGGCCCATGGGTTGTACATTTTACCACTGCAAGGGGGCGCTCTAGCTCTCCTATTCAGACTAAACTGGCAAATCCAACTAAACTGGCAAAATGCCACTGTATATGTTAACCTGTATTATATATAAAAGTGTTCTGTTGATGTTAAGGACATAATTGCAGTGTCCATTATAGCAGTTATGCTAGACATACATTAGGAGCTACAGTCAACTGATAAAAGTGCAAAACAAAGAAGTTTGTCAGCATAACCAAAGGACGCCACATAAAACCACATAAATAATTAAACGCTATCTGTCACAAGCACATTAATGCAGATATTTAGACTCATTTATAGCATTTTTTAAGCTGTAAAAAAAATAAAAATTGCAATTTAACTAGCACTTTAGTACAGAATAAAACAGCATGTTTTATATATTTATATATGTTAAATATAATGGCAATTATGAAAACAACTGTATTAGGTTTCATTGCATTGCACTCTACTCATTGACCTATTTAATATATTATATTTTTGCCATATAATTAAAAGAGTCAGTAAGTATTTTTATACTTGTTTTATTTTCTGTTGGGCTTTTTTTTTTATCTAACTGGGGCAATGAAGTAAATTCTAATTCTAATGCATATAAATTGCATACTGAAGTAATCAGATTTAGCAAGTCGTCACTAATATATAGCCACATAAACAGTGCTTGAAAATACCATCTGAATCTATTTCTCGTGATAAATGTGGTGCCACAATTTCATACATATGGAGCAGGTGTTTTAATAGACATCTGATAAATATATATTCTATTCAAACTATTCATAATAGACACCTATACATACTCGGCATGGCATGGAAAACCTTTCAAAAATGGTAAGCCGTCATAAGAATCCATATTAAATTGAGTGCCTATGCGTCCTTACAGATACGTATGGAACTTTAAGAAGAGCTTGTCGTAAACCTTTAAGAGATGCAACTACATCTGCTCTGAAGGAGAGAAAGCCGTACCAGACTGAAAATAAACAACAAACTGTAAAAAGGCTGAATACTGAGTAAAAGAAAATCAGGCTTTGATCATGAGCGTGGAGAATCCCGTCCACAGGATTTGCCTTTTGCATGCATTTCTCACTTGATAACATTCATGTAGTTAGATGAGGAGTTGTACGAGTATTAGTCTTTTGGGGAACAAACAATGTGTCTTGCTCTTCATTAGAGTTTTACCATCAGCACTAGAATAACAAATCATATTAAAATGATCTACAGCTCAAAAAAATGCTATATACTTAAAGTGACAGATTATGTCTAGATCAGTATAACTAGTAATAATCTCAAGCAACAACAATGGTACTATTACAATAACGATGTGTGGACTAATGTCACAGAGACACTAAACTTTAAAGCTGAAGTGTGCAATTTTTTTTGTTTAAATACTTTCTCCAATCTTAGCATAATATGCAGACAACTGTAAGTAAGCCATTTATAGATCGATTGTTACAAAAAATATAAACATTGCTCTCAAATTAGTGTTTTGAAAGAATAAAATCCCCATGAACGAGTTTTGTTTTGAGACTAAACAAGGCTCCCTGAATAAACTGAAGGAACAAGGGATTACATTCATGAACAAACTGAACAAATCTCACATTTTGTAAGGACGTTATTGAAACTCAGATTTAATTTTGGCTTGTTTTTATAGCTTGATAAAATTAAAAAAATTTAAGCTTTATTTATTAAAAAATAAGAAGAATTATAGATCTGCTTTATAATCATTAGTGGGGAAAAATATTAAATAATAATGTAACCTACAGAAAGAACAAACTAAACAAATCAGTGAATAAACAAATGTTCTTTATGAAGATAATTTTTTTAAAAGAATTACATAGAGAGATTAATCAAAAATCACTACCCACTCAAAAAAATAATTAGGGCTAAATTTAAGATGGATTACAAAGTTTTAACATCAACAACTATTAAACTATGTGATGCATATTTGTCAGTCAGACATACATAAATTAAGCAGGTAAGAAACAGGTATGATTTCTATTTGCATTTTATTTAAATAATCATATTTTCAAAAAGCATTTATTCAAATTGCTTAGAATCAGCATCGATCTATTTATTGTAAAAAAATAAATAAATACATTTAAATGCATTCAGTTAAAATGCGGCCAGCTGTGGAACAAGCAATTTTCAATTAGTTAAAATATATGAGATATTAGATTTATTCAAGCTTAATATATAAACCTGGTTATTGTGTATTTAAAACACATTGACTTTATTAGTATTATCACTGAAATCTTACCAGTTCCATTTATGTATGACTGACAAATATGCATCGCACTAACGTTATTCGTTTTCTATACTGCGCAATCCAAAAGGAAGGAAATTTTATATGCAATTTAAATACTTAAGCCTAAATATTTTTGAGTGCACTAATTCCTGTTTGTGCATCGCAACCAAACTATGTTCCATCAATAGCAAATGAGGGAAACCTGTTCGAACACAGTCATTATTTTTTACATGGCATAGAAATTACAGCAGCACCTGAAAACATGTTTACATTGATAAGTGTTTGTTGCTATACCAAAATGCACAGCCAAAAACACACTTATATAATGTTGTTTGGAAATGACTAATGCACTGCACTCCATAGGTATACACTACACTTGCACACTGCAGCGTTGATGAATACCAGCAAAACCACCCATCCTTTAGTGATGGACGTACATGTCATATTAGCATTTTCCCAAACGTTCCTGAGATGCTGGTTCTTGAGAGCGTTTGCATCTGCTATGTGCCTGTTTCCACTCGCTGCCATGTGAGATGGAATAAACACACGTGCACAGCAGAGCAACGCTGTCATGAAGCTTATCTCATCATGATTAGATTACTGCAGTGGCCTCCTAGCTGACTGCCCAACTAAAACCAACCACCTATGACAGGCTGCGTGGAGCACGCGAGCGTACGCTAGTCCGCACAGACCTCTCTCTCATCACTATTTTGCATGCCTGCTGTCTATCTCTGATGACAAAGATAGACAACCACATCATTCACACATGCAGAAAATAGCCTTGATGTATACACACATACAGAAGGAGGCGCAGAGAAAGTAATGTGTTTGTGGTAAATGAGAGTTACCTGCTTGTGATCTTGGATGTAGGCCTCTGCTCTGTTTCTTCTGTCAAAAACATAAACGGCTTCTTGTCTGGCAATCATCAGAGCTTTCTGCAGCTCGTGATACTCCTGCACTAACTTCAGATTGTCTTTTAGGGCTTCCTGTAGATGAACCTGGAACAGATTTGCACAGGATGCTCTCCATCAGCTTCTGAGAGACTCTAACATGTATATTACAAAGAATGAACTGTGAGCCCTATTTAAAGAAATGACACAAACACACTTGAGTCATCCCAAACCTACATGGCTTTCAAATTATTTCAAGAAGAGATTCTGAAGATGTACTTTTCCATGCAATTACAATGAATCAGGACTGAAGCTTCATTAAAGGAAACACAAAAGCTGATTAAATAACTTGCGCACTATATTTCAACTGTTCTGAAGTCATACGACAGCTTTTTGTGCGAGGAACAGACCAAAATTTAAGTTATTCACTGATAATCTTGCTCTCCAGTGGGCTGTTAACCTCTGTCACCGGATCATTGAGTCAGTGAGTTGAACTTGAGAACTGGATTAGTCCGATTCATGAACAAATCATTCAGTTTTGTGAACCGGATCAACTGATTCATTAAAAACAGCCGATTCAAAAGAACGATTAGATCATGACTAGACATTGCAACTTTCATCATGAACTCACATGAATGAACCAAAGACACTTAAATGTATGTTTATTTCCCACTTTTTATAATACACCGTAAAAAAAAAAAGTTTCACAAAAAAAAAGAAAAAAAAAAGTCTTTCTGCTTCAAAATTTTGCTTTTAATTCAATGTGTTACTTGCTGTTTCTTTGTAATTGTGAAATTTACGAGCAATGAATCTTGTTTCTACACCATTTTTTCCCATTTTACTTCCATAGTACTTCTGCATTATTTGAACTACCCACAGACTGATTTCCCATTTACCTTTGGCAGACCTTTTATCCAAAGAGACTACTTCAATCATTTTATCAATATACACAATCCCTGGGAATCAAACCCACAACCTTGCACACTCATTTCACATTTCACTTTGGGACCAGTTGGTGGACGGTAATTGCAAAAATGCTGATGAAATTACAGTAGTTTGGTGAAAGACAGCATTTGAATTAGGTTTTATTTTTAGCTTTCATTTCTTTTAATATTTATTATAATTTTAGCAATTTTACTGTGCTTTTATCATTTTCATTAGTCTTTATTTTTTAAATATTACTAAATAGTTTGAATTATTTTTATTTCATTTTCAGTTTTTATTTATTTCAAGTTAGTAATTTTAGGTCTTCAACTTAACTACTCAAGGCAACATTTTTTTTTTATTCATGTATTTTTAAGTTTTCATATTAGTTGAAATTTTAGCTTTATTTAAATTATAAAAAATGTTTTAAATAGTTTCAGTTTTAGTTAACGATAATAATCCTGCACAAAAGACACTTATTTCGATATTTTGTGCATGCAGTGCAGTAACTTTCATGCATTTTTCAGTGTTGCTTAGGTGTTTTCATATTTTGCATGTTTATTTGCATTTCTTTTTGCATTTTGCATGTTTTACGCTAAAACAATTCCCCTTCGAATGCATTAACTCTAGTAATCATACAGCGCTTGAGGACGTATGTAAACAAATTACAATAAATAAGTGTCTGATTTGCTTGTCTCCACAATCTCCACAACCCTGCGTCAGCACGTGGAGAGAGAGCTATGGAAAGAAAGATGGAGAGAGAAAGAGAAGAACATTTTCTTCTCTACCTGAGAATAAGGAATAATGAAGTGTGTCTGGGCAGTAAAACGACCCAGCGCTAAACTGATGAGTTTAACCCAGCACCGAGAGTGGCAGTAAACATGACAAATGCCGGCTATTGATTTAAAGCTTAATTACTGCATGCAGTGCTGACAAAACCCGTCTGATGCACCTCTGAAATGTAAATGGGACAAATTACACTTCATTGGCCATAAGAAACTGATGGTGTCTGCACTTTGCATCCTACTGCTTTTCTACTCACTGAGCGTCTGACTTCATCAAGTAAACAAGCTACATGAGAATATGATGAGGGGAGAGAAAAAAACCCCAATTCAGCTTGTGAAGAAGTCACAGCGGAGTGTGTCCGTAAGTGCAAGTTACATTTAACGCATCTCGACTGATCATGTAAGAAAATGCACAACTGTTTAAAATGGTTACAAATGTTGCGAGGTTATAATCCGTGCTGCTGTACAGTAAGTCAATGCAAAAAAAAACAAAAAAACTGTAAACTTGTAAACACATGTGTAAGTGTAATTTGACATTGACCTTAATGGAGCGAGCAATGCAAAGGTCATGGTATTGATTCCCAAGAAATACACATGCAGATGAAATGGTTGCTTTGGATAAAAGCATCTGCCAAGTGCAGACAGATGGGAATAATCAAGATACATTTATTGATTTGAATGTTATTTAAATAAATTCTAAAATAAAGGAAAGGTCTATAATCTGAAAATCAACCTATGAGTACCATTATATATATATATATATATATATATATATATATATATATATATATATATATATATATATATATATATATATGTGTGTGTGTGTGTGTGCAAATTCAATTTATTTTTCTTATTTTTTTGATGAACATTTTCATATTTTAAGCATAAACCTTACAAAATTTTTCTTATATGTAAGTCTGTTTCTACCTCAGGCAAAAAAAAAAAATTTTTTTAAATGAAACAGGTAATTGTGAGAGAGATTTTGAAATAACAAATGGTAATTTTATGAGATACAGTTTGAGTACATGAAATAAAATTTAAATTAGGCAAAATAACGTATGAAATTCCAATTGTGAAAATTGAAGTTTCGCAATATTACAAAGTTGCAATTCAAAAAAAAAAAAAAAAAAAACTTAACTATGAGATATATGGTTTTATTTTTAATGTTCACTTCCATAATAATCATGCCTTTAATGAACAAATCAAGAAAAAATCTGTGTATCCAAAAAACAAAAAGCCTTTTTCTAATAAGAGTGTCCCTCTCGTCTAAAACACATGACGCTGTGGTCGTCATCCGGTGTTGTGCGTCACTATCCATATTTCCTATGTTCATTAACATCTCATGACTGTGACGTCTCAACGATGCGCCTCAGGTCAATCGAAGGCACTCTGACACAGTCTCTCTTTGTTGGAAATGTTAAAATTCGAATAATTTCTGTTGGGCGATGAATCTTTGTGTTGCTTTATTGTTTCCTGTGAGAACTGTAAAGAGACTCTCTGCTCTGCTGCACTGCAGCAAGTTAATGGCAGACTGGCTCTATGAGGGAGGACTTTTAATTCGGCTCCTGTCTCGCACCAACAACTTGTTTGGAGTTTGCTGCTTCTGCGCGCATGGCGGATTAAGCCCCATTGCCTTTTCTTGTTTTGAACTAATGCATTCTTGATCACCGTTTAATGAAACTATATACCACATGGCGATTTCACATTAGATAAGCCATGTGAGACTTTCATCAGGCGCCGGGCTCTGACTGAGGCCATAATCCCGAAACTCAACTCCCCCAATAAATAGCTTTTCCCTCCGAAAATGAAGTGATAATACGTGGGTTTCATGCAAAACATAACATATTATCTCTGACAAAAAATTATAAGAGCTTTCATCAAATTATTGGAGGAAATGTTAGTAGAGGTGTGATACTGAGTGGCGGATATTCTGGAGCAAAGGTGCAATTTCCTTACTTGAAACATTAGGGATTTCAACAGTGGATATCAGAAGACACATAAACAGACAATATTAATGTACTGACAAGAGTTTAAAAAAATTAACACTTGTTCGTATGTACAACTTTAGGAATGAAATTGCGGAAATCTTTATGAATTCAAACGAATTCAAGACACAAACCTATAGGGGGACATTTGGTCCAAGAAAGACGTTTAATTGCAAATTTATTTATAAATGAAATACAGGTGGGACTAATTCATTTGTACTATTTATATGGATCTATCTATCTATCTATGGCGTCATTCCATGAAATCATTGCCTTTTCCACTTGGAAAAATTGAAGTTTAATCAATATTTTTTAAACATCCATGAAATGAAGACACCTTAAAATGACAAGAAATTGTATTGTGCCATCTCAGGCTACGTAATTTATTATTTTATGACTATTTTCTACCTCACGTTTTGATATTTCTGTCAACCCTGTTATGGACAAAAGCGTTACTAGATACTATAGTTTAATTAGAACTCATATGCCACTGAATGATATAGGCATTAGCTCAATAATAAACCGAGGGTGACCTATAAAAGGTTTGAATTTTACACAGACAATCTTTAAAAACAGGGTCAAACCTAATCAATGTCATCCCAGTTACCCACATGTCAAAACCTGTTACTCTAAAAGGTAACAGGTTGACAGTAACAGGTTTGATGATTTCAAACAAATTTGCTAATTGCTTACTAATAGTCAAGTTCACAAAAGCACATATTGTACACTTTGAAAGGAGTTTACTTGTAGATATTGATTATATTAGAAATAATTGTTTAAATTTATATTTTAAAAATGGTAAATTAAAAAATGGACATTGCATGATGACCCCCCCCCCCCCATAAATCATCAAAAACAGAACATTATAGAGGAGTGAGAGAAACATGCTTGTGTTTTAAGCATTGAAATCCTGGTTGAGAGATGATGTAACTCCTAGAAATGATGTCACTTGAATGTACATTGTTTTACAAGGCTTTTTGATGAGGGTAACAGGGCTGACATGAAGTCAGGGGACACCAATAAAATGATTTATATTTTATAGAAAAAATGCATACTTATGCCAAAAACAATGCTTAACAATGAGACTATATTTAGAACAATATGCAAATGTGATTTTTATATCATTTTGCAAATTAAAAGTCCTGCTGAAACAGAAAAATCATAGTGAGGGACAGGCCAAAAACCTTAAATTCGTGGAATGACCCTTATCTGTCTATCTATAAAATGACTACCCACTGCTCTGGGTGTGTGTTTACAGTGTGTGTGTGTTCACTGCTGTGTGTGTGCACTTTGGATGGGTAAATGCAGAGCACAAATTCTGAGTATGGGTCACCATACTTGGTCGTATGTCACGTCACTTTCACTTTCACTTTCACTTTCACACACACACACACACACACACACATTAAAATATACTCATGAATAGCATAAATTCAATAGCCTCTGAACCCTAAATGATTCATAACGTTTGTACATCTTTAAAGTTGTTCATACATAAAACAGTTAGCATTTTTGTCAGCAATTAATAATGTAGAAAATATATGTACGCTAGAATCACATTTATTGTGCTTATAACTGCAGATATTATTAGCACAAAGCTGCTGTCAACCCAACCAATGAACTAACAGTAGATAATACCAGACAAAAGGCTTTTTGTTGTATATGTTTTGTTCTCGCTGTCTTGAAATGTATCATTTGGTATCATTGGGTATTCCATAAAAATGCATCATCATACAAAGGAAATCTAAATATTTATAAAGGTAATTTCAGCTTGAATGGTGATTGGAGCACATCAAATCCCCTAACCTATCAAATGCACTCATGCTCGTTCGGCTTCAGCTGATCTGTTTTCTGATATGTAAAGAAAACATTTGTTAACCTGGATTATAAGTATTTAAATAGCAAAGCTGGTCTAGGATCAGCCTGTATAGGAAGCCCTGACAAACTAATCTTGACATAAATGTAAATATGAAAGAAAGGGTTCTTAACCTCTGTGTCCTTCATGACAGCCTGGCGTTGAGTGAACAGTGCTGAGTGAATCTGTGCGTGATGAGACTTCCTCTGTTTCCAGGAAGCTATATCCCTGTGCACGTAACCCATCACTACTGTGGCTGTCCCATGTTTGAACGCCATAGTGTCTGACAAACCCCTGAAACAGACAACAAATAAAAACAAGCTTGGAAGTCTAATATATATTATGGTCAGACATATATATTATGAACAGTATTTCTTACTGTAGCTCTGCAATAAGATGTGGCATAGTGCTGATGGTTTGCTCCATCGTGTCTGATTCTTGCTTTAACTCTTTTGACTTCAGGTCAAGCTCCTTGATCCGCTTTGAAATCTCCTCATACCTCAATGCCACCAAACTAAGGCTTTCCTAATAACAAATAACATACTGTGATAAAAGGAATTCTTTTATCACTTACAAGTTTAAGCTTTTTCACTGAAATCTGCAATTTTGTTGTATATGAAAGACATTTAGGTAACACTTTAGTATAGGAACCAATTCTCACTATTAACTAATTGCTTATTTGCATGCCAGTTATTAACATATCAGCTGTTTATTAGAACTTCTAAAGCACATATTCTGCATGACCATATTCTACATACCTAATCTTAACAACTACCTTACTAACTATTAATAAGTAATAAATTAGGAGTTTATTGAGCCAAAAGTCATAGTTAATGGTTTGTTAATGGCAAGAATTGGACCGCAAAATAAAGTGTGACTGACATTTATAACTCATACTGTAATATAAATCAAATATAATTTCATTTTCACCTTCACAGAATTAAAACATTCCTGATAGTGTTTCTTTTTCTTCTCAAAATCATCAGAGAGGCTTCTGTGCGCAGTGTGCATGTCACTTAGTTTGGCTTTTAAGTTTTCAATTGTCTGAGAAAAAAAAAGAATGAATATAAAAAAGAGAAAATACATACGTATGCAACTTGTAACTTTAGCCACGTTTACTTAACTCAGTAATAACTTGACTGGACCTTACAGTCAATATGAATCAACCCTATTTACTTTCTGAATAAATTACTTTGCCCTATTCATCAGTGTTCATCACTAAAATGTAAAAACTTTCTCAACCTTTGAAATAATTTTTCTCTTCCTCTCATGTAACAAAAGCCACACAGGCGGGCAAATAATGAATACAATATTTTAAGATGAATATTCTTTTTTTTCCGGTTTCATCTCATGGGGAGGTGCTTTTCAGATTAAGAGTATTAAGAGTTACTTTGAAATTATACAATACTTGAAAGATGATTTTTACAGGAAACCAGTGATATTTACTCTATCAGATTTACCTCAGATTTCTCTTTATATATCTGTCTCAGTTGCTCCACCTCATTCTCCAGTTGAGCGGCTGTAGACAAAGCGTCTTCATACTTTTTCTGCAGATCAACTTTCTCCCTCTCGCAGTCTGTTTGTTCACGGTTATATTCGTCTGCCTCTGCGTCCCTATTACTCTGAACATATCAATCCCAAACATTAACAGACACAGAAAATCTACACACAAACTAGTGCAACACTGGCATTGCTTCATCAGTTATGATCATTTTATTTATTCATTTATTTAATCATATAAAGATGTATTCATCAGGAACATCTGGTTTTACCTCGAGAATATCTAAGGTGGTCATTTCAGTCATTATCTGGCTCTTCATTTTGTCTATCTCTTTCTGCCCCCAAAAAGAAAAGACATCAAAATCACTTGATTAGGAAGCAAAACTTGGCAAACAAGACAAAAACAAAATCCAAAGCAGCTCAGAAATGACTACAGTATAATTCCCTATAAACATGTTTTCTTTATTGAGACCAATAAAAACATTCAACTGTAATCAACCAATACTGCTAAATACTTGCAGTGATGACACAAAAGAACCATTTTTGGTTCCCAAAAGAACCTTTCAGTGAACAGTTTTTTTTCTTAATTTAAAGAACATTTTAATAGACTTAAAGAACCATATTCACTACAAAGAAACTTTAGGAAGTGGAAAAGTTTCCATGGATATTATAGGTTCTTACTCGTTGAGTAACTTTGCTCATAAACTCATCTGTAAATCTGAACGGGGCAGGTGTCCTCTTACCCTATTCTTCAGCTCCTCCAGAAAGGTTTGGCGTTCTTGACAGTCCAGCTTGGCTTTGGTGTCTGAGTGAACGGCAGAGACCTGGTCAAACTCAGCTTTGACCGGTTTCCACCGCTTCTCACTCAAACCGATCTTCAGCAGGACATGCTCACGATCCTTCAGTAGCTTTCTCACAGCCTGTTCACTGGAACAAAACGGCCACAAATAACATCATAAAGCACAGTCCGTCCCCCGAGATCCACATCACGATGTACTGCAGCCTGCTCACAAAAATGCTTGCACAGCATTCAGCAAATTTCACAACTGGAAATGAAAATGTTCTAAATACAGTATGTGACATCCAACTGATTACACAAGATGTGCCAAATCAAAGATTAATTACTGCGATATTTATGACACAATGCTTAAAGTTAAATTCAGAACGCATTACATTAACAACAAGCTGCCTGATTCTTGTAAAAACTCAAGCATTTACACAAAATTATATATATATATTATTTATTAGTGCTGTCAAACGATTAATCGCACCCAAAATAAGTGTTTGTTTACATAATATATGTGTACTGTGTATATTTATTATGTATAGATATATATATAAATAAATACACACACATGCATGTAAATATTTAAGAAAAATATGTTAAATGTATATATATTAAATATATTTACATATAAATTATATGAATATAAATATATACATGTAAATATTTTCAAAATATATCCTGTATGTGTGTGTATTTATATATACATAAAAATATACACAGTACACACGTTATGTATACAAAAACTTTGATCATTTTTAAATAGTTTTTTATGTTTTTAAATGAAATAAAAAATGTATAAATTAAAAACTTGGTAAATAACAAAATACAACTATGCATTTTAAATAAAATAATTGCATATAATTAGGCGTATAAAGTTCATGGCATTATCCATAAATTTCAATGTTTGATTTTCCACCTTATTTTTAACATAATATGTGTCAGCTGCTTCCAGTTGTTTTCATTTGACAAAAACAGCCCATTATGCTGATACTTGATACTGCAAACGGCTATTACCGTAATCATAAACATGCTAGTTAGTAGCATGAATTAGTTCTTTTTCTAGTTATTTACCTGTAGCAGCTAAACCTCGGCTTCTGAATCAGAAGTCTTGCACATTCACAGAAAATAGCTCACATCCACATTACAAAATAAGGTGGATAAGGTATTTTTTGCGTTCTAAATCATTGTGTTGGTTCATGCTGTGGTGCTGCTTCACAGCATTTTAATTTCAGAAGCAATGCGACACACACCTACACATTTTTAATGAAGTGGAATTAGAGTTGTTGCATGATTTCATGACATGATCTGCGGAACACAGATTCTGTTGATAATTAAAGAATCCAACACTCACACAACAGACCAATGAACCACAAGACATTTCCAGCACATTTCTCATAGTGTTGTCATATGAGTCTCCATCTCCAACATGGAATGTAATGCTGATCCATAAGTTCTATATCAAGTTGGGAAGAATCACCACTGTATATCCAGATTTTATTCCATATCATAGTTTTTCATAACGTGTAAAAGATTCAACTAAACGGTAATACATGAACAACACTATTGGCTTGTGTGCCAAAACATATGGTCTTCATAGATCTTATGGAGGCAACATCATTTGTTGTTGCCGTACCATGGACAATTTAGGGGAAGCAACAACAGTGGATTGTTTTTCATTTGGATCGATTTCATTTTCTGCAGTTCTATGAAAATTCTATTTGTCGTACTTCTTGTTGTCCGATAAAATTAGGTTATTGTGCTTGAAATCTGGACTGTATAGACTGTATAGTGAGTATAAGATGCTGTTGATTGCAGTTTACCACAATTCACCAATTTTTTAATATCATCAGGATTTTACAATAAAATACTACATTCAGAATTTTACTGTGAAATAAATGCAGACTATGCCATTTTCTGTCACAACATAAGTTACTGCAAAACACAGCAGACACAGCTTATCATTAGTGACAATCACTATTATACAGAAATATACTTTAAAGGGATATTTACCCCAAAATGAAAATTCTGTCATTAATTACTCACCGTCATCTTGTTCCAAACCCGTAAGATCTTCGCTCAACTTCGGAGCTCAAATTAAGATATTTTTGATGAAATCCGAGAGCTTTCTGAGCCTGCATAGACAGTAACGCAACTGACACATTCAAGGCCCAGAATGGTAAGGACAGCGATTTCTTCTCCACAAGTATCACAGTGCATGCGTGTGCATTCCTCTTTCTCTCATGAACGCGCATTGAAGACTGACACGGAAGAGAAGAAATTGTTGAATAAATTGTTTTCTTTGCGTTCAAAAAGTATTCTCGTGGCTTCATAAAATTAAGGTTGAACCACTGATGTCACATGGACTATTTTAACCATGTCCTTACTACCATTCTGGGTCTTGAATGCGGTAGTTGCACTGATGTCTATGCAGGCTCAGAAAGCTCTCGGATTTCATCAAACATATCTTAATTTGAGCTCCGAAGTTGAGCGAAGGTCTTACGGGTTTGGAATGATATGAGGGTGAGTAATTAATGACAGAATTTTCATATTTGGATGAACTATCCCTTTAAATGAAAAAATGTGTGATCTGAAGTTTATATGGGACAAACCTTTGGGAGATCTTTCTCTTGTAGTCTTCAATTTCCAGTATGCGCTCTTTGCTTTTGTCTCGCAGGGTCAATAAGTCATGTCGCTTTTGGCTTAAGTTTGCATCCAACACGGACACCTTTTCATCACCTTCAAGTTTCTGATAAACACAGTAATGCCCATTATATACCCATTTGTTTACTAGATATATGCTAATATGGACATTTCATAGCCAAGTGCTTGTTTGGAGGCTAAATTCAACCACATTCAGATGTTGTGCACAAAATGAAAGGCTTATTTTTAAGCATCTTTGCTTATATAAAGTTCCACTGATTGTTCTAACACATAAACATATTTCCAAATATTTCTTAATTCAAAACTATAACTGTCATATTTTTAACATTTCTGATAATTAAACATCATATAGCACCACCTATGGTCAAACCAAGTTTCTTTCTTGTGGAAAGTTTCTAAACTCCGTTGTGGCAGAACAACATCAAAAATGCACAAAATACAAATTTAAAAAGGAATAAACAAACTGCTAAAGAAACAAGTGAGCGCTCTGCGGCTCATTCACTCAAGCGTAGTGTAATTGTGAAATCAGGGCTTAGACAAAATGGAGGCTCTAAGAGAATAAACACGGCAGATTGGTGTAAGGAATCATGGGCCTTTCCTGCCCTCCAGAGGACGTGAGGGTTGACATCTCCAGCACGTCACATAATTTCACCTCTGATTTATATCATCTCAAATAACAGCCTGTTATACTTACAGATGTTTTTATTTGGTTTTGAAGCTGCATTACATCGTTCTTCGTCAACATCAGTTTAACTTCTCTATCATTTTTTTCAGCTTTTAATGTTCTGACCTAAAAAAAGGCAAGTGAAATTAATATTTAGCACAAAATCTCTTTCAGGGGACTAATTTTTAATAATAAAAAAGGAATTAATATGATTCCTAATGTCTTCATATTAGGCTATTTATACAGATTTAAATATCCCGTGAGCAAACTGGTAGGTGAATGTATTCGAAATAAAAACTGACTTCTTCATTTGCGTCTGTTTCCTGTCTCTCAAAATGATGTGTTTTTATCACCAAGGCTTTGATTTGGTCGTCTCTCAATGTTAGTTTTTCTATCGACTCTTTAATTTTTCTGTGAAACACCTCACACTGTGACTGCAGCTGCTGTAACTCACTCCTGTAAGCAGAGAAAGAGAAATCATGTCATTCCCCCGTAGTACACTTTACATGTCTATATACCGCTTCATACAGATGGAGGGAAGCAGCTGAATGACATCAGATCCTGTTAAAACATTGCTCAGGTTTGTTAGTATTTCATACATAGTTTAACCTAAAGGAAACTGTATTAGAATGTTCTGTTTGTTTTAATTTATTTATCTGCATAATGTCAATATGTGTTTTTTACAAGCAGAGGTTGGCTATATGTTAAGTATAATAGACTAATTCTAAAATCTATAAATCTAACATTAAAATTGATAAACATGTCCACAAGGCTTGTTTATCATTTGAGACATTTACAAAAATTTAATAATTTTGAGAAATAAAAGTGTAATGTAAATTTAGGTCATTATTAGTATGGCATACAATGTCTGGTGCAACCTTTAAATGAAGATTTACATCAGTAGAATGTGTTGATGTTATAATCTGGCTATACAGTGATGGACTGAAATTAAACTGTGAAGACGGAGAGAACAGCATTTTAGTGACACCTTCTGTCTGGATTGATATAACACGAGTGAACTGAAATAAAAATATAGGCCTGATGTCAGTATCCAGATGACAAAAAAGGACTTACTGCTTGTCACTCAGATGATTTCTGATCGTTTCCATTTCTTTGGACATTTCTCCTTTCCTAAGGTCTGCTCTGAATTCCTCATTTTTAAGCTCCTCCTGAAGACTCTTTATCTTCTGAGAGATGTTTGAAAATGTCTCACTGGCCTAGAGGAACATTTGTGGCAACGTCTTTATGAATTAATATAACAGTCAGACAATTTATCATGGCAACATGGCTCAATAGTAAAAATTGCATCCCAAAATAGACAATGAGCTCCAAGGTTATTTAGCAGTTTTACATGCTTCTGTAGAAGTCAGTACTATTTAGACTTAAAAAAAAAAAAAAAAATTCCTTTTAAATTTGTATTTATCTAAATGTGTAGGAAAACATTTCAAATTGATTGTATCTGATTATGATAATTAGGGACTTGCGTCATTACGTCAGTCTTGTTATTGTAAACCAAAAGTAAAATGATTAAAAACGTTTTAGTTCATTGAAAGCAGGAATAAAAATTAAATATTAAAATGAATATAAATATTAGGTGAAAACGTAAAATTAGGAAAATCAGAAATGTTGCTTTGGCAACTACCTAAAATGACTAAAACTGAAACAAAAACAAAATAAAGCTAAATAAGAAATATTAATAAAATAATAAAAATGAAAAAAAAAAAAATCACATAAAATTTATCAAACTTAAAATTTAATTTTAATCATTTTAATTCAAATAAAATTTTAATATAAAAATAAACTAATTAAAAATATAAGTTCTATAATAGTTTATATGAAATAATACTAAAATAACACAGAGGGTAGTTCATTCACAAAACAAAAGAACACTTTATAAAATTTTTAAATACTTCAGTTTAGCTTATTGATGAATCCTTTGAAAATCGAAAATAAACTGGAAAGAAAAAGTCCTCTGAAAAAAGTGGGTGGTCACTGTTGCACTCCTCTAGTACGTTCTGGACTTTTTTAGTTAGACCTACATCGCTTCTTCTCTTTGGTTTTGTCTTATTGAATTCAGGTCCTCTAAACAAGCCATCAAACAGGTTTGGCAGTAAACACACCTCGCTTTGTGCTGTTCGGATCTGCTTCATGATTTCACTCTCCAGCTGGAGTCTCTCGTGCACGAGCGGCCCGTGTTTCCTCATAAAATCGATATCCTCCTTCAGACGACGGTTCAGCACCTCCGTGTGGGTCAGCCTGTCTCTCACCTGCGGCAGCTGATCTCTCCTCATTTTCAGTTGCCATGTCAGCTCAGCGATGTCTGTGCTGCAAGCTTCATTCTCTGACCGTGCAAATGTAAGAAAGATAGATGCAAAAAGTCAAGGATGGATTATTTTTGTAAACAAACTTTTTTTTTAAATCTTGTAGCATAAGCTTAGTGGCATTAAGTCCATGTCTGTTAGCTTGAGGACATCTATATCCTTGTGTTCTCCTAAAAGTTGACAAAGTAATTTTTTAAAAAACATACATGCCTTGCTTTTTTTGGAAAATGGTCCAAAATATGGATGATCTGTTTCAGAGTCTGAGTCGTTTACAAATTTAGATTCATTAAAGGGTTAATTTAACCAAAGATTATACTTCTGTCATTATTTACTTGGTAATGATGGAAATACAGCTGATGGTAGCTGTTGGCTTCTGTTGTATGGGGAGAACATTCTATGAAAATCAATGGTTACCATCAACTATTTGATTACCAACATTCTTCAAAATATCTTCTTTTGTGCTCAATAGAAGAAAGAAACTCATTCAAGTTTGGAACAACTTAAGAGTGAGTCAATGATGACAATTTATCATTTATATTTAGCCATTTTTGTGTTTTTGATTACCTTGCTGAATATTTTTGTACTGTACTCTTTATTGCCACATTATTGAGTCTGAAGTAAAATGTTAGCGCTGGAAAAAAAAAGTTTGAGCATAAATTGCATGTTGTAATCAATATCCAGTCTGACCTTTCTGCATTGCTATAGGAAACTCATTCTGCTTCCAGAGACGGAGGCTGTCCAGTTTCTCTGAACGTTTCTTTGCTTTTTCCTTTTCTTCCCGTAGAGCGTTCTCTGCATCTCTCCGGTCCAACTCAAGACGCTCGATCAAACTTATCACCTCCATCAGGACGTCTGTGGTCTCCGTCCAGAGAGACGTCAACACTGCACTGTCTATTTACAAATGAAGAATTTATTATTATTATTATGCTATGATTGTTAACTAAAAGTCAAATTAAAACTAAAAATACTGAAATCATTTTTGTTAATTGAAATAAAGATGGAATAAAATAAAATGCAGATATTAAATGAAAAATTTAAAATTTTAACAAAAATTGTGAAATGTTCCCTGGTTAACTAGCTGAAGTCCTAAAATTACTAAAACTGAAATAACAAATTAAAGCTAAATTGAAATCAGAAACTAATAGAAAGCACAGCAAAATTATTAAAACTTCAACTAAAATAAAATGAGAACTGAAAATGTAAAAATCTTAATAATATTAATTAATATTATCATAGTATATATATATTATCTAAGTATAATACTTAGTGTTAAAGGTTTGTTAAAATCCCCCTCTATATAAAGAAAACTAAGTGCATATTATAATCAAAATATTACAAAGTTTCAACACTGTCCATCATTACCTTGTACATAAAGCCCCATGCCTTCAATACACAGCTCTGCATTTTTGGCATCAGCAGAAACACATCTAAACCACAAAGGAAAAATGTGTTATTTAATCTGCAAATTTGTAATAATTTTCTGATGATATGTTAGAGCCCACATACTATATAACAGGTAGAAACCCCTAAAAACTGCTGACCATACGAGCTATCTTACTGGAAAAATGGTTACACTGATGTACAGTATGTGATGTGGAAAATCTATATTGCTTTATGGCTCACTTCCAAATGATACTGTCGTTGTTTTCATGTGCAGGTTCATGCTGAGCATTATCACCCTAGAAGACAAGAGACATTCATTATTCATTCATTATGTAATATGAGAACAAAGAAAATAACATGCGATTCAACCCATGTAACTGTGAGCTCAATCTGGGTTTGATCTGTGTGGTCCTGGTTTTGATCTATGGCTTGAATTATTGTGGTTGAGTCTGGTCAGTGATGGTATAAAAATAATACAATCCATCTTCGGTTTATGTTTGATTCTACCTGTTGGCCCCAGTTTTCCAGTTTGGACTTCAGTTCCTGGATGTGAGACACTGCTTTCTTCACACATGGTGCTGGAGTGTTAACCAGAGCACAGCTGCGACGCCTGCTGGAGCTAACCATCTCTCCTTGCTCTGAAACATACAACTGACTTTGATCACAGAGATCACGAAGATCTCACTAAGTCATATATACTGTAACCTTAAAGGAATAGTTCACCCCAAAAAATTAGAAGTTGCTTAGAATTTACTCATCTTCAGGCCACCCAAGATGTAGATGAGTTTGTTTCTTCATTGGAACAGATTTGGAGAAATGTAGCATTACATCACTTGCTCACCAATGGATCCTATGCAGTGAATGGGTGCCGTCAGAATGAGAGTCCAAACAGCTGATAAAAACATAACAATAATCCACAAGTAAGTCCATCAATTAATGTATTGTGAAGCAAAAAACTGCATGTTTACAAGAAACAAATCCATCATTAAGATGTTTTTAACTTCAAAAGAGTCCTCTATTCATAATATTGCTTTCTCCAGTGAAAAAGCAGTCTTCTCTGTATCAGGAGAGAAATATACACAGATCAAACACCATTTACCAGCAAAACGAGGATAACAGGGGATGGACGTTTTCACTGGAGGAAGTGTTGTTATGGATTATGGACTCGTATTTTGGCAGCTTTTCACTTCACAAAATGTCACTTGATGGACTGGAGTGGTGTGTATTACTTGTGGATTATTGTGATGTTTTTATCAGATGTTTACACTCTAATTCTGACGGCACCCATTCACTGCAGAGGATCCATTGGTGAACAAGTGATGTAATGCTACATTTCTACAAATCTTTTCCCATGAAGAAACAAAGTCATATACATCTTGCATAGTAAATTTTCAGCACATAATTTATTTTTGGGTGAACTATTCCTTTAAAGGTCAACATAAAATAGCATACACAATCCATTTTATATTCACAATCTGACATATTTTAAAGTAAAACAGCATACAGAATAAAAAGTGTGGGTTTTTATCCAAGTGGAGAGTGATAGAAGATTGTGAAAACTATTTTATTTTTGTTTAGAATAATGTGCATGGATTAATTGTTCAAAATAAGACCAGGAAAATGCATTATGACAGTAAATAGAGAATTTGAATTTCTTGTTGTCTTTTAGGATGCTTTATTGTTGAACTCAACTTTGTTGAGTTTATGGTGAGTATTGATATCTATTTATTCGATAATATCCTGCTTGTATGTGCTTCTTTAATAAAGCAAATCTCTCCCGCGAACTGCCAAAATACAGACAGCACATCACATGTCCCACCAGAGACAGTAATATACTGGATCACTGTTACACAGCGATAAAGGATGCATATCACTCGGTTCCACGAGCAGCTTTAGGACTCTCTGATCACTGTTTGGTTCATCTTATTCCGTCCTACAGGCAGAAACTTAAATCTGCAAAACCTGTATTAAGATCTGTTAAAAGATGGACTAATGAAACAGAGCAGGATTTACAAGCCTGTTTCTCTCTCACTGATTGGACTGTTTTTGAAAATGCTGCCACCGATCTGGACGAGCTCACAGAGACTGTAACTTCATATATCAGTTTCTGTGAGGATATGTGCATTCCTACCAGGACTCATCTAATTTACAACAACGACAAACCATGGTTCACTGCAAAACTCAGACAGCTCCGTCAGGCCAAAGAAGATGCTTACAGAAAGGGGGATAAAGTATTGTATAAACAGGCCAAATACACACTGGAAAAGGAGATCAGAGTGGCAAAGAGGAATTATTTGTATTATTCTTTATTATCTGTGTCCTGTTGCTGTCTCTCTGTTGCACTGTGGAGGTTCAGTCACTAAAACAAATTCCTTGTATGTGTAAACACACTTGGCCAATAAAGCTCATTCTGATTCTGATTCTATTTCTATTTGTTGTGCAGTAACACAATAAGCACAATGGTTTGGGAATAAATATCAAGACAAGGATTCTGATCCCTCTATACTCCATGCTTAGCAAATAACATTGATAAACAATATTGTACTTTACCTTGTAAGAATCCTCCTTCACTTGAAGGAAACTTGAGTAACTTTATGTCAGGCATCTCTCAAAAAACATCTATGAAAATCAAAATCAGTGACAGAATGTATTAATCAATCAATCAATCAACAACCACTCATCACATACTATTACAACCAATGCTTTTCTAAGCTTACTTTGATTTTTATTTTTTTTTATTTAAAGAGTTTTGTGTTAAACATTGGCTTTCTGTAGCATGATCATACATTGGTGTTGTGTCATTATTGACATTAATCAAAACAGCTACCGTCTGCACAAAATAAATACTCTTAAGTTAATTAGTAATGAACGCAGGTTAAACAAGGCTAATAGTCGTGACTACAGCAACACAACAGGTTTGACTGTGATTCACGCTCTCAATACTTACATTATTCGCTGCTAAAGCGCAGAACGATGAGCCATGAATGATATTTATTGTATTTTTGACCCATCAAGCGCGATATGATAAATGTTGACACATATCTCGGCATTGTGTCACGTCACGGCCTGTTTGATACTTTGTTTCCAGCCCCAGCTTTCACAGTGCGCGCGCGGTTACTAGGCAACAGGGAGGCCTTCATTCACCACTGACACAATAGACAAAACTGAGAAAGTGAAAAAAGCCTTTGCGAAGGTTTTGATGTTGAATAGCGAATACAATCACGTATTACGTTTATTCTGAGTGATGAAAAGTTTAGGACCATTGCGCCACAGTGAAATAATAATAATAATAATAATAATAATAATTTAAAAGTATTTTTCATATTTATAATGCATAGATTTAATTTAAAAAATCTGTCCTACAAAATTATTTGCTCATAACATTTTGCCACATCAAATCAAGAAAAACACATTTTACTAATATTTATGAATATTTCCGCAGAGCATGGTTGTGTTGAGTGGAGAGATTCCGCATTACGTCATCGCGAGAGGCGCATTACGTCACATCAAAGCAAATGAGCAGCAGAGGTCTGAGATCCGCGGCGCTTCTCTGCGAGTCTGATGCGAACGAAATCAGACCTTTGTGTACAAACGCCGAAATTGTCGTCGAAACAGTGCGTCGTTGTAGCGCAGATGGGCTTCAGTGAACGCAGAGGAGCTGAATTGAAACCGGTTTTGGCGATGACAGGTGTTTGGTGAGTAGCAAGTGCACAGAGCTCCAGACGCCTCTCTTCATTGTGAACGCTCCACAGTCTACTACTAACAGCCAGGCATGATGCAGACTCTGCAAGTATGATATTAATAATGTGTATCTAGAACATCATGTCCTGAATCATCGGCTGCAATGCCAGAACTATGATATTTAACTGCATGAATTTTGGTGATACTCATAAATTCTGATTATTTCAGCATGCATATTCTATTTATGTAATTACATGCATTTGGATGAGGATTTTAAATGCAGTGAGTGTGTGTTGGTTTACTGTTTTATCTCATAAAATTTCCTACAATCTTATAAATGGCCTTTACATTGATTGTAAACAAACATTGTTGGCATTTGATTTGCATTTTCTGTACTTTAAGTGAAATTTGAATAGTTAGACATTTGGAAAATAGGTTACATTAGAGTCTGCATGCACAGAAAGTCAATCTGTGTTCATAAAAGTTATTTCTTAATTTGCTGTGCCATATAATGGTATGGAAATAGACTGGGAGACTTTACCCAGACTTCTGTGCTGCCTCATGGCGGTACCATGACAATCAGAGCATACGGGCAGTTACTGTGTCTGATTGGTGGTAAAAGCAGTTAGCTTGAGTAATGGTTCACTTTGCTGCGGATAGAGTTCTCATGGAATCCAATTCACAGCTTTCACAGCAACCCAAGACAGGACTAAATGTGCAAAAGTAAATGAAATCTCTCAGACATTGGAATTGATTGATATTTCCATAAACTGCATATTTAACTGCATATAAAATGCATAAATGATGGCAAACATGTGATTTACTTAAGAAACTGTATTATAGATAGCCTATTTAATTATTATAAATATTACAATACACAAATATATATTCATAATATATAATATAAAAACAAACATACATAAATATATATATGAGATAAAACAGTCAAATATATTCCATTTTAGCCTGTATTAATGTCAGCTTTGTCTGCTATCTAGCAATGGCTTTTCTCAAATAGATGCATTATGTAGATGCATTAAAAAATGCAATAGCATTAGCTGCTATCAGTTACTCCCACAGACGGTTTAATGCGAGTAATCCAGCGCTAATTACTCTGTGAAGATACTCCAAACAGCTGCTTTATGTAGAACATGACTTTGTCCTCCAGGTCAGATCTGCACCTCTTATATGCCAACCGACTTCAAGGGCGAGCCAAATCAAAAAGCACAATTTCATGTTTTTCATTCAACCTGCCATGCTAAATAAATCACCCACAGAGAGTGACAAAAAAATGGAGTCGGCCTCAAAATGCCCTATATGCCACCGACTGTCCAAAAGGATATTTATAGGCTCGAGATCCCAGAGCCACAATAAAAGGAGAAAGAGAAGGAGAGAAAAAGATTAGAAGACCGACTCTGTGAAATATGGGATCTCACTAGAAATGTCCCATTAGAGGGCTTGAATTACAGTCCTCTCTAGCGAGCCATTCTTGCGTAGCCACATCATTTTGCCTAATAATTTCACACAGAGAGTCTTTAAACTGCAAACAACTCCACAGGCCCTTCATACGGGACCAGGCCTAGGGTTAGGAGACGGTACAAACTTGCAACCAGATCTGAACCAGCCGTCTAAGCCCAACAAGAATGTGAGTCTCGCTCATTGGATGTTAAAGATAGAGGCGACACATGCTGGATCCTGATGGGCTCTAATTTCAGTCGGCTGCCAAGAACTCTATGGGCCGCTTTTGTTGTGTTTCGACCTGACGAAAAGCAGTATTAAAAGTTGTGGACTCGTTATGGTCGCTCATAAATAAGCAAGAAGAGGACCATGGTGCTTTCCGAAGGGTATTTGCTTTGGATTTTTTTGGCTCTTTTTATAGCATTCGTTTGTTTAGATCTCTTCCATTTGGTTTAACCTGATAGATGCGGCGTTGAAACAGTGAACCAAAACACTAAATTACGCTTAATTACACTGTGGCAGCTTGTTTATCTCTGATGTGAGTTTTCTGCAGTGCATTTTTCTGGATATTTTTCACATCCGCAGGTGAATTTGATATCGATGGCTGGATGTGTAGTGCTTTGTCCCCGTGTTGTGCTGAACTCTTGGATCTCTGGGATTGTGATTGAACATTCCTTAAAGTTAATTGAGCATTAAAAGCTTTGTGAAGGAGGGAGTTTAACTTCTCTAGTAGATCAACTTCACGGTTTAATCCTGGTGCTGTTTTAAAGAGGAGGGAAAACCTTATTTTAAAGCTTCCTCAGAGCAAATTAAAAGCAAAGTTTTTCTAAGATTCAATCTTTCTTAGTGCATGTCATTTATGATGGTAAAAACCAATTTGCTAAGACATTGGTTGCATTTCTGCAATTGTTTACCTTGCTAAAAAGTATTATGGCTATACAGTATATACGCTACCATTCAAAAGTTCAGGGTCAGCAGGATTTTTAAAAAGAAATTCATACTTTTATTCAGCAAGGATGGATTAAATTGATAAAAAGTGACAGTAAAAACATTCATAAAGAATCTTGAACAAAAAAAAGTCAGTTTCCACAAAAATATTAAGCAGCATGATTCCTGAGCACCAAATCAGCATTATTAGAATGATTTATGAAGGAAAATACAAAACGATTATTTTAAATTATCATAATTTTTCACAATATTACTGTTTTTACTGTAAAAAAGCACAGACTTGGTGAGACTTCTTTTGCAAACATTAAAAAATACCGACCCCAAACTTTTGAACAGCAGTGTACAAATCTACTGTAAAAGATGATTTATCAAAGTTGTAAATACAACATTTTTAAAAGAAATACAAGAAAATACTGTTTCAGTGCTTTTTATATACCATCATACTGAATGCCCTATTTATCATATCCATATTTACATGAAGTATTCCAAGGAATTACCATTGAACCATGACCATAAACCTGGTAATGCCATGGTACTTTTTTGTTACTGTACAATTTCAAAATTAAGACTTTGAGATTAGAGAACTGAATTGTTGTAGAAATAATTTTAGCTCTATGTTTGTTGTACTAGATGATACAGCTGTTGTTTCCTCGGTAAAATAAGACAGTATTGAACTAAATGTCACAAGGCAGTGATCTTCTAAATGTTATTTTTATCAAGGTCACAACTGGAGTCCAAAACCTGTTACTGTCTGTAAAGTGAATCATAACAAAAGGTCTCTGTGGAAGAAGAAAGGGAGATAAACACATGATTTACGTCAATGAACATGTTTTATATTAAGACAGAGGTGGGTCACAGGAGCTGCAGACAGCAGGGAAACACAGTGGTAAAAATAGTACAAATTATGAATATAATTGTGTATGATTAGGATAACAAAGTAAATAGTATTATCTGCTTTTAAGCTGGAGGATAAAATTCTTCCCGTATCTTTTGTTGTTGACGTCAAAGGTTGTGTGTCCAATCAAACTTTTGTTGCAAATCAAATTAGGCAGATGCAGCATGGATAGTTTATGTATATTTTTAGTTTTATTTTGAGAACTGCATTTTTTCTGTCAGTCTAATAAAATATGCAGTGGAGCTCTGATGGATTAACAGCTCAAAACTTTGAAGAATGGTGTAATACATTCTAGATGTTGTTTTTATCCACAATAATAGTTCATTAACTTTGTGCAAATCTGAAGACTAATTCCTCAAAAGGTCTGTATGCAGCTCAGTTTGCCTTCACAGCTGTGGAACGCCTGTCACACTGTCCTTTTGTTTTCTGTATGTGTGATGTTTCGCAGAATGATTGAAGAGTCAGGCCGCAACAGCAGAGCCATGGCAGACAGAAGACAACTGTTTGCTGAAATGCGTATGTATTTCTGTGTTTTACTCTGATATGATGGTGAACATGTTGATACGTTTAAAGAAATTAATACTTTTATTCATCAAAGATGCATTAAATTGCTCAGAAGTGACAGTAAAGACATTTCTGAAGGATCATGTGACATTGAAGACTGGAATCTGGAAATTCAGCTTTGCATCAAAAGAATAAATTACATTTTAAAATATATTCAAATGGAAAATGACTAGCGCTGACAAACGATTAATCGCATCCAAATTAAAAGTTTGCTTAATATATGTGTGTGCACTGTGTATATTTATTATGTATATATAAATGCACACACATGCATGTATATATTTAAGAAAAAATTGTTAAGTTTATACATTTAAAATATTTATATATAATATCAATTATATGAATATAAATATATACATGGAAATATTTTCAAAATATATACTGTATGTGTGTATATTTATATATACATAATAAATATATGCAGTACACATATATATTATGTAAACAAAAACTTTTATTTTGTATGCGATTAAGCACGATTAATCGCTTGACGGCACTAAAAACAACTATTTTAAACCGTAGTAATATTTCACAGTATTGCTGTTTTTACTGTATGTTTTCCTCAAATAAATGCAGCCTTGAAAAGCAAAAGAGACTTCTTTCAAAAACATTAAAAAAATCTTACCGACGCCCAACTTTTTGAATGGTAGTCATACTATAAAGGTGTATAAAAAGGTCTAAAAAGGTGGTTAGCTGGTCTTTCATCCTTGCCTAGTCTAGTCTGTTTTGCTGCTGCTTGAGGGGTTTTGGGTTTTTGACCACTGGTCAAAGCCACCTAAACAACACCTTGACCTCTTAAACCAGCTAAGATGTCTTAAGCTGATTTAAGCTGTATGGTTTTTCCTGTATGCTCATTAGATATGATGTTTTCATCTCACAGGTGCACTAGATCTGGACTCTATCAGATTGTCCACATACAGGACGGCATGCAAGCTGAGATTCATTCAGAAGAGGTGCAATTGTAAGTACGCAGGTGTTTAATGCAAACATTTAACTTTATGATATTTAGTATTTACAGTAATTTCATGTTTTGGAAATGATGCAATTCCATTTTCAATTCATTCTTCTCTTCTTGCAGTGCATTTGGTGGATATCTGGAATATTATCGAGGTTTTCCGGCAAAACAGACTCAACTCCATGGACCTCAACACAGAGTTCTCAGTGTCACATTTGCAAGCAATACTGTCCACCATCTTTTACCAGCTAAACAAGCGCTTGCCCACAACCCACCAGATCAATGTAGACCAGTCCATCTCGTACCTCCTCAACTTCCTGTTAGCGGCCTACGACCCGTAAGAAACCCTGCAGAGTTGCTTTAAAACTGTCTAAATGTAGGACATATAGTATTGACATTTCTTTAAGAAAGTTCATTTGAAGCTTAATTTCCTGTATATGGCAACTTTCATGATCTTCGCTTGAATTGCTGTATGTGACCATCTAAATGTGTTAGTTGACAGTTGTGTCTTTTTCTAGGGAAGGAGTGGGAAAGATCTCGGTTTTCGTGGTGAAGATGGCCCTGGCTGCTCTCTGTGGAGGGAAGATTTTGGATAAACTAAGATGTAAGTTTCACTTTGGATTTGCCTTTGAACTGATATGTGTTCAATGGTTTGATGCTGATTAATGGGCGCTTAAGTGAATGGACTCGATTAATCATTCTATCATCATTTTTAAGGTCAGAGCAGCTGTCATTACTTGAAAGTCACTTTTAACCATGAGGCATATTCGCCTCTCATGACCTTGTCAGTGTAGCTAAAACTTCTCGTTTCTGGTGAATCATTCCTAGTAATGGCACTTTAGACTTACAAAACTGTTCAAAAGTTTGGGGTTGGTAAGATTTTAAAAAATCTATTTAAAATCTCTTATGCTCACCAAGGCTGATACTTATTTTTATTTATTTTTTGATGCATTAAAAAAAAAAAAATTGTAACATTGTAAATGTCTTTGCTGTCACTTTTGCTAAATGTTAATGTGTCCTTGCTGAAAATATGAGCTTCTTAAAAATAAATAAATAAATAAAATTGAACTAGTGTATTTGCAGATATTTCAATGAAGTACTAAATATTTCTAGACGTTAAATATTGTGTACAATACAGAAGTTGTTTCCTACCTGCATCATGCTATGCTACCTGGATCTAGTATAATGTAGTTTATAAAAAAAAAATGAAATTGATTGCTTGTCTTTTTTCCTCAAGATGTATTTTCACAGATATCAGATCCAAACGGAGAGATGATATACTCACAGTTTGACCAGTTCCTAAGAGAGGTACTGAAACTGCCCATGACGGTTTTTGAGGGGCCGTCTTTTGGCTACACTGAGCAGTCCACAAGAACCTGCTTTCCGCAAGAGGTTTGAGATGACTTTTAAAATAATTTCTTATTCAAGCTGTCAGACACAACAGTCAAAAGTTTTATTTTATTTCTTTAATTAGTATTCAAATGAATAATTATTCAACAAGGATGCATTAAATTGATCAAAAGTGACATTAAAAACATTTATAATATTAAAAAAGATTTCTGTTTCATATAAATGCTGTTCTTTTGAGCGCAAATCAGCATATTAGAGTGATTTCTGAAGGATCATGTGACACTGAAGACTGGAGTAATGATGCTGAGAATTCAGCTTTGCATCACAGGAATAAATTACATCTTAAAATATATTCTAAATATATTCTAAATAAATTATAATAATATTTCACAATATTACTGTTTTTACTGCATGTTTGATCAAATAAATGTAGCCTTGCTAAGCATTAGAGACTTCTTTAAAAAAAACATTTAGTTATCTTACGGATCGCAAACCTTTGAATGTTGCATGGAGGACAATTAAAAAGGTAAAAAGTTTCACATTAAGCAAGACTTTAGAAGTAAGCAAAACCCTAGACACCAATAAGTTGCAAATAGCAGCGTCCTTGCAACCAACATCAAGCACCATTCACAATTTCTTTACAAAATGTAAAAAGCCAAACTGTTTTTCTCTTGTACGCACATGTTATTTATTGACTCAACTGCTGTCCTTCCTCAGAAAAAGGTCTCGCTCAATGTGTTTCTTGACACATTCATGTCGGATCCTCCTCCTCAGTGTCTGGTTTGGTTACCGCTGATGCATCGGCTGGCAAATGTTGAGAACGGTGCGCTTTAAGCATGTTTATTTCATTTTGTAGCAAACCATACATAGGCTTAGAGATTTGTTAGTATCGCTTCAGCCATTCATAACCTAAATGAATGACAAATATTGTGACAGCGTTCAATTAGTAGTGTTGACTGGATTTTGCTCCTCTCTTCACTAGTCTTCCATCCTGTGGAGTGCTTCTACTGCCACAGCCAGAGCATGATGGGGTTCCGCTACCGTTGCCAACAATGTGATAATTACCAACTCTGCCAAGAGTGTTTCTGGAGGGGCCATGCCTCGGGCAGCCATAGCAACCAGCACCAGATGAAGGAATATATGTCATGGGTAGGTGAACGGCTGGCCATGTGGGAACGTGACTGTGAGTAAGTGTCAGTGACGGCACGAGTCCTGTCCTCCAAACAGCCTTTAGCCTTTGACAATCACAGTCAAATCATTTTATGCCTTTACACTAAATCTAATGTGAAGTCTGAGCGTTGAATTTGCCACTTTCGTAGCATTTACTTTTCTTTTCTAAAGTACTTTTAGATTTTAGTAGTGCTGTCAAACGATTAATCGTGATTAATCGCATGCAAAATAAAAGTTTTTGTTCACATAATATATAAGTGTGTACTGTGTATATTTATTATGCATATATAAATACAAACACATGAATGTTAAGAAAAATGTTATGTTTATATGTTATACATGTATTTATATATAATATAAAATATAATAAATATATAAATGCATATGCATATGCATGTAAATATTTTCAAAATATATACTGCATGTGTGTGTATTTATATATACATAATAAATAAACACAGTACACATACATATATTATGTAAACAAAAACTTTTATTTTGGATGCGATTAATCACGATTAATCGTTTGACAGCACTAGATTTTAGTCAAAGTTACTTGTGTTTGGGAAGATTTTTTTCATGTTTTTGAAAGAAATGCTCAGCAAGGCTGAATTTATTTGATCAAAAATACAGTAAAACAGGAATATTGTGAAATATTATTGCAATTTAAAAGAACTGTTTTCTATTTGAATATATGTTAAAATGTAATTTATTCCTGAATTTTGAGCATCATTACTCCAGTCTTCAGTGTCACATGATCAGAAATCACTCTAATATGCTGCTTTGCTGGGCAAGAAACATTTCATGATACGTCACAATGCATTTTTTTCCCCCACATATTTTCTGATTTGAACAGCATTTATATGAAATATAATTTTTTTGTAACATTATAAATGTCTTTACTTTCACGTTTGAGCAGTATAATGCATCCTTGCTGAATAAAAGTATTAATTTCTTTAAAAAAATCTTACAGATTTCAATCTTACAGGCAAATGAAATATGCAAGAATTGCTGAAAATAAACACACACTTATTTTACACACTATTTACAAAATAAAAAAAGGTAAATAAACTCTTTTAAATGAACTTTTTCCACCCCGTCTCTCACTATTATAATTAAACGTATTATTTGTTACTGTACTTTTGAGTCCTCTATATGCAAGTAATCTCTTGTATGATATTCTATGAGTATTTCTACATAAACATTTATATTTATTTAAAAAGAGCAAATAAAATCCTGATTTTCAAAATATGGTTCCATTAAATATATTCATGTATATTTTTATAAATGCCTTTTCTTCTGGTTCAGTACAGTCCTTTATTTTTCTCCAGAAATCTCCAGCTAAGAAGTTGTCAGACGCTCTCAGTAAATCTCTGAGTTGTGCCTCCAGTCGAGAGCCTCCTTATCCGACGTTCTCCGAAACACCTGAGAAACCGCTCAACCTCACTCATGTTATGTATGTAAACTCAGACATCACCATATCCAACACATTTTGCTTGAATAATCCTCTTAAGTGTAAAATGACTGACTGTATTACACTGAATGAAACATACTATATGTGCATGCTAACATCGTCTTGCCTTGTGTTTTTGCTTTTATGCTGCGAAACAGGGACACATGGTAAGTAAAGTGAGATGAAGAGTTATATATTCTCATATGTTACATGATTTCACAATATTTTGATGGGGGGAAAACTAATCTTAGACACACTGATATGTTTGACACTATGCAGACACACTTTTATCACAGCGCCTCAATTATTGTTTGCATTTCCTCCAGGCCTCCCAGACCCATGACCAGTGGAAATGAATACATACTCTCTCACACCATGCCTTCCTCAGGAAACCCTTACTCCAGCAAAACGTGAGTCTATTACTGTACGACACTTTCAATAGGAGTATGTGTGCAAGCATAAAGCTGAGCTTAAAGCATGCAAGCCTCTAAGACAGGCTGCTATTAAACTAAAACTGTTACTATTTTGTTAAATAAAAAAACTGAAATAGAATTGATTATAAATATTGTATACTTAAATGAAAATTCAAAATATTGTCTTGGCAACTAACTGAAATAAATACGTTGAAGTATTAAAATTACTTATACTAATCAAAATATTAGTAAATACTATAATATTATATAAATGCTTTGTTTTGTGGTGTGTATTAAACATGTTTGCGTGAGTATACATGTGTTGCTTATTAATTAGTTTTATTATGTCTCATTTTGGGGTTAAAAAGAGGTGCTCATGATGAGACGAAGCAAATGAAGATGTTTTCCCGGACGGCCCCAGATCTTTTAAAAGGGAAAGGGTAAGTCAGTTTGGATGAAATAATGTCACTATTATCTGTTGTAAGCGCAATAAGCGTGTAACGATCATCTTGTAATGGGATACATGGGACTTTTTTGAGTTGATGCAAATGAAAACAAGGCTGTGAGGGATTGACGTACAGCCCGTTTAAGATGTTGTACTGTTTTGTCCTTGATTGGCTTTGGTTCAGACAAAAAAAAAATGTTGAGATTATGTCTTTTGTCCACTGCAAATTAATAAAAGACTAATTTGGATTGTACTTCCATCCCACACAACCCAATTCCATTTGCATCAAGTTAAAGGACTAGTTCACCCAAAAATGCAAATTTGCTGAAAATTTACTCACCCTCAGGCCATCCAAGATGTAGATGAGTTTGTTTTTTCATGGGAAAAGATTTGGATAAATTTAGGATTACATGACTTGCTCACCAATGGATCCTCTGCAGTGAATGGGTGCCGTCAGAATTAGTCCAAACAGCTGATAAAAACATCACAATAATTCATTTATCTTCTTGTGAAAAGCTGCATGTTTGTAAGAAACAAATGCAGCTGTTTGAACTCTCATTCTGACGGCACCCATTCACTGCAGAGGATCCATTGGTGAGCAAGTGATGTGATGCTAAATGTCTTGCTAAAGAAACAAACTCTACATCTACATCTTGGATGGCCTGTACATTTTTAGCTAATTTTCTTTTTTGGATGGACCATTCCTTTTAAATATGTCATCTCAACTCTAACTAAAGCCTATTTGCATTCTGTATTATTATTAATGCATTTAAATAATGCATAATTGTATAGTGGAATCATAAGAAAATGAGAAGATAAGATTGTGAGATGTTTTTTTAGACCCCATTATTTTTCATCTCATCTGTGTTTGTGAAACATGGTTTCAGGGTTCAGTACAGCCTCGATATTGCGGATAGGCTCGCTGATGAGCACATACTTATCGGACTTTATGTGAATCTCCTCCGAAAGGACCGTTCATGGTCAGTGTGAGCTGTCGGTTGTTGTGCCAGTTTTCTTCCTAATCTGTTTTAGAGCTCCAAGGTCACCATGTCAGTCTGGTAATACCCAGAATTCAGTGTAACATTGTTAATGTCAAACTATCATTTGAGGAAACAATGGAGGTTTTTCCACAGTTTCAATGTAGCTAATATAAGAAAGGACACCAGATGTGGGATGGTGACTATTCTGGCCACAGTGCTGTCTTATGTTTGCAGCTTGCTAACTGGCTAGGCTTTTGTTGTGTTTTTTTTAGCAGTGTATTTACTCTGTGTTAAACGCATTACATTTCACTGCTATAGAGCGCAGCAGTCCGGAAGTAAAAATGCCCTTCATTTTCCCCATAGAGAAATTTACTTTTAGCGCTAATGTTTTTACATTTCAGTACAGAACTACTTTGAGCTCTGAGGATGTATAGTGATAAAATATGCTTCTATAGAGTGTGATTTCAAAATCATATTTAATTGATGAACTCCCAGTGAAGAACTACACAACCAGAATCCTACACTATCCATAATCCACCAATCAGAGTAGTTGCTGTTGTACAATATAAGTTTTATAAATGCATAAAATTAATTGACTTATATATATTTGATTTTAATTACGTCATTCAAAATTCTTCATGTAGCATTCCTTTAAGTAGATAGTGGTGTTAGCAACACCAAGGTTATGGGTTTGATTCCCATGGAATGCAAGTTGTCACTTCAGATAAATTTATAAATATAATATTCATGGGATGAGAAGTCCCTCATTACTGTATTTGTATGTAGTGTTTTTCAGATTTTCCATGTAGTTTTGCTACAATCACATGTTGCTATGATTCTTTTGAGAGCATATTGGTTGGGTTCATGGATTTTTAATTGGCTATGGTGAAAATGAATTGAAAAAAATACATCTATAACCAGAGCTGCAGAAAAAAAAAGCAGTTCACTGTAGCGCTCTATCGCACCATATGTATGCACACAATAGTTCAAAATGAGAACTATTAATAGCATCCCTTGCTTTTTAAGTAAATACTGCCAACTTAAGTGAATCCGTTCCAAACTCTAATTTGCCCTCTAATTCTAAAGATGCACATTTTATGGACTCTCTTGGAATAATATTTTGTTCGCATCCATTATTCAAATAGTGTGTAAACTTCTAATTTGATGATTCATTATTACAGTATATACAGTATGTGTGTGTATATATGTAATATACATGTATGTGTGAATTTTGTGTTGAAGTGCATGTCATTTTTGGGAAGATTTGTGTCAATTTGATGTGCAAGAACAGAAAATACGCAATCAATTATCCATTTTCGGCTTGGCAACTAGTCTTTAAACAAGGATATGATTATGATGGATCTCAGAGTCACCAGTATCTCTGAATGTTTCATTTGTTTTCTCATTAGGCAACACCCTTAGCTATGGTTATGTTTCCCAGCAAAGATTTCTAATATTATGATCATCCTTGCTTTGCTCTTAGCCTTGCAGTGCTTTTTTGGGAAACTGGGGCTCTGTGGTCTTCATGATTTGCTTAGATCCTGAAATGTGCCGGAAATGCTATCGTTTCTGTGATTAGGACAGTACTGGTGGATAAGTTCTCTGAAATTATGTTCTTTTGATTCATAAAGGCTATTTTTACTTTTCTGCCTATTTAAAAAAAAATACAGTTGGTAAAAATGTGCATTTTAAAACACAACAAAGTTTTGTAGCTCTATCCTTCATGCATATGTGTGTATACTGTGTGTGTGTGTGTGTGTGTGTGTGTGTGACACACATACATTAAGGTTAGTGCAAGAATTCAACAAAACTTTGTAAAGGATGAAATGAATGATTGAACAACTGGTTTATTATCTATGCTTGAGCTTTGCATAGGCTGCTAATTGCTATAGATAGTGTATATATAATGTTACAGTAAGTGCTTTTGTCATTCTGAACCAGTAACTATAAAGATGACCGAGCTCCACCCTTTTCTGTGATTGACAGTTTCCAGGAGAGCTGTAAAAACCAAGATGATGAGCACTTCCTCATTGCCCGTTATGCCTCCCGATTGGCTGCTGATGGAGCTGCCGCGGTAAGACAGCCAATCAGAGCACATGCTCAGAGAAACATTCTATTGTTCATTATATATTAATGCCATACTTTTTGCTTGTGGTGCCACAGAAATTACACACTTCTTCTTTAATTGTTATGAATATGCGCAAATTAATTAATGTAAGCAACTCATTAAGCAACTCGGGAAGTCGTGGCCTAATGGTTAGAGAGTCGGACTCGTAATACAAAGGTTGCGGGTTCGAGTCTCCGGCCGGCAGGGATTGTAGGTGGGGGGAGTGAATGTCCAGCGCTCTCTCCACCCTCAATACCACGACTGAGGTGCCCTTGAGCAAGGCACCGAACCCCCAACTGCTCCCCGGGCGCTGCAGCATAAATGGCTGCCCACTGCTCCGGGTGTGTGTTCACGGTGTGTGTGTGTTCACTGCTGTGTGTGTGCACATTGGATGGGTTAAATGCAGAGCACGAATTCCGAGTATGGGTCACCATACTTGGCTGAATGTCACTTCACACTTCACACATTAAGCTTATATACAACCTGCCAACTGTTAACAGAAGACCAGAGTCCCGGCGGACATCTCTCTCTGTCTGGACACCAACAAACAGCAGCGACAACTTATCGCCGAGCTAGAGAACAAGAACAAGTGAGTTTGAGTCTGTTTATTTTAGTATCGCACAGTGACTTTGAATTAGAATTCTTAAAATGAATAAATTATGTGTTTTCAGGGAGATTTTGCAAGAGATCCAACGCCTGAAACAACAACATGAAGAAGCTTCCCAACCTCCGTTAGACAAAAGCCAACAAAACCCAACGTTACTGGCTGAACTGAGACTGCTCAGGTAAACACCTGCACACACACACACACACACACACACAGCGTACAGCCGTGAATCAGACCTGAAACCTGATCGGATGTGGAGAACAACAGATGCTGATGGTTACGAGATAGACAGCATTGAAAGTGAGTGTAACCTGATCATGGCTCTTCTCGTGAATGAGTAAAAGCACTTTAAAAGCAATTTGCAACACTGAGGCTCCTTCCTGTTTGTGGACATCACCAGTTCAGATTTGAATGGTGAGCTGAGCCAAGCAAGGATATTTAAATAAGCTCTAGTCTTTCAGTTCCCAGTGTTTACTGTGGTTTTATTCTAGCAATATTAATTGTAGTAACATGATATTTTGGCACTAGATTCATATTAAATAATTTACTAGGGAAGTGCTTTGTGTGGCAGTTTTGGTTTCAAAATGTGTTTTTAATTATTATTTCCTAGGGGTGTAACAGTAAACGTATTCGTACCGAACCATTTTGGTACAGGTCTTTCGCTTCGGTATGCATGTGTCTCAAACTAATTTTTTTCAGGAAATTAAAATAATAAATGGCGTTTTGACAGTCTTTGATGTGGCATGACAGATTGCTGTATAAACGCCTTGGAGAGCCGCTTCTGGGACGGTTCAGAAACGTGCTGGTATAAACCCAACACAAGCATTGACTCGAGCAGCTGTGATCAGCTCCGGTTCTTGTGTCTGAGCCGTGACGCACCGTAGACTTGTGCAGAGCGGAGCACGAGTGAACACCATCATTCCTTCCTCTGTACTACTAGTTTTAACGCAAATAAACATCTCATGCCTCGTGTAATTGCTCAATCAGTGTTTCAACCGCGGAAAGACATCAACAAAACAGCATGGAAATAAAATGTCACGTAGCATTTCATTTACCTCAGCAAGTCATCAGTGTCCACAGCTCATTAGTTCACTAGAGAAATTAAGTCTAGAGAGGAGCATTTCGCGAAAAATTACACCATATACTCATACTTTACTAAACCTGTTAGTCTTAATTATTTAATGTATGTTTAAATTAATCTGTTATGAAAAATGCTATGACAGCCAGTGTGTAATTGAATATATTTGAACAAATAGCATAGAAATTTTAACATTTTTAATTGCATTGTGCAATTTACATATTTGCATACTTTTTTTTTTTTTTTTGAGTGTTGATCATCTATTTAAAAATAAATAGTAATTAAATTTAAGTTTGGGTTAAGTTAGGCCTAATTGTAACCTCATAATGTGAAAGGGCTCCCTATAGGCCTAGTTTTAAGCGTAAGCTGAGGTAGATTTTATCACTAAGAACATTTAAACTATAACTCTAAGAAAGAGCAACTTGTTCAGTAAACCACTGTTTATTTAAAAAAAATAGTTTAGTTTTCCCCCTGCTGTACCGAAATCATACCGAACCGTGATGTTAAAACCGGGGTACGTACCGAACCGCCATATTTGTGTACCGTTACACCCTACTATTTCCATAATAAACACTATAGTTTGTTTGATAAAACCATTATTTTATTTATGGAAATTAGATTTGACCACTGATCTATAATAGAGAATCACATATAGATCAGTGGATTTGACCTATTATTGAGTCTTCTGCAAAAACCACAGTTAAGAGTATGATTCCCTGGGAAGAAGTATGGTAAATATTTATTTTTATACTTTGGTTTTTAAATGTGTTTTTATTTCTATTTTCATAGTAAACACTATGAAACATTATAATATTTATGAAAATTAGATTTTAGCTGTTACCTATTGATAGTCTATTGCAAATACCACAGTTAAGAATATGATTCAAATTTTTATATTCTGGTAAATCATTTTTATATCCTTGCTCACAAGTTTTGGTTTATAATTAATTTATTTATTTTACTATTTTCATAATGAACATGATAGAGGGTTTTGCTAGAGCCATAATAAAATTTTTAGAAATTAGATTTAATCTGTAAATAAAACCTACTGCAAGTCCCATGTTATAGAATATGGGAAGAATTTTACATTTGTATATATATTTTTTAATATTTATAAATTATTATTTTTATATTTTTGTTTTATTATTTTATTTTATATTATTTGTATATATTTTTACTCGCATGATTGGCATTAGAAAACATCTGATACAAAGAGATTGGGTGAATTGTCATTGGCATTATGTATCTTATTAATAAACTATCCATAAACGGCCTGCAAATTGTGTTCAGCACTGATTGTGTGGGTGTGTTTACACCATTACCTAATTTGTGATTAATTTAATAAATAGGGTGGTAAATAGCACATGAAAATAGGGTCAAAATCAGGTTGTTTATGGATCCACAATTCATTTTTGGTTAATGTAGAAGTTATATTGATAACACCGTGGCTTTCTTTGTCTGGTTGTGTCTCAGGCAGAGGAAGGAGGAGTTGGAGCAGAGGATGTCGGCCCTTCAGGACAGCCGTCGAGAACTCATGGTCCAACTAGAGCAGCTCATGCTTCTGTTAAAGGTGAAGATCACACACAAAAACACAACAAATGATGATGACACGAAATTCAGAATTTAGAAATGCAGAGATCCATGTTAACGAGCTGAACTGCTCCATCTACAGGAAGAAGAGCTAAAAAGAGCTGTAAGTCTAGTAACAAAACTGCGTGTTAATATACTTCAGCTGATTTGAGATTAACTGTATGTTGTGTGTTTGTTGTTCCTAATATTAATCTTATGAAATGTTTTGTGTTGGTTGTGTCTTTGGCATCCAGAACTTACATTTGTTCATTTAGCATAGCACAAATCAAAATAAATGCATGCTGTTAGACAGGCTACATTTGAGCATGTCCGTTACATAATCTAATTCCTCTTTATGGGTTTTTGAACAAAATAATAATACATTTTGATGTGTAACTCATTGTTTGTGGTATAGACATGAATGATTGGCATAAAAACTGAGACTTGTGAGCTCCAATAACACCAGTCATTTTTAAAACAACCAACAATTTACATATTAGACCATTTACCTGCAAAATGACATTAAAAAATTCATTAATTTGCTAATCATTATTTAATTTACAAAGATGAAAAACTACCAATGGTGATTAAATCTAAAGATCGGTTAGCTCATATCACATCAAACCGTGCAAATTATTATTATTGTTATACTTTATTATTATATACTCAAATTATTAATGTTAACAACATCAGCATTGCGTGACTATGAGTATAGTGTGTATTAGCGTGATTTCAATTTCTGTACAGTCGAATCTAATTGGCATGCCATTCAAATTTCATATTAAGACATTCTTTTAACCCAAAAGCAAATTATGCTCCCTTTTAAACGGGTTCTCTTTAAAATACAAATCTTGTGTAATCCCAGGCTGTCTGTAATCAGAAGCACATTTAAAACTGGAATATAATTAAATTTAATAAACACACAATCCTTTCTGGATCACAATCCGCCATCAAAATGATACATTTACATCTGATTCACAGCTGCTGTGAGAAAAGGGTATAAACGATGTGCCACCTGCAGGATCTTCACATGCTATAGCCTACTAGACGGGACAACTTCTTTATGTTTACAGATGTGACGTAATGATTCAGTGCCATGCTCGAATTTCCCGTGAAAACCTACCCATAAGACTCAAATTAGAAAACATTATTATAAGCTTACCGTTGTGAATCGGGCTAAAGTAAGGTGATAGTTTTGAACATTGGCTCGTTATGTACATATGTACTCAAATATTGGTTTCAGATATTGATTTATGGACTGCAGCTTTAAGTATTTAAACTTAAATTTACATTTTTCAACTCAACTTTAAGGAAGCTTTTCATCTAATGTTTATATTTTATTTAATTGCAGCATTATTTCAATTAATGAAAAGGATTTTTTAATAATTTTAGTTTTATTAGCAGTAACCGCACAGGTTTAACGTTACATTTGTATAATCTCCTTTTGTTTTCTAGAACCAGGGCCCTGGCTCCTCTCCTCGCTCCTCTCCCAGCCACACCATCAACACATCCATCCAATCAGTGTCCGGCAATACCACACCCATCCCCATGCCCGTCCAATCAACATCCGGCAATACCACGCCCAGTCAGACACCCCAGGACTCGCTCATGGGCCTGGGAGGAGAGGTGCAGCAGGCCTTCACTCAGGGTAACAAACATGTTCCTCTTGTGTTTCATACATTCAACCTGACCTGACTAAATAAAACAAAGGTTAAATACACTGGAGAGTTTATTTAAAAATAGGTTAAATACACCGGAGAATATAAAAGCACAAATTTGAGATTTGCATTTTTGTTCAAGCATTTAAATAATTATGCAGCAAAGTCATTATTTTGGAATAAGATTGCTTTTCTAGATTCCATGTAAAAAAAGTGCTTTTGTTTATTTACTATTTCAGTTTGAACTAAATCACATTGAACCCAAAATCATAATTTAAACGGAGTTAAAGTTTGTTCTGAAATGCACTTATCTATAAATCAAAACCATACCTTTTTAATATATTAAATAAAATTATGACGTTTTTCAGTAGCAACTCTTAAATAATAATAAATTAATTATATAATTTAATACTACATATTATTCTACTTGTCAAAAACGTGAAAAAAAGAAAAAAATCAAGTCTTATGCTCACCAAGGCTGCATTTATTTCCTTAATAATACATTAAAAACTGTAAAATTGTGACATATTATTACAATTTAAAATATCAGTCTTATATTTGAATATATTGTAAAGTGTAATATATTTCTGTGATCAAAGCTGAATTTTCAGCATCATTACTCCAGTCTTAAGTGTCACATGATCCTTCACAAATATGCTGAAATGTATATCTAATATACATTTGTGATTATTATCAACATTGAAAACGCATTTATATTTATTTAATATTATTAAATATTAAATCCTCTTATTTCTTTGTTAAAGGCTCCAGAAGGAACTTAAGAAATGATCTCCTGGTAGCTGCAGACTCCATAACCAACACAATGTCTTCATTGGTGAAAGAACTTAACTCAGGTAATATCGAATTTATACACATATTTAATTATAGAATAAGTCATGATGCTCAAACATTGCCTTTAATGATGTTTAGAGGCGGGGAGTGAAACGGACAGATTCTCTGACCTCACGTTCCCAACATCAGACATTCTCCACGCCAGGAGCTCTTCAAGATCAGGGTAACAAAAACTGGACTAAAACAGCTGCTGTTTTCACCTGCTAACTGACGGATCACATGTTATCCAGGTCTCCTGGGCGCGTGTTTACAGTGTTTCTGGTCTCATAGGGCAGCAGGTAAGCTGGAGTCTGGGGATTTCTATGGACATGATCTGGAAAAGCATCTGAACAGAGAGCTGAAGATGGAGGAACGACTCAGACACACGCAGGAACAGGACCAAAACGTCCTGGTGAGACACTTAAACATACACAAAGGCCCACAAAAAAACATCTTATAGGGGATTTCAAAGCAAAAAACAGTAACGCAGAAGTAAGATTTGTCCAAATTAATATGTGCACCAGAGCAGTTTTGAATGCCAGAGAGCTTTGCATGTGAAAAACTGGAATATGCAAATGACTGAACCAACCATCAATAGTCATTGTTTTACTCCTATTTATAATTTTTGCATTATTATGCTGCTAAACAGTAACAAAATTAGCATCTTTAAAATACTGAAAATTTCACTTTTTCCAACAAAATATGAAGCAGACATGTTTTCAACACTGATAATAATAAATGTTTCTTGAGCAGCAAATCAGCATATTAGAATGATTTCTGAAGGATCACGTGACACTGAAGACTGGAGTAATGATGCTGAAAATTCAGCTTTGATCACAGAAATAAATTACATTTTAAAATATATTGCAATAGAAAACAGTTATTTTAAATTGCAATAATATTTCACACTAGTACTGTTTTTACTATATTTTTGATCAAATAAATGCAGCCTTGATGAACATTTTTAATGCATTAAAAACATCCTCAAACATTTGTCATTTGGCAGCATTATTTTTGCCTTTAAATTAAATAATACATGCATGTAACAAGTGATTTATTTTTAAGATAAAAACCCCAGAAAAGATAAATAATATCACCAATGTTTCTGTATTCGCACCCATATTGTCATCTGCCCCAAAGCCATTTTTAAGCAGCAAACTTTGGATGAATGTTCTGGGAAATATGCCAACGGTGTGTCACGAGTGCGCTGCATCGTATATCAAATTTTATTTCTTTTTAATTGCTATAGAAATGAGATGAAATAGAAATGAAATATCCATTAAGCCAAATGGATATTTCATTGTAATGAACACATCCCCAGGCTGCTTCCAGGCACCTGTTTCTGAATACCGAGACGATGTTCATTTTAACCGTGCATCTGTACAAATATTGCCATGGATGCTGCATGCAACGTGCCACAACTATTGCTGCAAATTCCTTCTTACACGCTCCTCCCATGTCATGTGTGGTATCAGGTCATTTTAGCATGGTACGGAAAGCCTTATGAGGAACACTCGAGCAATTCAGTTCATTTTAAACTCTTCAATTCTGTTTTCTTTCCAGGTGACTTTACAAGAATAGCTGCGTTTTAATAAGCAATGGTAAGTATTTTTTCAGTTGATCTGTGACAGATGCAATACAACAGTGTTTGATGCGAGGCTCAAATGAAGGTTTTCTCTTTGTCTCATCACAGGGAGGAAGATTGAGCGACTCTGAAGCACTGTGCAACTAGGCCTGAGCTGGAACATACCACACTTCTGAAAAGCATCAACAATACTGTGGTACACAACCCAATCTATAAATATAGAAATATATTTTTAGAGCCTACAAGATGTTTTAAGACAAAACTGTGAACCGACTTTGGAAATGACAAATAATGGAACTGTCTACTACACCGCCAGTGCCATAAATCCAGTGATTATGAGATTATTTCATTTTCTTGGTGTTAATGTGTTTGGTTTATTTCCGTGTGTATCTGTTCAAACTTGTACTGTATTTAAATATCTGTTGGGTAAAGTGGGGGTGATCTTCAATGAAGCTGCTATCTTGACAAACGACATCTTTTATTGTACATTAAGAGCATAACAGCCTGACCTGATGCTTTTTTAAAGAAAAAAAGAGAGTAGGATTATGTTGTAGTTTCAGTTTCTCTTTGAGAGTGGAAGGATTTGAGATTTTCTCATAGTGTTTGATACACAAATACACTGCCTTAGCTTATCAGACTCTGTTTAGTTTAATAGATGGATTGGTATGTGTACTTCGTTATTAATTTTTAAAGACATACATTATAATTAATAAGAACAGTCCAGAAACAGGTGAATCTCATATATGTCACCAGTTTCTTTTTCAGTTATTTTAACATTTACAGGGTTTTTTTTATTTATTTTTTTGGTTTGAAGGTTTATTTAACTTTATTTTTTAAAAATTCTCAAAAATAAAAATGTACTATGTTTTGCATGAAGAAAATAAATTCTAGGAACATTACTATTTCTTAAGCACAACTATCTATATATATATATATATATATATATATATATATATATATATATATATATATATATATATATATATATATATATATATATATATATATATATATATATATATATATATATATATATAAATTATTGCAATATTATTTATTAAATTATTTATTCTCTTCTCTTCATGCTAAATATATTATATTAAGAGCATAACAGCCTGACCTGATGCTTTTTTTATAGCATATATTAAAAAAAGAGAGTAGGATTAAACCATTGTTCTGGTTTCTTTCAGCAATTTCTTTCTTTGGATTTTAGAGTCTATTGCATGTTGTTTGACAGGTTTCATGAGATTCACCCAAAACTTTGTACCTCTGCATTCAGTGGAAGATATTATTTGACTCCAAAGAGCACACAGTACATTTACCATGCTCTATTATTTAACTTGCAACGTTTTAAGAAACAATGACAAATATATGTGACAGCATCTGACAATACTGAATGTGCTTAAAAGCATATTTTGGTGTAAGATATGTTGAGCTAGAACAGAAGTTTCATGCTTGATTTGATTTTGTCGGTGAATATGAATTCCTTGTAAAGACCGTCTGTAGTAGACGGGTTAAGGAAGACTGATTTGGCTTTGATCATCTCCAGACTCTTTAATTGATGTGTTTTCTTTGATATGCTACTGTCACAATGCAGCGCTCACATTCTTCTCATGGTTTACTCAGACAGACAGTTATACACCAGAACAACAACAACAACAAAAGCAGCATCCGCACCCTGCTGCCAACCATTGCACTTTTCAGTGATTTTGCATGGAACTAAAGAAAAATAAAAAATATTATGTTGTACAAGTATCATCAAGTGTCCAAATGTCATGTTTAATGTTATTTCATAAAATCTATATCTGTCTCTATCATTTTCCATGTCTTTAGAGTTTGTTCCATGTTGGTTAAAACTCATCCTTCATTTCAAATAAGTTTGCGCACAGTGCTGTTTTGAATTGTCATATGTTGATACACTCCTTGTTGAAATAATTTATTTTTTTCACAGGACAACAAAAATCACATTAGGATTTAAAATTATAAACTTAAACGTAAATTAATCCAAATTAATTAATGACTAATTTTAATGACATATATTTTTTAATTAATGACATAAATTTCACAACTTTAATAATAATCTAATATTAATGAAGGAATTATTTTAGTATTTAACTGTTTTTATTTTATAATTTTTGTTTTTATTTTAATTTCAGTTTTAGTCATTGTGTGTGTGTTTAAATGTCATATATATATATATATATTTTAAATGTTTATATAGCTTTTATTCATTTATATTTCAGTTGTAGTTATTTTAGTACCTTTAGACATGTTTAATTGGAAAATAAGTAAATTTTTCGCATATTTTATTTTATTTCAGTTAACGTTTATTATTTTTAATTTTTCAAGTGCTTTTACTTTTATTTCTAATAACCCCTGTTAGGTCTACATTTGCATGTAAATAGACTTTAAGTGATTATTTTTCTACATGCCATGGCTACTACAAAGTGACAAAAACGCCATGTGTTTTATTTAGTAAATATTGATTTATTAGACTGTCTGCTGCCTGTTATTTAGGAACCTGGAACCTTACAAAGAAACAAAGGCAGATTCTTTCTCTAAATTTAGCCCTTTATCTATCATCCAAACATGTATCCTGTCGTGATAAACGCATCACTCATTTCCTTTTAGAGACATAAAAACATAAAACATCTGGAAACCACAGTCCATTATTCCACGAGCAGCGCACTGCATTCCCATTGGTCAAGAAAGACAACATCCGTTGCTTCCGTCAGCCATTCATCTGAACAGAAGGAAAGGCCGATGAATAAAACAACGGCCTTTCTATCTGTCAACCAATCAGCGGGAAGAATGAACGCGCGTCCGCCAATCAGCGGCGGCGCTGGAGGGTGGGGTGCGAACCGAGAAGCGCAGCTGGTTTGGTCGGATTTACTGTTGAGTTCACGGGTGAGTCGAGTTTATATCAGGTGTTGTATTTAAACTATTAATGTGATTTGTTAATAGAGAGGTTTGGTTTTGCTCTGGCAGGACCGAGCCTATGGGAAACCATTGCTTTATGTTTAATTTGGTCATTAAAAGATCATGCAGGCAGTTAGCTGTTGATAGTCTCATGATCCTAACCCTAACCTGTCACTTTTTATGTTTTACGATGGCGTGGTTAATAAATGCATAATATTACTGACACATTCGTGTTGTTTTCTTTTTTCTTTTGTAATTAACATGAAGTTGTTAATTTTCTAAGCACACTTCCTGTTTTTCTAGAAATGCATTATAAGTGGGTTAGGTTGCAAGGTGCAACTTTAACATTGATGTTAGATATTTAGTCCATATGTTGAACGTAATTGCACGAATAAGTGAAAGGTTGACTGCAAAGCCACTTTGAGAGACGAAACAAGCCAACAAAAGACAATTGAACAGCCTGGTGCAATTGAAATAGCTCAATGACCGCATGTTTAATATTCTAGTGCTGGTTCAGAAGACCTAAATGTCTGAGATCACTAGTTGCAATGCATATTTTGCATTAATTTCTATTCAAGACAAAAAAAAATAATAAAAAATGCAGCAGCACTTGAGCTGCATGAAGATCTGTTGATAATTTTCTCAAAGAGAATAAAAAATAAAAAAGTTAATTGTGACTTTTTATCTCATAATTTGGACAACTTGAGAAAAAAGTCAGAATTGTAAGATATAAACTGACTCTTTTTACTCACAATTCCAAGTTTATATTTTGCATATATCTTTTTTTTCTCAGAATTCTGTGTTGAAATCTCAAAATTCTGACTTTTTATCTCAGAATTTTTGAATTACGTCACAATTCTGACTTTTTCTTGCAATTGCGAGTTTATATATCGCGGTTCTGAGTTGTTCTGATTTTGACTGAGAAGAATGGAAGCAAAAAAGTCTGTACTAAGAGTCACATGATTAATGGCACTAATTTTGATTTTGATTTAATACGATTAGTGGCTACAGTAGTAGAAAATGTGAAAAGGAGAATATTTCTTGTTCATTTTACATCACCACTTTTCTATGCTCTCTAAATCCTAAAATGTCCCGCTTACAGTATTTTCAGGTTTAAATAGAGAAAATTTAAAAATAGTCAAAAAATGTGGTTAGACCCCTCTGTGTATGCACTTAACTGTATTTATTTTGCTGACCAATGTTCTTTAGTATTATGATATAGTATTGATTGGTATATCGTCCAAGATGATTAATTAGCCATTTTGAGATTACTGGCCAATTATCATTCTCACTGATTAGCATACATATATATATAATTTATCACACACTATAAATTAAATTTGGTCAAAAATATTTAATTTATAGGGTGTGTAAAATAAATGTTTATTTGATTTCATCTTATAATTAAACAGCATTATTAGCATATCTCTTCATCAGTATTATTTCATCTGTCAGGCACTCTGAACTCAGTATAAGCCATTGAAAACTCAACCATTAATATAAGACTCATCTTTAGTATTGCTCTTAAATAATAGATGTATGACTTAACATTCTCCGCTGGCTGTTTATTTATGACCAGATTTATAGCGGTAGGAGCATGTGTTCAATGTATGGAGCACCTCAGTCACCAACTTTTACTATCTATTTGACTATTGAATTATTTGTAGATATGAACTCTGTCAGTCATATTTAGGCTCAGTGGAGTGCTGCAGTGAGGTTTGCTACAACCAAACTTGTTCATTTGAACGTCTCATATTTATTAGATTAAGCTCGTCATCATTTTAAATCCTAATTCAACCAGTATAAATAACATCAACAGATATTTTCCTATAAGATGCCATCTTGTTGATCACATCAGGAATGGTGAAATGGCATAAATTTACATGTGATCATTTTCCATAAGCATTCTGTAAAATTTAAACTGAAGACAAATCTCATAAAGTTAGTTTTGGTGTATGCTGGAGCATTAGAAAACTTGAAATAACCTCACTAATGTTTTTCCACTTGTAAAGGTATGATATCTTCATTCATCACTTTGAGACATTTGCTCATGACCCGGCAGACCATTTAGATAATTTATCTCTGTTTTGACTCTAAAAACCATAGATTTGATTGGTTGGAGAGACCGCATTGTAAAGATGTCATACAACATACATTAACAAGCGCCTTATCTAAACTTTGTGTAATGTGTATATGTAATAAATTAAATCACAGCGCTCTTTGCAATACAGTGAAGAATAATGAGCCACGGGCCTCGTCACATATAGACCCAGATATCTAGAATCTGAAAAGTACTGAAATTATATTGTATTTTACAGCCTATAATTTTATCATAATTTACCATTTGTATTATGAAATATTTAGGCCTATATATAGTCTCTTATGCACACCAAAGCTGCATTTATTTGATAAAACAGTAATATTGTGAAATACTATTAAAATTTCAAATATTTGTTTTTTATTTGAATATAATTTAAAATGTTATATATTCCTGTGATGCAAAACTGTATTGTCAGCATCATTCTTCAGAAATCAAATCTAATATGCTGATTTGGTGTGCATTTTTATAACTATTAATGTTGTCATTTGATCTATTTTGTCTTCCTGATGACGATAATAAGGTTAAACATGCACTGTTGCATGCATTTTCAGACATTAGTTGTGCATAAAGAGCAGATTAATTTATATTTTGCAGTAAATAAAAACTTTAGCCATATATTAGAATGCCTTTGTCAATAACAGAATTATGAATCTTTAATACACAATTTTTCCCCATGCATTAACTAGTATGGAAAAAAATGCACATCAAAATAAAAACATTTGAACAATTTGAGGCTGAGATGCAGGTCTGTCTTTAGGAAGAGAAACCTGGGAACTTTTTCCCGGGGGCCTGTACCATGATGGTAGATGAGCAAAACCACTCCAATCTGGCTTTGTTGGTACCATAATGCTGATCATCAACTTTCTTTGTCAACTCAGGCTTTTTTTTGCCTTTTTTTTTTTATATTGCTGAAAACAAGAACATACAAAATACAGAATATCCATATAACACTTGAACAGACAACAACAAAAATAAAACAGTAAAAAACACAGAAAATAAATAAAGGAAAAATAATAATTTAAAATAAATAAATAAAAATAATAATAATAACAAATGCAATAACAATGGCATTGTTTCACATAAGATTCCTTACATGAGAACTTTAAGCAAATTCTTCACAGCTTTCTATTAGACACTGAAATCAGATTAATATCATTCTCCATGTCTCTTAAAAAGACCACAAAGACAGGTTTACAATTTGAGAATTTGCATTTATGGACATAAAATTTGCTTAAAAAAGAATTAAATTTATAATCAAAACAAATATTTTCTTTTGTGGGGTCTGAGTCAAAATACCCAAATATAATATTTCTCATCTGTATAGAAAATTCTAGGAAAAGCTTCACCTTAACAAAAGCACCAATATCATACCAAAACTCCTGAGTATATTTACATGACCAAAATAATCAGCATTCAAACAAAAAGAGCATGATAGCTCTACATCAGCTCTGAACTTTTGTATAAATTTCTTTACAGGATAAAACCTGTGGATCAGTTTAAAAGACACTTCTTTTGCTGTTGACCTTTGATCCTGAGTTTGTGGAGCATCACAATCCTAGCCTTGGTTAAAGGTTTTGCTAAAGGTTAAGAGAGTGAAGAATATGATGAATTTAAATGCATTTACAATGAAAAAAGTACTTGTTCATGAAAGAGGACAAATAAAAGAAATGATGTTGCTTTATCAGTGCAGTCACAAGTGAAACTTAAGTTAGTTTATATAGTTGGAAATATACAGCGATATAGACTCGGACATGTAAGGTTATATTTATATTACATACAATCTATTAACATTCATTTCAAGTAAATTATTTATAATAACTGTTAAACTAAAATTTCTTGTGTGTAATGGATTAATAATAATATAAATCATATAGAATAACTCCTAACTCTTTATTTTAGGACTAGTGACCTTTAATTTGGGGCAAGAGAAACTGGGGGACTGACTTTTTTGTGTCAGACGTGTCACTTTGCTCACATCTGATTGGTCCAATTTCAGTTTGAGATCTCTAACTCAGAACATAACCTGCCCTGGAGCAGGTAAGATACTATGGCAATGAACGCAGCTAAAAGCCAAGCCACCTGCATGGTACCGAAAACCCAGGATTGGTGCAAACTAAACTGAAATTTACCTGGCTAGCCAGCTAATCCGGCTTCATGGTACAGGTCCCGGGTCTTATGAGGACGGGGGAACCCAAAGGTATAATCCTATAAATAATGCATCATATATAGTATATAATGACGTATTTAGGAAGAGGCAAAGTTCCTCTGGCTCAAATCTGAAGCACCCCTCCCAGAGTCACATGACTGTAGTTCCGTGACTCACCGGTGCGGTCGCTGTTGAGCGGAAGATACACATCCATATGCACACACACACTCACACACACACACTCTCTCTTACGCACGGGATTTATACTGAGAACAAGCAGGCAGGCGGCAGGGAAAAGCCCCGACGTCCCTTTCCTCGTCCGTTCGAGTATTTCACAGAGCCAAATGCCCGGTCCGACCCAAGCTCTGTCCCCCAATGGAGAGAACAACAACGACATCATTCCGGACAGCGACGGCACCAACATCATTCCCTACAGAAAGAACACAGTGCGTGGAGAGCGCGCCTACAGGTACACCACTGCCATTACCATCCGCCGGCCGCTTTACAAAGAAACCTCCGCTTTTAGCAACCTACAATCAATGCATTTAGCCGAAAATATCAAGATTATACGTTTCAATCCATGCTCTCCCAATGCACTCGCTCTGGGAACCCTAAACTCCCATTATGGCTGCGTGATATCTAACGGTGGGGCTTTTCCTGAGCCAGCTATGGCGTTTCCCCGATGGTGCAATCACAAAAAACCATGTTAAACGCTCTTTAGTGAATGCGTTCAAGCTTTTGGGCATTTTCTCAGCCGTTATGCATATGATTTGAGATGGATGCATGTCGGGATGTGCGCTGACAGGGTGCTTTCCCAGGTTTTGACAGAGCATGGCCTTATGTTCACTAAGCAGTCAGCCATTGCGTAATGTAATTCATTCCATCCTATCCCCAAAATCTGCTCAAATCTTTTGTTACTGCGTGCATATCGTGCCTAATACTGCGTAATATCTCGTGCATGGGTAAAAATATGATTGCATGTGCTTTACTGGTCTATAAACATGTTTTAGACTGATTGCTTTTGTTGACACTGATTTGTTGGCTCCTCTGAATTTTTTTCCTCCCCCCTTCATTCCAGCATCTCACTAAACTGTTTATCTTTCCTGCTAAATTTAGATAAATCTGCTCTTTAAGCACAACAGCACTAATGTCTGGAAATACAGTGTGTTTAAGCTTATTAAAGTCATGAGAAATTAATAGGGAGGAGGATTTGTCATCATGGACGAAGTTTAAAGAAATCTTATATAAGAGTTGTGGGTTTTCTTGAGGGATTCGCTTCATTATTCATATGATGGTGCACTGGGAAATTAAGGAGAATGGGATTGATGTGGTGGATCTTTCTATTGGCAGTGATCTGAAACTGGCTTCGGTCAGTTGATTGAATTAGGTTAATTTAATACATGTAAATTGAGATGATCTTTGATATGTTCATATGAGTAATTGTGCCCTTTTAATAACTGTTGTGGACAGCATTGCTGTTATACTTGTCAGAGTGTGGCACAAAAGCTCAATTTATAGTTTTTATTATTATTATTATTTTTTTTTTTTTTTAATAATCGGTTTGTAACAGGGATTATATTTCAGGGAGATATCTTTAAAAAAATATATATGTTTCTGCCTTTTTTTTCTAGATAATTATTGCTAGCATGAACTTGGTATGTTAGAGGTCCCACTCTTCAACTTTCTATAAATAAACAATCAATATTTCATACTGTATGCTATAATGTTGTGATGCCTAAAATATTGTAAGCATTACAACTTTTGATTTGGTACTATTGATTTAAATTTGTTTTTACTTATTTTTAGACAAAATAGCACTTTTAATATTGGTCATATTTTGGTTATCAGTCATAGCGTGAAAATAATGATCAGCTTATATCATGTCAGAAACTATCCACCCAATCAAACTGTGTTTTGTGCCAAACGGAGATGTGTTTCAAATCTATCGTCACATCAGCAGCTTTTCAAGGACGTGAGTTTCAGTAGAGGACAAATAAACCTCCTAATCAAAGTCTTTTTTTGTCTGATGCAAATGTATAGTCAGTGTGGTTTGACATCAAATGCTATTATGTGATGGAAAATTACTGTATTTGTGCATACATTTAAAAAGTACTTCACTTGTTTATTTATATGCCTAACTTTTTTTTCCTTAGATTTTTTTTCCCTTGTTTTGTTTGGAGTAAAAAAAAAAAAAAAAAGAGGATAGACAGTGGGTAATCTTACAATTCTGTATGAGAACAAACAAAGCTCAAAAGCTTCTATTTAACATTGTGGAGTGCTCTGTATATCTTGATATTTACTTGGTGATTACCTAGTTTACATTAGGATCATGTTACACAGTGTTTATGGGCAAAACATGCAACCCTAGATAGCAGAAAATGTTTAGAGCTCTTAAAGGAATAGTCCCAAATCTGTTGAAAATTTATTTACCCTCAGTCTGTTCAAGATGTAGTTGAGCTTTTTTCTTCATGGGAAAAGATTTGAAGAAATTTAGCATTACATCACTTACTCACCAATGGATCCTATGCAGTGAATGGGTGCCGTCGGAATGAGAGTCCAAACAGCTGATAAAAACATCACAATAATCCACACCACTCCAGTCCATCAGTTAATGCCTTTTAAAAGCTAAAAGCTGCGTGTTTATAAGAAAAAATCCTTAATCAAATCATTAAGACATTAAAACTCTAAACCGTCGCTTATGGCCAGAATACAAGTTCAAACAGTTCTGCCATTGGAAAAAGGAAGTGGAAATCCCCTGTTGTCCTCTCACATCAAAATCCACCGACATACTCGTTTACAACTGTTTTTGCTTGTAAACGGTGCATATTTCTCTCTTGATTTAGACCAGAAGATTTTTTTTTCACCGGAAATAGCAATATTATGGGTAGAGGACTCATATTTTATCTGAAAGCAAGTTAAAAAAATCTTAATAATAGATTTGTTTTTTTGCAAACTGAAAGCTTTTTGTTTTCACAAGACGTTAACTGATGGACGGGAGTGTTGTGGATTATTGTGATGTTTTTATCAGCTGTTTGGACTTTTATCATTCTGACGGCACCCATTCACTGCAGAGCATCCATTGGTGAGCAAGTGACGTAATGCTAAATTTCTCCAAATCTGATGAAGAAACAAACTCATCTACATCTTGGATGGGCTGAGGGTGAGGACATGTTCAGCAGTTTTTCATTTTTGGATCTACTATTCCTTTAAAGTGTATAAATTCAACAACAGATGGCCTTTTGTTGTCCCAGTTTAGTCTACCTCAGTTTAGTTACTAAAACTCTTAGAAAAGCATTGTTATTGCACAGTTTCATATTTTTCATTCCAAAACATCATATGTGACCCTGGAGCACAAAACCAGTCATAAGTCGCTGGGGTATATTTGTAGCAATAGCCAAAAATACATTGTATGGGTCAAAATGATTGATTTTTCTTTTATGCTAAAAATCATTAGGACATTAAGTAAAGATCATGTTCCATGAAGATATTTTGTACATTTCCTACCGTAAATATATCAAAACTTATTTTTTTATTAGTAATATGCATTGCTAAGAAATTAATTTGGACAACTTTTTATCAATATTTTGATTTTTTTTTTTTTTTGCACCCTCAGATTCCAGATTTTTAAATAGTTGTATCTCGGCCACATATTGTCTTAACACAACAACCCCGTACATCAATGCAAAGCTAGATGATTCAGCTTTTAGATGATGTATAAATCTCAATTTTGAAAAATTGTCCCTTATGACTGGTTTTGTGGTCCAGGGTCACATATTATAGTAAGTACTCCAAGAGAATGACTTAAGACTTGGTACACATCGTTGTTAAAGTATGCATGCATTGCTCAGACTGACAAGTCAATACCAGAGCTGATAGTGTCATTCAGACTTTGAGCTGTCCTTCAATGCATCTGTACATGATTACGATGAAGCTGATGTCTGTGTCTCGTCCACAGCTGGGGGATGGCGGTCAACGTTTATTCTACCTCAATCACCCAGGAGACTATGAGCAGGCATGACATCACAGCCTGGGTGAACGATCTGGTCTGTCTAAACTACACTAAAGTGGAGCAGCTGTCATCAGGTATGTGAACCTCCCAACTTAAACCACCGCTGACACTCATTAGACACAAAGAGCAGTAATCCCAGAGGATTTACACGGAGGCGTTTTGTTAGTGCTTGTCTGCGCTGCTGTAGGGCGGCTGCTACCTTGTAAGCGTTTGTGTAAATCAATGCAGTCAGTAAAGCTGTTGTGAATTCTCAGCTGCTTTAGGTAACACAGTCATGAATTATGAACCTGGGAACGGAGTTAATCCCATTAAACTGGGATGAAATTAAACTAGAACTAAAAACAAGTATAGCTTTAAATCATCTAATAATAGTTTTTTTGCATTATGCGCAATGTGTCAAGCTATATTTCATCAAAATCTATTTATTTTGTATAATTACTAGGCATGCAATTACTTTTTTCACACCACAGGATTGTTTAAATGAACTGCTAAACAGCTATATTACGTTTTCATTAATCAGTTTTAATCAAAAATTATGTTATTTGCCAACTACCCGTTTAGTTTCTTTCGTCAAGCTCTCAAACATTTGTATTTAATTTAATCTGAAATAACTGCGTTATTATTGACCCTGCTGTGATTAAGTAGGGGTGGGAATCTTCAGGCACTTAACGATCCGATCCGATTCTGGGAGTCACGATCCGATTCCAAAACGATTCTTGATCTACATTTTTTCCCCTCAATTAATTCTTCTGCTGTGCAAAATAAATACATCTTTACAACTTTACATCTTAACCAAAATTGGAGTTTCTATGCTTTTTGTTTATAGTTGGAATCTCTGTGTGTCAGTACTGCCATCTTAAAAGTAGGGGTGTGAATCAAGTGTGATTCAATTCAATTACGATTATCATCAACTCAATATCACGATGCATCACATTCTGTTTTCAATATTACTGCACATGGCTACATTTTCATATCAATTTTAAATAAAAAAATTTTTTTGTGCAAAAATAACTTTTTTTATTGTTATATAAGCAGACTACTTTTTAAAACAATTACTTATTTAAAAAAAAGTGTTATTTAAGTATCAGAAAGTTTACAGACAATAGTTATGGGTTTTTCTTTTTTCCTCAGAATTATTGCCATTTGATTATTACTGATGAGATCATAGCCAGTGGCAGCTTTAAAAGGCTGCATTCAGACTAATGCACAGATTTATTTCGATATATCAGATGTTTTGTCCTGCTCTGAAAACATAACTGACTGTGTGTACATCAATTTCGTATAAAAGTGCACATGAAAGTCTCAGTGTGCGAGTTTCGTGCATCTATTAATACTGCATTCCAACGGCATAAACAACACTTCTGTGCTTTAGCATTATGACATCACATCGGACATCAAGTCCTTAATTTAGTTCAGCATAAGCACAGGTCAGGCCAGAGGTATTTAAAGATCTCTGAGACACTGAATATCCACTGGAACGGCTCCAGGTCTACCTAGACAGGCAGAAGACATTGATTTGCATGGCATTTTAAATTACATCCTTGGAGTCAAATGGATCTCCCTTTAAGTGCCCTTGTTTTATTTCTTCTGATTGGGCAGAGAAAGTTTACTGCAGTGTAACTTGGACACTTAGATGAACCTGAGACTGAAACTAAATCTTGTAGAAAGTGGTGGAGATCTTAGAGAAGCAGAATGATTTGTAAATAATGTCCTCACGAAACCTTTTTCACCCAGCGAATGTTCTGTGCGTCTCTTTGCAGGAGCAGCGTACTGTCAGTTCATGGACATGCTGTTTCCCGGCTGCATCAGTCTTAAGAAGGTGAAATTCCAGGCCAAGTTGGAGCATGAATACATCCACAACTTCAAACTCCTGCAGGCCTCCTTCAAGAGGATGAATGTTGATAAGGTGAGACGAATGGGAGGGACTTTCAATCATGCTTTCACTATAACCACTGAAAATATGATTAGAAATTAAATCCCTCTCACAATCATTATAGATAAGTACATTTTAGCATGAAGAACAGTAGTGGATTTGTCTGACGATAAAGATCTCAAAACCCCAGACTGATTTAATTCTGTTATTCACATACTAGCTCTTGTCCCGTTAAGCCTATGGAGAAAATGAATGGGAAAAATACTTATTGAACACATACTGCTAAAATAGTGTTCATAAATTTAGGGCTGCTTTATAGTTTCTTGTATAGTTATAATGCATGTGTAATTTCCACACTTGAAATATCTGTATTTCTTTTTACTCTGTAATTAATAGTGTAATTAACTAGCAATTTCAAGTGTCACATTGAATTAAATGTGAAATTTTGAAATAAAAAGACTAAGATTTTCTTGTAAACATACTAAAATAATCTGACAATTTAAAAAAAAAAAAAAAAAAAAAATCTTTACAGTGCAGCTGTTGTTGCTTTCTTGATGGCAAAAACTTAAAATTTAATGAAAAATTTAAATTAGTTTGAAACGTGTAGTAAATGATGTTAACATTAATAGTAAATAATAAAATAATTTACTATCATAGTTGTAGTAATTTTATACTTTCATTAAATATATTTACTATTTAATGCAAAAAAATAAAATAAATAAATTGAAAATTTAAAGTGTTTAGTCTTGTAATTTATTTGATCCTTTTTAAAAATGTTCCATATTTGTTGTTTTATAAAATGATGTTGTTTTGTAAAACCTAATGCATATATCCAGTTATTGTGCCTCAAACTGTAAATAATTACAACCAGTTTTCAACCACATACCCTCCAAAGACATTTAAGAAAAAAAAACAAATTTGCAAAAAGATTGACATGCAGAAAGTGTTTCTGATTTGCTAGAAGCAGCAGCATGATTGGGCAACAATATTTTAATTTTTTTACATTTACATAATTTTTTTAAATTCTAGGCAGTCAGAGGTTTCTTAGGACACTTATTTTAGTGATATCTGACAGATGGAGACTTTCTTAATGCATGCAATGAAACATCACATGTATCATTTTAAATAATCATTTAAGTTAAATTAATGCAGGGATTCATAAATTATTATTTTTTTTTGTCAGCTGAACCCCTTTGACCTGTAATTTCTGAAATTGTTACATGAAGTTTACTTGAGATTTGAAATTTATATTTTAATAATTTAATAACACCTTCATGTATTTGCAGTTCTTTTTCAATTAACGGTCACATGACATGCAGATAAACAAATTCAATATTTTCTACATTTACCGTTACCGTTACATTTATTGTTTTTATTTTAAAATAATTTTTAAATTTGACACCACTTTGTGAACCCATAATTGAACATAAATCTGTATTTGTTGTGCAAAGTTATCTGTGTAATGTAATTTCTTCACATTTCCTTTCCTCTTAGATCATCCCTGTAGAGAAGCTCGTCAAGGGACGGTTTCAAGACAACCTGGACTTCATTCAGTGGTTCAAGAAGTTCTTTGACGCCAACTACGACGGGAAGGAGTACGACCCGGTGCAGGCCAGACAGGGCCAGGATGCCATTCCCCCTCCAGATCCCGGCGAGCAGATCTTCAACCTGCCAAAGAAATCCATCCATGCCGCCAGCTCTCCCACCGCAGGTCTGTTGTCACATTGTTTATTTATAATCAACATTAATCAACTGGCATTTGGCATCTACTAAATTGCATCATGGCATCCGCTAACTTGTGTGCAGGAGCTACTAGATCAACCAGTTCAACCCCTAAATCCTCCACCTCCACCTCCACCTCCACCTCCCGACCCTCCTCTGCCAAAAAGATCCCTGTGATGTCAGCGACACCCGCTAAAGGAGAGAAGGAGCTGGAAGCCCAAGTAACACAACTAAACGAACAGGTGGACATGCCTAACGCTTTTAACGCTACTCAAATCTTTAAATAGACGAGCTGTCAAGAACATAAATGCTGAACAAAACCATGAAATAATTTATTAGTAGAGCATTTTAGAATACTGGGGTTTCTGAAGGTCTTAAAGTCTTAAAAAGTCTTAATTAACAAAATAAGCTTTTAAAAGATCTTAAATTTGAGCAGAAAGTCTTAAATTCTAACGTTATGACATTAAATATAAAAAAAATGATATGTTTGTCAGTTTTTTTTTTCTTGTTTTCCAATATAAAGATCTGAATATCTTTTAAATCAAGATGCATTTACTTGAGATGCAAAATTATATTAATTTTTTTTTTTTTTTTTTTTTGAGAAATTGAACATAATTGAGTTTATCTTTAAAAAAAGAGTTTAAAAACAATTGACTTTTATAATCATATATTGGCTTATTTTTGCTACATATGGTACTATTGATGGTTGTGTAATGTAAAATGAAATTAGAAATATTATTATTTTTCTCAAATCAGGGTTCCTACGGGGTTTGGAAAAGTAGGGGAAAAGTATGGAATTTGATTTAAGTGTTTTTCCTGGTCTGGAAAAGTATGGAAAAAATAAGTATTTGTGTTTCCAGACTTTTGCCCCTATTTGGTTTTTTATAATAGAACATTAAGAATTTATTGAAAATACATTTATTGTACAAGAAGTCAAAGTCAAAATATGACAATGAATTCAAGGTACACTTTTTCATTATGCAAAAGTGCAGGTTATAAACATTTTGGGTTTTTTCACATTATATTCTTAGCACCTTACTACATAGCCTTAAGGACCATTGCAAAAATAAAAATATATACAGACTTTTATGTGCGCACGAGAACTTTGGCATATAGGACAATGCACACTGAGCCACCTATTTTGCCATCAGCCCATTTTGCGGTGTGGTTTCTCCTCCACAAAGTATGTGTTAAAGAGATTTAAGGCCTTGAAATATGGCATACTGCCCTAACAAAAGCCAAATTTTAAACACTTTTTAAAAAAAAATGTTTATACAGTACGTGTTTTTTTTAAATTATCCCTTGAACTTGGCTAATTTTATGCCATCAGCCCATTTCGTGTCATGGTTTGTGTGCCACCACAGAGGATGTGTTAAATTGGACATTAGGCCTTGATATTAGAGGTACTACCATAAGAGTAGCCAAATATTAAGCAAATATGTGTTAATTAATGTGCATCCATGCTCTTGTTTTTTCATAGTAAGATTGCAATAATGCACAAAAGGTTATGTAAAACTAGAAATTGTAATGCATAAGCAAATTGTGCAGCCCTACAAACAAGCACAACAAACCTGTTTTTTTTTTTATTATTGCATTAAATTGCAATTATTATCAGAAATATTGCAATTAGATTTTTTAAACACAGATGTCTTCCTAAATGTCCTAATGACATCATAGGCATCTTCCTAGACATCCTTACAAAATAATAGACATCTTTATAGATGTTCTTATGACATCATAGACTGTGAGCAGACAGGTTGACCAGTAGAAAGCATTTTTGGTAACCTAGTGATCTAAAAGCTAGTTAACTTAGCACTTTTCTTTTTTAAATTCCAACCATAAAAGCAAGATAAACTCACTTTTTTTGACCAATCAAATATGGTATCAGGAAGTGTATATATTGAATGAAGAATTATGTTGTTTAGAAGCATGTCTACCAAAAGAATACTGTCTGTTTACAGTGTTTTATGTGATTGGTAATTCTTGCGTCTCTCCTCTGCTGCAGCTCAATACATTAAAGCTAGCACTAGAAGGAGTGGAGAAGGAGCGGGATTTCTACTTTGGGAAGCTGAGAGAGGTGGAGCTGCTGTGTCAGGATCAGGGCCAGGACAACGGGCCCTTCGTGGAGAGACTCATGGAGGTGCTGTACTCTGCAGACGACCAGGTTAGTGCTTCAAGTTCTATTTCAGCAAACTGTATTCATTCATCAGGGCTTTACAGTGCGACCATTTCAGTCGCATTTGATGAACTAAGATGAGGGACAGCTTTTAATGATTATTAAGGGAGAGTGCAAATGTGATATTGATATAATACAACGGTTCATTAAACAAGAAGTTAATATTAAGTGACTTATATTGTCTGACTACAACACTATTGCCTTATTTTGCTCTTTCATCAAGGAAAATAGTTTCAAATAAAGTCCCAGCCAAGCCGCTGCGCATCTCCATTCAAACACAGCGGTGTTTCGTTTATGAATGAACTGAGTTTTTAAACGAATCTAGTGAGTCAATGATTCAATTACCCATTCATAAAGAAAGTCACGTACTTCATTCCTGAATGAATCAGCCGTTCGAACGAATCAGTGATAAAATATACATTTTAATTGAATTTTTAAAGTATCTTTTCTGTTATTTAAATCATTTAATATTTCTACATTCAAAATTGTATATTTAAAACATTAACCTCAACATGAATTTATGAATTTAATTGCACTTATGCAACCTCTGAGCCTCATTAAACATCTGAAAATACACCTACAAGCCACTTGTGTGTTCTTCTGTGCCACCTCTGTAGTACAAATGTATTCCTTAAAACTGATTTTATTTGATTGGTATCTTATTCTACTTGTTTTTATTCTGTTGGTTTAATTAGAAATTATAAAAACTTTTTGAATTTGACATAAAAGATGACATACTTTTAATAAAGTTAGGAAAATACCATTATAAAGGTAAAATCAAAATTCCCTGTAAATCCCTTTGAGTCAAATATCACCTCGTAATGGGAAGGTTCATTTTTGATCAGAATTTTTGATTATTGATTTGAAGGTGCTCCTAAATTTTTGGCCGTGCTCCTATATTTTTTAAATTAGGAGCACAAGCGCTCCTAAAAAGAAAATTAAGCGTAGAGCCCTGTTCATTCATATTTATTTATAGTACTTTTTTATTTTTAATAAAAATTATTTTAGTGCCACATCTCTTTTTTTTATATACTTATCGACTTTTTTTGTCTTTGAATAAAAACTTAACTATTCACAGATTATTATTATTATTATTATTACTACCACTACTACTTCTATTTTAATGTTCTTTTATTCCATCAAACCTATTTAAATTAATTTTTCTGCAGTTTTTCTTTTAAGCCAAAACAATTATGTATTTATTTATTTTTATTTAAATGACTTTTTCTGCTCTTCTTTTAACAAAGCATCATCCCATTTATTATTAGCATTATTTTTATTATTATTTATTAATATTTTCTTTTTTGTTTTAATAATAAAGCTCTGGCTTTATTATTTATTTCTTTTTTTTTCCCCTCCCACCTTAAAAGGGGTCATATTCTACACTTACATTGCATTTTTCCCCTGAAGTCCACTTATGATGTTGGTCAATTTTCATAATTATATTTTAACCCTCTATCTGTCATTTAGAATTGTTCAGGCAATTTTTTCTTTTAAATGACCTGTTATTTTTAACATGCTTCGTACTACTACTCTAGTTCAAATTGTCATTCAGTACTGAATAGATGTACAACTTATTGGTCATAAATCATTGTACTCTTCAGTTTGATTTCTAAAAGACCTGACTATTTAATGTGACAAGATCCTCAAAAATAACTAACAAACAACTGTGTGTGTGCAGGAGGCCGGTGGAGAGGAACCTGAGGCTCCGGCTCAGGAAGAGGACGTCCCTGACGACACACAGGACGAATACTGAACAGCTGTCAATCAAACAGACACCTGAACATACATGCACTCAGTCAGAAAACTGCTTTTGGGTTCATTTCCTCAAACTCATGACGGTTTTTTCATTTTGAAGCCCTGTTTAATTGCATCTATTATGAACATGTCATCCAACAGCAGCTTAATTGGTGAATGTTGTTCGTGTGAAGCCCGTGATAACAACCAATGCACATCAACTCCATCCGGTTTTTACTTTAACTGAAGTCTATTGGTGTGTTTTCATCTCACCGCACCGATGAAGGAGAATTGATCTTTTTTTATGTTTTAAGATGTGACGTATTGAACCATTAAATTTAAAAATATTGCAATAAGAGTAGCTCAAAGAGCCACCGGTACATTTGTGAAATATCGCCTCATGATAGGTTCCTTCAAAAGATTAACTATTGGTTACCATGGTAAATTTTGCATTATAGCCTAATGCATACTGGTAATATAAACCCATGTGATTCATTTGGAAACTTAGCTCAATCGTTCACCATGTTAAAGGAAATATACTCTATTTTTTATTTTTTTTTGGTTAAATGTGTCTCAGCTTCACCGAGGTGGAAGCCAATCACAGTGTTTAATAGGAAGCATTTCATTTGAACTGTGCAATCCGTATTCTGTGTCATGTTTTACTTTATATGTAACAGCCTTCATCTGAAGAAAACGATGTATCTTGAAGATTTTTGTTAACTGTTGTTCTAAAGCACAGGTCTTCTGAACAGAAAACAGCATTCTCGTGATCTCCTGATACTCGTCAATATTCTCCACAGGTCAACGCTTATGTCATTTATTATTGTGTACAATGAAAAGGAATGTAAACATACGTACTGTTAATAATTATAAATAGACTGTTTTTCTTTTTATTTCCCTCACAGTATCTCCCCTTATGCATTCCCCAAATGTTTTGCATGTTTGCATTTTATTTGTGAATAACTTGACCTGCTTTTTACATATTTAATAAAAAAATAAAAATGAAAAAAAGTTAAATGTTTTTTGTATGTTTAACTTGCTTAATCTCTGGAGATATGATAGACTTGCCCTAATAAAACCCTTTCACTTTCAAAAGGAATAAATCCTTTGTTTTTATTATAAAATGATTATTTTTGTCTATTATAGCAGACATGTTTTAGCATCTATGAGTTCATGCGAAGTAAATTAAATGAGACACCGTAATATTCGACGTTGGTCATTAATAAAGGAATCAAAAACTCCTTCAGCATGCTGTAAGTTTGAGGTTTGGACAATCATTTTGCTTTAAATCGCTTTTAAAAAATATTTGACAAATCACAAATTAGCAACAGGAATATTATTTATTAGTTAACGTTAGTATGTTTTAATTTTTTCTTCATAATAAAGGTCTTAAGAGAACAGAGTATGTTTTTATATATAAAAAAGACGATTTTAAAAAGATTTTATTTATAAAACCATTAAAAAAATGAAACTGCTAAACCATAATTTAATTGATGTTGTGCTCAGATCATTAAGGTCTCTGGCCGCCAGGTGTCAGTAGCGCGCGGCGTTACGAGCTAAAAGAGCCGAAGAAGAGTGCTCTGTTGTTCTGTAGTTCACTAAAATACAGCAATGTAAACGGTTATTATTTAATAAGGAAATAAACCCTATTTGAGGAAAAATAAAGTCGTAAAACGTTTACATATCATCATGGGTAAGGTAAGCGATCAATAAACACTGTTAGCAGACTTTCTCAAACTTTTAAGGTGTTTCAAATGTTTGTAATAACCAGTTGTATATTTTTATTGACTGTCAGTCTAGTCGAAGTGTTATTATCCACTACACATTATTACAAAAATACAGTAGAAATGTGCAGAACTGGAAATATAAATCACACAAGCTAGAAAAAGAACAGTGAAAGAGACCAATAGTAGTGATATATTCATATATAATTACAGAAATGATATAGGGTGCATGAAATGTTAAGTAAATAAAATAAAAACCACAAAGCTATGTTGCTATTTGAGCTTTTTCAAAGTGGCCACTCTTTGTCTAAATTATGAAAATTAAAATCAATTAATTTCTAAAAAAAAAAATTCTCTCTCTCTATTTTTATATGTGTATATATTATTGTTGATTCATTAATTTTAATGTGTGTTTGTGTGCGATTACAGAGGAAGAGAAACCTGGACATGAGGTGTGTGCTATTCCCAGACACTTTCAGAAAAGCATCTGCCAGAACATCCACACCTGCCACAAAGCCCTGGGACAGTTTCCTGGACACTTCTGTCATTCAGGTGTGTTACACTAGACCAGGGGTCACCAAACTTGTTCCTGGAGGGCAGGTGTCCTGCAGAGTTTAGCTCCAACCCTAATCAAACACACCTGAACCAGCTAATCAAGGTCTTGCTTGGAATACTTGAGGCAAGTTGGAGCTAAACTCTGCAGGACTCCGGCCCTCCAGGGCCGAGTGTGGTGACCCCTGCACTAGACGTATATGATAATGCTGTCGGTCTGTTACACAAGTGCTCTGAACATCATGTGTTTGTGTTTCAGAAGCTGAGAAGAAGAGCAGAAACGCACGTAAAGTGGCTCTGACGTCTGTTACTGGTAATGCAATAGATTAAACAATCCATAAATTGTACAATTCATAGTAATGCTGGGTCACATGATGAGCCTTTAGTGTCACATGATCCTTCAGAAATCATTTTAATATGCTCAAGAAACATTTCTGATTATTATCAGTGTTGAAAGCAGTTGTGTTTCTTGATGTTTTTGTGGAAACTGTGATAGTTTTATTTTTTTTAAGATTCTTTGATGAATAGAAAGTTGAAAAGGACAACATTGTTTGAAATGGCAATCCTTAATAACATTATAAATGTCTTAACTGTGACTTTTGATTAATTTAATGCATCCTTGCTGAACAAAAGTATTTGTTTAAGGCAATAGGGATGCTGGCACAGATGAACCGGTGCACGTTGCCTGGAGGTCCAGTGAGGAGGAAGAATCAGACGGTGATAGTCATCCTCCCCCACGACTGACTGTCACACAGGCACCACAGCCGCCCAGAGCACACAAACAACATCCTGCTGACTCTTGCAGAAGATGTTCAGCACTGGTGTAGGTAAGAACAGACACATTTTTTGGTAGTAACGTGAATGAATCTTTCAGGAGCTTAATTTGACCATGATTTCAGGGCTTAACATTATGGATTGCCCACTGGACTGGAGCGAATATTACAGCGTTTTGGGCCAGTCAGTCTAAAAAAAATGTTATATGTACTTTTTACATATTTTTGCTTTGCACAGTTTGAAATTTAGTTGTAAATTCTGCTAGTCAGCATTTTTATCAGGATAAGGTTAGACATTTTTATGAGGATCAATGATCTAAATGGCTAACATGGATAAATTGCCACCCTTTTCTAGCAAAGATGCTTATGGAATTTATGGCTGTCTAGGAGTTTCCTGTATAGTTACTGAAAATTGCCTTATATAATTATGTTTGTATGTGAAAAATGTGTATGTAAATTATTTTAAATAAATGTGAAAATTATAAATGAAACATTACAACAGTAAAATTCAAAATGTAAAGAAAAACATTAAATAAAAAAACATCTGATGAAATCCCGAAAGATAAATTATGCAGGTGCTTATATGTATATGGCAAAATAATTTTGAATAAAACTACATTTTGCTCCATTGTAGTAAAAAATTATTATCTTATAATGATATTCCTCATTGTTTCTCAGTTAAAGAGTATTAAAGTACTTGTTACTCAACAAGTGTAGTGTAATTATTACTTGACAAGTGTGATCAGAAATGTGGAATGATGTAAAAATACTTTCGTCCAATCAAAATCATCTGTTCTGGCTGCAATGCTCGACGTTCATAACTGTAGTTTAATATGCACTGGCTTGTTATTTAATGGTGAATACCTGCTGCTTTTACCCTCAGAGACAGATGACCTGCCCTCTATTGATTCAGACAGTGAGATAGAAGAGAACTCCGCTTCTAAAGAACATATTGACTTCCCAAATCCAGTTGCAGTAAGGATGTGTTATCTTTACGTTGGCAGAATAATTGTACATATATTAAAGTGCTTTCATATTAACTTTAAAAGAAGAAAATGCATATTTTAGAATGGGGAGAAAAAAAAATATTGCTCAGTAGGGGGCGCTATGATTCCTCAAACAAGACGTCTTAAGCTTTCTTCAGGGTTCTCAATGTCCCTGCTCCTTTTAGGACTGACCTTTGGCCTGAATATATATTTGCAACCTTTCTTGGTATTAGTTTATTAATATTTGACATTTTGTAGAGTACATGTCTCACTCAAGTCACCTGAATAAAAGATCAAATGTGGCTTAACAGCCATGTCATATTATTTTCCACGTGACACATGACATGACTTAAGTTGCATAAAGGTATGAAAGGTAAATAATGCCGGCCTAACTCAGATGTGTTGTTATGCCAATTCAGAATAATGGTTTTCACCATTAGAAGTGACAGTGCACTACTATGCATCTCATAATTGTATATAATATGTAATGCATATTGCATCTGAAAGTCAAAGTGGAGTACAAGTCTTTTCTGAGATGTCTTAGACATGCTAAATGAAATTATGCAAAACAAAGTAACTAGATTTAGATTAGAAATATACCAATGCATTATAGTACACTGGTGTGAGAATGTAAATTAGATGAGGCAGTGAGGGTTAATTAGGTAATTCAAGCCTAACTTAGCACTTGTAGCGGTAGTGAATTGGTTATGAGTTGGGTTGCAAATGCAGTTCCGGTTCAATCCTCAGTTTTTTTTTTATGTGAATGGTGCAACTGCTTTTGTCCATACAATGAAAGTAAGTGACGTCCAAAACATCACTGGATTCCATTGAATTTCATTTTATTTCACAAAAGCAGTTGCAGAATTCTTCAGAATGTCTTTTTTGTTCCCCAAAATGAAAGTCATGCAGTTTTGGAAGGACATGGGAGTGATTAAATGATGGCATAATTTACATTTTGGAATTATCTGTTTCAAATACGTCCTGATGTTTATACCAGGAATGTTGTTCCCGATGTCTGTGTCATCAGCAATGACATCATGAAGTGGTCTGTCTTACGCTAGTGATCTTTGACCATGATTATCATAATTCAGCATGATGCATCTTATTGTCATAATGGTACAATTCACTGTCATAGACTGTAAGTTCGTCCAGACTAGATGGTTCTTCAGATTCCTGGAAGGGCAGTGTAAGGAAATTTGTCATGTGGAAGCACTGCATAAACACAGCTCTGATTTGACTCATTAATAGTTGGAATAGTTGGAAAGCATCGCATCACACATTGCGGAAACATTCAAAGTATTTTCCTTGTAGTTTACTCTGGTCATGTGGTGCAAATCCAGTTAATAATTTGAGAACACTCCTGAACTCAAGATACAGATTTCTTTGAAAAAAAAAACAAAAAAACTTTAAAGATTCTTTAGATGGTTCACTGAACCATTTAGGTCAAGGAACCTTAAAAATCTAGATCAGTGGTTTGCTGCACCTTAAATTGCAACCAAACTCAATACCACAACTGATTGCTGTACAGATCAGAAGTTGCCTAAAAATAAAGGTTGAATTAATTAATTATATTCATAAAATCAATCAAGTATTAAATATGTATTAAAAATAAAAATAAATGTTTAAAATATTAATTGAATATAAATATTTTTTAAATATTTAAATAAATAAATAGTTTCATTATTATAAATAATTACAACATTAATAATTACATAATATTAATCCCTGCAATCAATAATTCATCATAAACAACACATTGTGGTTGGTGCAAATCATGTTTATCTTTGTGAGTGATTTTTATTTTTTGTAATATTCTTTCATTTTTGAGTGTTTTCTTTCATCTCTTGTAGTTTTGTTCATGGTTTTTGAAAATGTGGCATGTCACGTGAACTATCCATGTTGACATCTATATAATTCGTCTAGCTTTACCAAGTGGCAGATGAATTTGTGCCAAAATACCATAGAGTTTGATTGAACACCTTTGACGTCAACAACAGAAGATATGGGAAGAATTATGTGCGTTTAGTTTTGTTTTGCCCCCACTGATCAAAACCAAAACAGACCGGATTTTGGATACAAAAAAAAAAAAGAGCTTTGAAATGTCATTTAAAAATTTTCCCAAGATGTCATGAAGGATTCTGCAACATCTCTGTCTGAATTGTCTGTCAGCCTCGACATTTTTCTTCCAAATCACATCTACGTTTAGCTTTTATTCCCATGCCTCCTTTTAAAAGTGTCTTTTAAATCAGCCCCGCTTACTGGATTCAAGATTGAAACCATTTGTTTAAAAAAAAAAAACGGATTGTTTACTTGCCCGGCTTTCGTAGGAATTTTTTTTTGTGTCCATTTACAGGAAGAGAGGAAAATGACAGACATGCGTCTAGACATCAACCACGTTGCTTTATTTCTCAATTAATTTAACCTGCAATTCTACCTATAATTAATTTCCTGTATATTTTCCTGCAGTTGCAAACCAAACTAGGGCGTCCTTGGCAATGACACGCTTTTCTGTGGCCTGGCATCCCTCTCCATAACGCAGCGGTTCCGTCCTGTTCCCGCTGGTTTGGGAACTGCCCCTATATGACGTGTCTAAATTAAACTAAAAAAGTGGGAGTGAGATAGATTTGATAGAGTGAAAAGTTTGTGTACTCCTCCATTCATTTTGATCCAGTGCAGGGTGAACACATTTTTGCGCTTGGGCCAGGAACATAGTGTACTGTGCAGAGAGAGAAAGACAGAGAGCGCGCGTAGTGCACTGTTCACTGGCAGGCTGCCCTGCAGGGTCAAGTTGATTCAAATAAAAGAGTGTGTAGGCTGTTCGGCGGGCTGGAATGCCGTTCGTGTCTCCACATGATAAGGAGGCAGCCGATTTTTTTTCCACAAGAAAACCAGTTTGTGACAATGCAACCACAAACGCTCACACACACACAAACATAACCCCCTCCCACTCCCTTTATGTCTGTCTTTTACGACCTGTCATAAGGTAAATGAGTCATATATCATATATCATCGGGCCTGGGTCGTATCTTCAGGTCTATCTGTGGAATGTATCTAATTGTCTTTCTTTTTCCATTGTTAGTTTAAGGGTGTGTGCTTTATCAGGGCTGGATGTCCCTCTTCACATCTCCGATTGCCTTGTAGATTTACCCATAATGCCTTTGGAATCAATTCTTTAATTTTCACAAAGGACTGTGGGATCTGCATGCGACGTATAGATATCCCAGTGTTCAGTCCGAAACAGAGCACGAGGAAGACACGTATGCAATGTTCCTGTGGACTTCTTACAGAAAAGTTGTAATTTTCCTCTATATACAGTGGTGTGAAAAAGTGTTGGCCCCCTTCCTGATTTGTTATTTTTTTGCATGTTTGTCAAATTTAAATATTAATCAAAGATAACACAAGTAAACACATGCAGTTTTTGAATGAAGTTTTGTATTATGAAGGGAAAACAAAATCCAAACCCACATGGCACCGTGTGAAAAAGTGCTTGCCCCCTAACCTAATAACTGGTTGGGCCACCCTTAGCAGCAACAACTGCAATCAAGCGTTTGCCATAACTTGCAATGAGTCTGTTACAGCGCTGTGGAGGAGTTTTGGCCCACTCATCTTGGCAGAATTGTTGTAATTCAGCCACATTGGGGGGTTTTCGAGCATGAACCACCTTTTTAAGGTCATGCCACAACATCTCAATAGGATTCAGGTCAGGACTTTTACTAGGCCACTCCAAAGTCTTCATTTTGTTTTTCTTCAGCCATTCAGAGGTGGATTTGCTGGTGTGTTTTGGATCATTGTCCTGCTGCAGAACCCAAGTTCGCTTCAGCATGAGGTCACGAACAGATGGCCGGACATTGTCCTTCAGGATGTTTTGGTAGACAGCTGAATTCATGGTTCCATTTATCACAGCAAGTCTTCCAGGTCCTGAAGCAGCCAAACAGCCCCAGACCATCACACTACCACCACCGTATTTTACTGTTGGTATGATGTTCTTTTTCTGAAATGCTGTGTTACTTTTACGCCAGATGTAATGGGACACACACCTTCCAAAAAGTTCAGCTTTTGTCTCGTCAGTCCACAGAGTATTTTCCCAAAATTCTTGGGGATCATCAAGATGATTTCTGGCAAAACTGAGATGAGCCTTTATGTTTTATTTGCTCAGCAGTGGTTTTCGTCTTGGACCATTTTTGCCCAGTCTCTTTCTTATGGTGGAGTCATGAACACTGACCTTAACTGAGGCAAGTGAGGCCTGCAGTTCTTTAGATGTTGTTGTGGGGTCTTTTGTGACCTCTTGGATGAGTCGTCGCTGCGCTCTTGGGGTAATTTTGGTCGGCCGGCCACTCCTGGGAAGGTTCACCACTGTTCCATGTTTTCGTCATTTGTGGATAATGGCTCTCACTGTGGTTCGCTGGAGTCCCAAAGGTTTAGAAATGGCTTTATAACCTTTTCCAGACTGATCGATCTCAATTACTTTCTTTCTCATTTGTTCCTGAATTTCTTTGGATCTCAACATGATGTGTAGCTTTTGAGGATCTTTTGGTCTACTTCACTTTGTCAGGCAGGTCCAGGGAAACACTTTTTCACACAGGGCCATGTGGGTTTGGATTTTGTTTTCCCTTCATAAAAAAAACCCTTCATTTAAAAACTGCATGTTGTGTTTACTTGTGTTATCTTTGATTAATATTTAAATTAGTTTGATAATCTGTAACATTAAAGTGTGACAAACATGCAAAAAAAATAAAAATCAGGAAGGGGGCCAACACTTTTTCACACACTGTAAATTAAGACTATTTAAGTAAACAACTTAAATATTTGAAATCTTAAATACGTCTCCCAAGATGCTTCAAGAGGACGACACGCAAAGCTACCTGAAAAGCTAGTGCACCTAGGGCAAAAGCTGCATTAAACGCAAAGGATGGTCACAACAAATGTTGATTTAATTTAGTTAATTGATAAAGAAAATCTATTTATGCCATTATTTTTGACAGCATCCTCATTTTACAGCATTTTTACACAAGTGCCTTAACAGTAGGCCTACTGCTTAGCTTTGCTGCAGGTAGGTTTCTTGAAGCATCTTGGAGACGTTGCCACAGTTCTTCTGGATTTAGTCTGTCTCAGTTTGTTCTGTTTCTTCATGTCATTCCAGACAGACTGGATGATGATGATGAGATCAGATCTCTGTGTGGAGCACTGACTGTTGTCAGACTCCTTTGAGCTAACAAAAATTTCACTAGTTTACTACAATTAATGGTCAAGTCAAGTCGATATTACTTGTATAGCGCTTTTAACAATGCAAATTGTGTCAAAGCAGCTTTACATCAGTTTGATATAAAGCTGGGTGGCTTTATATCAGCTTTACAGTATTTAGACGGGGAAATATTTTGTAGAAATAATGTCATTCTCCTCTGGCCAGACAAAATCAGCAGTTTAAATCTAGGCTAAAGCAGAATCAGATTGTGCAAAGGACTCATCTGGTTCCTGTGGTCTTGTCCCGATGGCTGTCTTGGAGACAGGGTCTTCACTGGGGATCAGTCTCTGGGGCTCATCTAGGTGTCCTGGCTGTAGAGGTTATCTCTAGGTGCTGATCCACCATCTGATCTGGATACAGTCTGGATCTGGGTGACTACGGTGACCTCGGAATAAGAAAGAAACGGACTAATATTAGCGTAGATGCCATTCTTCTAATGTAACAAGTACATCAGGTGTTTTGGGACGTGTTCCCGGTTCCGGTTGACCTAATTAATGCAGCCTAACAATACTTTAACGGATTTGAATTATAGAAATGCGATAGTGTATTATGTGTAAGCCAGGTTAAAGAGATGGGTCTTTAATCTAGATTTAAACTGACAGAGTGTGTCTGCTTCCCGAACATTGTTAGATAGATTGTTCCAGAGTTTGGGCGCTAAATAGGAAAACGATCTCCCGCCCGCAGTTGATTTTGGTATTATCAAATGGCCAGAGTTTTGAGATCGCAGCGAACGTGAAGGGCTATAATGCGATAAGTGCTCACTCAAATACGGAGGTGCCAAACCATTCAGGGCTTTATAGGTAATTAGCAAGATCTTAAAATGTATACGATGTGTAATAGGGAGCCAGTGCAGTGTTGACAGAACCGGGGCTAATGTGGTCATAATTCCTGGTTCTAGTAAGAACTACCTGTATAGCTGCTGCATTTTGAACCAGCTGGAGTTTATTAAACGTGCAGAGCAACCACCCAATAAAGCATTACAATAATCTAGCCTCAAGGTCATGAATGCATGAATTAATGTTTCTGCATTTGACATTGAAAGCATTGGTCGTAATTTAGATATATATTTAAGATGGAAAAATGCCGTTTTACAAATGTTAGAAACATGTTTTTCGAAGGAAAGATTGCTATCAAAAAGCACGCCTAGGTTCCTAACTGGTGACGAAGAATTTACAGAGCAGCCATCAAGTATTAGACAGTGATCTCGGTTATTACATGCAAACGTTTTTGGTCCAATAATTAACACCTCTGTTTTTCAAGAATTTAGCTGTAAGAAATTGCTAGTCATCCAGTTTTTGATATCAACTATACATTCCAATAGTTTTGCAAATTGGTAAGTTTCATCAGGTCGCGAAGAAATATAGAGCTGGGTATCGTCAGCATAACAGTGAAAGCTAACACAATGCTTCCTAATGATATCTCCCAAGGGTAACATGTAAAGCGTGAAAAGTAAGGGGCCAAGTACTGAGCCTTGAGGTAATCCATACTGCACTTGTGATTGATATGATACCTCTTCATTTACTGCCATAAATTGATGGCGGTCAGATAAGTACGATTTGAACCATGTCAGTGCACTTCCTCTAATGAAAACATAATTTTCTAGTCTATTTAAAAGAATGTTGTGGTCGATAGTATCTAACGCGGCGCTAAGATCCAGTAGCACTAATAGAGAGATACAACCATGAACAGATGATAAGAAGGTTGTTTGTAACTCTAATGAGAGCAGTCTCAGTACAATGATATGGTCTAAAACCTGACTGGAAATCCTCACATAAGTCATTTTTCTCTAAGAAGGAACATAGTTGTGATGATACTACCTTTTCTAATATCTTTGACAGAAAAGGGAGATTCGAGATCGGTCTGTAATTAATTAATTCTTTGGGGTCAAGTTGTGGTTTCTTAATGAGAGGCTTAATAACAGCCAGTTTGAAGGTTTTTGGGACATATTCTAATGACAATGATGAGTTAATAATGTTCAGAAGAGGATCTATTACTTCTGGAAGCACCTCTTTTAGGAGCTTAGATGGAACAGGGTCTAACATACAGGTTGTTGGTTTAGATGATTTAACAAGTTTTTAACAATTCTTCATTTCCAATAGAAGAGAATGAGTGGAATTGTTCCTCAGGGAATCTATAGTGCACTATCTGATGTGATACTGTGGCTGACAGCTGCATGGTTACAATTTTATCTCTAATAGTTTCGATCTTGGAAGTAAAATAGTTTATAAAGTCATTGCTACTGTGCTGCTGGGTAATGTCTGCACCTGCTGATGTTATATTTTTTTGTTAATTTAGCCACTGTATTAAATAAATACTTGGGGTTGTGTTTGTTTTCTTCTAAAAGAGATGTAAAGTAAGCAGATTTAGCAGTTTTTAATGCTTTTTTGTAGGATAGGGTACTTTCCCACCAAGCAATACGAAATACCTCTAATTTTGTTTTTCTCCAGCTGCGCTCCCATTTTCCGGGCTGCTCTCTTTAGGGACCGAGTGTGCTCATTATACTATGGTGTTGGACTCTTTTCCTTTATCTTCCTTAATAGTAAAGGAGCAACCATATCTAAAGTGCTAGGAAAGTGAGAGTCAATAGTTTCTGTTACATCATGAAGTTGTTCTGAGCTACTGGATATGCGGAGGAATTGAGATAAGTCAGGAAGATTATTTATAAAGCAGTCTTTTGTGGTAGAAGTGATGGTTCTACCATATTTGTAACAAGGAGTTGGCTTTACAGCTTTAGCTATATGGAATATACACGAAACTAGATAATGATCTGAGATATCATCGTTCTGCTGCAATATTTCAACGCCACTGACATCAATTCCATATGACCGTATTAAATCTAGAGTATGATTTCGACAATGAGTAGGTCCTGAAACGTGTTGTTTAACACCAATGGAGTTTAGAATGTCTATAAATGCTGATCCCAACGAATCTCTTTCATTATCAACATGGATATTAAAATCACCAGCAATTAGGACTTTATCTGCAGCCAGCACTACCTCAGATAGAAAATCAGCAAATTCTTTAATAAAGTCTGTATGGTGCTCTAGTGGCCTGTATACAGTAGCCAGTACAAACATCGCAGGGGATTTATCATTAACACTTGTTTCTTTGGATAACGCACCATTACTTCGAATGAATTATACTTGAAACCCGACCTCTGAGAAATACTGAAAATATTGCTATAAACTGTGGCAACACCCTCCCCCTTTTCCTTTTGGACGCGGTTCATGTTTGTAACTGTAATCTTGGGGGGTAGACTCATTTAAAGTAATGTAGTCATCTGATTTTAGCCAGGTTTCTGTCAAACAAAGCACATCTAGTTTATGGTCAGTGATCATATCATTTACAAAAAGTGCTTTTGTAGAAAGGGATCTAATATTCAATAAGCCAAGCTTTATCATTTGTTTATCTGTATTATATCTGTTTTTTATTTGTTGAACATCAGTTAAATTGTTACTCTTACTTTGGTTTGGATGTTTTCTGAGTTTTCTAGTTCGGGGAACAGACACAGTCTCTATAGTGTGATGAAAGAGTGAAAGAGTCTCTATGTGCTGAGAATTAACTGACTTCTATGACGTGAGGCGGCTAGCAGACGGTCGGTTTAGCCAGTCTGTCTGCTTCCTGACCTGGGCCCCAGTTAGTCAAGTACGAACTCTAAGACTGTGACATATTTCTAGAGAGAAGAGCGGCACCACCCCAAGAGGGATGAAGACCCTCTCTTTTCAACAGGTCAGGTCTGCCCTAAAAATTCTTCCAATTGTCTATGAAACCTATGTTATTCTGCGGGCACCACTTAGACATCCAGCCATTGAGTGACAACAGTTTGCTATGAATCTCATATGAATGCTATGAATCTCTAATGGCAAAATGAATGTTTGGAAATGTAAACTGATATTTCCTACTGACACACTACAGCGAAAGATAGAAATTACTGACTTAAAACCATTTTTTAGCTGGTGAAAAAAATACTAGTGTTCTAATAATTCTGGCCACCACTGTATGTATATAAAGTCAAACCAAAAGTATTCGGACACCAGATATAATTTTATTTTATTTTTTTACTAATGGGTGCACTATAGTTCATTTTTACCCCTTTTCCACCAAGGCAGTTACGGTGCTGGTTCGGGGCCAGAGCCTAGTTTAAAACCGGTTCTTTGTGTTTCGACACTCAAAGCACCAGCTTCGAACCAGCAAAAGCGGTTTGTAAGTAGCACCAAACCATTGCTGGGCTGGAACCGCTTGCGACAGGGGCTGGGGGCGGGGTTACCGTGACCAACAAGACTGGCTCTGAAGTAGCACCTGGTTCCAGCTGGTGGAAAGGGGGTCTTATGTAAGTGAGGATAGCAAAATAAAGTGGCATATTATATCCCAAAATTCTTCGTACAATGGACTACCAGTAAAATTGTTAAAAATTTTGGACCAAAAATTTATTGATTTGACACTTTGATCTGACCATATTTTGTTGCATACCTTTCTGTCAAATTTATCTGACATTATCAAGATGAATTTGTTCTGACACAATTTAACAAGGAGTTCTTGTCATATTTTATTACCATTATCTAAACTATAGCAAATAAACTATATATATATCTATATACTCACCAGCCACATTATTAGGTACACCTGTTCAATTGCTTGGTAACACAAATTGCTAATCAGCCAATCACATGACAGCAACTCAATGCATTTAGGCATCTAGATGTGGTGAAGACGACTTGAAGTTCAAACCGAGCATCAGAATGGGGAAGAAAGGGGATTTAAGTGACTTTGAACGTTGGTGCCAGACGGGCTGGTCTGAGTATTTCAATAACTGCTGATCTACTGGGATTTTCACGCACAACCATCTCAAGGTTTACAGTGAATTATCCGAAAAAGAGAAAATATCCAGTGAGCTGCAGTTGTGTGGACACATGTGTGGACACAACAAAAATGCCTTGTTGATGTCAGAGGTCAGAGGAGAATGGGCAGACTGGTTAGAGATGATAGAAAGGCAACAGTAACTCAAATAACCACTCGTTACAACCAAGGTATGCAGAATACCATCTCTGAATGCACAACACATCGAACCCTGAAGCAGATGGGTTACAGCAGCAGAAGACCACACCGGGTGCCGCTCCTGTCTGCTAAGAACAGGAAACGGAGGCTACAATTCACACAGGCTCACCAAAATTGGACAATAGAAGATTGGAAAAACGTTGCCTGGTCTGACGAACCTCAAAGGGTCAGAATTTGACGTAAAGAACATGAAAGCATGGATCCATCCTGCCTTGTCTCAACGGTTCAGGCTGGTGGTGGTGGTGTAATGGTGTGGGGAATATTTTCTTGGCACACTTTGGGTCCCTTAGTACCAATTAAGCATCGTTTAAACACCACAGCCTTCCTGAGTATTGTTGCTGACCATGTCCATCCTTTATGACTCTTCTGATGGCTACTTCCAGCAGGATAATGCACCATGTCACAAAGCTCAAATCATCTCAGACTGGTTTCTTGAACATGGCAATGAGTTCACTTTACTCAAATGGCCTCCACAGTCACCAGATCTCAATCCAATAGAGCACCTTTGGGATGTGGTGGAACGGGAGATTTGCATCATGGATGTGCAGCCGACAAATCTGCAGCAACTGCGTGATGCTATCATGTCAATATGGACCAAAATCTCTGAGGAATGTTTCCAACACCTTGCTGAATCTATGCCACGAAGAATTAAGGCAGTTCTGAAGGCAAAAGGGGGTCTAACCCAGTTCTAGCAAGGTGTACCTAATAAAGTGGCCAGTGAGTGTTTATATGCACACACATACACTCTCTCACACGCACACACATACAAACAATACACTTTATAATGCAATTTTTTTGGATATCTTTAATGATTAATTTACTTGATTTTTTTTTTAAGGGGGTTTAATGTAATTTAAGTTAAAACAACTTGTACAAGTTTTTTGAGAGGTTGAAATAGTTGAAATAAAGATATGTTTTTACAGTGATAGATATATATGTTTAGGGTTAACCCCAGTGATTTTTAAAGACCAGTTTCAGTACTTTTCTAGATATTCTCTGTTCTTCTAATGTACAGTAGGTTTATGACATTTTATTTTTACGCCTATTTTATCTTCTATTTATTATTTATTTGAAGAAACCCTTAACCCTAAGTATGAGCAATAATAAGAACAGTGATTGTTGCCTTAGCAAACACCACTAACAAGTTCAAAAATACATAACTCGCAAAGCTGGTGATTTTAGATTTAGTAACTAAAAGGCAAGTGTCGTACGTGGGTAGCATGGGTGGGAGTTGCATGTGGATTAAGAGTTAAGTGGCAGTACTTTAAAAGACTGATTCCAAGCCTTTTCCAGAGGGCAGAGGTTGAAATTAATGCAGTGCTGGATAGGCAGATGCTCAGATCGTATTTTCAGGGCCCCTTGGGAATTACGATATGTGCAGGAGGATAGAATTAATGGGAGGTCATTGAGTTCTTGTTTTTTAGCTTCCCACCTTTGCCTTTCTCACATATTTTCTTCCCTAGCATCCATGTGAAGCGTGAGTTTGAATGATGATCACATAGATCTTGAGGTTTTTGGCTTTGCTTTGTTGGCCCTCAGCCATCTGTAAAGACTTTTTTAAAGGTTCTGTTCATTTTTAAGGCTCAGCTTGAAACTCTGTTGACTTTCATATTAGGGCTGTGCAATTAATCGCATGCGATTGCCATGCGCATCTCGTCACTAAAGCCAGTTCTGTGATTAGTATCAGATGAATCGCCTGCGATAATGAACGTGATATTGCCTAGCTTGTCAGTGAATTACGGCTCTGTGTATTAACTGCCGCTCCATCTGAAAGCAGGTGATGGAGATTTAATACTAATCACGGAACCGGCTTTACTGACGAGATGCGCATGACAGTCGCATGCGATTACTTGCACAGCCCTATTTCATATCCCAGCATGACATGTGAATAAGGTGAAAACACAGGCTGCTGTTTTTCGTAACACCTGTTTAGTCCGTAATTTCACTTTGACAGCATGGCGCCAGCCTGTCAGGAGGCGCCATTCTAGTCTCATAATTTGTGTAATTTTGGGCCGAGAGTTTTGTGTGCGTCGTTTAGCTTGAGAACTAAGTACCTGTGAGATTAATTGTTAAATTTATTGGCCTCTGGGCAGATGGGCAGTGACAGTTAGGGTGCTTTTCTTGAAAGTCTTTGTGCTGGAAGCATTCAATCACAATATTTTTTGAGGTTTTTGATGTCATACAATATTGAGATTTGCGATGCTCTGTGGGTTTACTACTGTGACTCTGAAATTTGACTTTGCACTCTTAGTGTTCATTTTATAATGATGGTGCAGGTTCGAATCTGACATGTATCGTATCCCCATTTATCATACTATATTCCTTCTCTCTCTCTCTTTCTCTCCAAATAATTAATTTTTTCTGTATCTTCTGTCAATAAAAAGTTGCAAAAAACCCCAAAAATAAAATAGAATAAAACAGAACAAGTTAAAAATGTTCTTTCATGCGTGTGATGTTCCTCAATTGTAAGTGCAAAAAGATTATTGTTTTTATTGATATTTTGAACTTTATATGCACATTTTGTCATTTTTATAATAATTCTGTTTAGCTTTTAATTTATTGTTATTTCAGTTTTAGGTTTAGTAATCTTAGTACTTGTATTTTTATTTTATTTATTTATTAAGTTGGTTACCAAGGCAATATTTCTAATTTTATTTATTTATTTTAAGTTTAGGTTTTCATTTCATATTTATATTTTATAAGTTGCAGAAATAAATATAATAAAATAGTCTTAAAATGTCCTTTTGTTGCATATTGTTGTTCATCATTTGTAAGTGGCTTTGAATTAGTGCCAAGTAATATTTATATACTATTTCTTTATTATATTATATAATAATGTTTATTTATGTTTATATATGTTTATTGATATTTTGAACTAGCTTTTATTTTTATATTTTATTTTAATTAAAATTTTAGTTTCATTTTTATTTACTTCTGTCATTTTTTTTTTAATTGTTTGTTTTAATTTATTTTAATTTTAGTAATTTTAATACTTCAACTTAAAGTTAGTTAATGCAAGGCAGCATTTCTATTTTTTAATTTTTTTTTAATTTTATGTAACATGTCTTATTTCAACTTTATTTAGATTAACGGAAATCATTAATAGTTTTAATTATCAATAACAACACTGCTGTGGATAAAAGACCGAGTCCAGCAGGCAGTCGGTCAGTGAGTGGGTCCGATCTGCTCAGGCGATTCTTCAGACACCTCAGAGACAAACCCCTAAGAGCATCAAGACCCCAGAGGGCTCAAGTAAAAAGAGGAGGAGGTTTGAAAGGTATGATCTATGGCGCCTGAATCTTAATTTTGGTGCAACCCTGTGCAAGATGAACTCAATTTATGAGTTCAGTGACTGGCTTTATGATTGGGATTTATCGTCTTAACTGGCAGTAATCCTTCATACTGTTATTTATTCTTACAGTTTTTTTTTTTTTCAGTGTTTGACGTCAAGTTCACCCGAAGTTTCATATCAGTGTAAACACACAGAATACAAAAGGGTTCAAAGTCTAGTTGAAGTAGTTATACATCCACACCCTTACCGTAAAAACCTGGTCAGCTTGGTTTTTGATTGGCTGTCAAGGAGCGGCTTCCTTTGCTCATTTTTGTCACCTTATTTAATTTACCAGAGTATTTCCTCCTATGCGCACAAGAACCAGCACCGCATGCATAAGGCTCTTTTGTCAGATATTACTCAGCAATTGCTTTCTAGTATTCCTTCAAAGACAGCCCAGCCCATGAAGTTTTTACCATAAATGAGTCGTTTGTCAGATTTTGTGAATGGGAGAGGCAGGACGAGCCTATACTGTTTTATGAAAGAAAAAACGTTTTGCTAATTATGTATCAGTTTTCCATGTGCAGTGAATATAGATTATACTGAATATTGATTCTCTTTGATCGATTCCTTGAAATTGATTCTCTGTTTTGATTCTGTGGAGTTGAATCAGATTGATTTTTCTTTTATGCCAAAAATCATTAGGACATTAAGTAAAGATCATGTTCCATGAAGATATATAGTAAATTTCTTACTCTAAATATATCAAAACTTCATTTTTGATTAGTAATATGCATTGCTAAGAACTTAATTTGGACGACTTTAAAGGCGATTTTCTCAATATTTAGATTTTTTTTGCAGCCTCAGATTCCAGATTTTCAAATAGCTGTATCTCGGCCAAATATTGTCCTATCCTAACAATCAATGGAAAGCTTATTTATTCAGCTTTCAAATTATGTATAAATCTTAATTTCAAAAAATTAACACTTAAGACTGGTTTTGTGGTCCAGGGTCATATATGTGATTTAATTCTTTATTAAATCTATAGGTTTAATTCTCTTGGATTGATCTTGTGTGATTTGAATTTGCATTAGGTTCTAAGTAATTAATTTTAGAATGATTCAAATGCAGTCGTTCTGTTGGTCTTATTCTATTGATATTCTGTGGGACTGAATCCTTGTGTTCTCTCTCTTTAGGGGAGGTCTTGCTGAAAGGCTGAACCGACTCCACAGCAGGCAAAAATCAGCCATCAGCTTCTGCAGACATCAGTGCAACTCAACCACGTCAGCTGGTAAGACGCATCCAATCTGAATCCTGTCTGTTTATGTGAAGACTCAATCACGTCTTGAATGTAAGCTCTGTACAGATCATTAGTGGTTACTTCTATGACCACTAAGTGAAGTCTTTTCATTTAAATACTGCTAATGTCAGATATGGCCCAAAGAATGTGCCAGGAAATTGTTTAACCACCAACCCACAGTTTTCATATTTCCATAATTGCTTGTCATGCTTGATGAAATGTGTATAATATTCCAGCGATGAGATCTCTCCGTGTACAGTTGGAGGAGTAGGAGGCTGTGAAAGCGTGCTTGTTTCAGGTGATTCAGGTGACAATAGGACATAATTGTCTCGCAGCCAAAGCGACAGGAAACCACAGACACAAACACACTGCAGACACTGTCATACACCTTACGTTTTCATTTTCCATGGTATAACGGATTTCTTTTCAAACAGTGCCCTACTAAGGGTCTTCAGTGTGTGTAGGTATGTTTGTATGTAGGTTTAAAGAAGTTAATTTGACGTTTCAGTTGATGGTGGAAATTCAAGAGAAAACGTAAAATGATATTAGGAAATTAAACTTGTGTGATGCACTGCCAGTGCAAAGCAGGGTTATTATTATTAGGTAAAACTAAATGTTTATTACTTGAAATAAAATGAACATTAACTGAAATAAAAAATAAAAACTTAAACATATTTTATTTCAGCTACTGTAGTTGTCAAGCATAATGTTTCATTTTTGAAGTACTAAAATAACTAACACTAAATGAACTTAATAAAACTATATAGAATAAAAAAAAAAATAATTAATTAATAGATAAGTGACAAAATTAATTAAAAATTAAACAAAATACAAAAAAAAATAATAATAATTATATATATATATATATATATTTTTTTTTTTTTTTTTTTAAACAATGTAAAAAAAAATATATAATATATTGGTTTAATAATATTCTAGTTCTGAATGTCTGTCTTTCCACATCTACTTATTCACTGCATTCTTGTGCATGTAATGTTAGCTGACTAAGATGGACCCTGAATTTATTTCTCAAGCTATTTTTTTTAGTTTTCATTCATGTTTGCATGTGGAAAAGTGATTTAGGATGACTGGACAGCTTTGCAACTGGCATAATTCCATAGAAAATTCCACAGCCTAAAGAATGTGTCTCCCACTCACTTCTTGCTTGTTGCAGGACTTATGTTTGTCTATTTTTTACATGCAACAGGTGTTCTCATGGCTAATAAATGACATGTCAGTGTGTGCATTTAACAACTTGTTTTTCCTTTTTCATAGTCATGCATAGCTTTTTGATGCCATTTCCTCCCCCAAAAAACTGAAAAATAGTCAGTGTTCCTTGTATTTTTGTTGTGCATGCGATTGCATGGAGTAAGTGTAGCCTGTTTGTCTCACTGCTTTAAATTTTTCACAAAAATTTCCATTACACATCGTTCTTCTCTGAAGTCTTGGCTGTGCTTGGCATGATTTCAGCTGAGTCAATTGTGTTCATGTGTCCAGTCGAGGGGGCCAACTACTCCTTGAACAGTCAGCATGGGAATATATCCCGTCAGTGCTGGATAGTTCCTCAGAACTGACTGAAATGAAAAACTTGAAACCGCGCCAGTGTTGAGTTTTCACTGCATAACCCAAAATATCCTGCTGCTGTTATTCATTTACTGGGCCTGTATTGTATCTGTGCTGTTTTATAAAACTTAATGACTTTGGAATGAAACCTTTCAGAGCTGGTCATTTGATCAAATTTAAAGCTTATTTCCAGGCTAATTGTTCATGCTGTATAACTACATTAAAAGTTGTTCAATCAAAAATATTTAAATTTAAGATTTATTCAAAACATTTGGTCCTAGTATAAGCAGAGATTTTCCTGTAGAGACCTAGTATAGGACTTAAATTATATGTACAGATACCTACTTTTTTTCTTTTGACCCAAGCTGAAAGGCCAGGGGTCTTGATGCTGAGGATTCTGGGAGTTTGGGAGGAATGTGGCATCCACATCTACCCACCATGGTGAGAGTCCTGTTCCTTACCACTTTATCGTAAAATAGCAGAAAGAGAGTTTGTTTATTATCTCTGATGATAATAAACAGTTTCTTGGCTATTGACCTAATACTGATTTGAACGAATGTTTAACCCTAACTAGTAAATTTTGCTTGTAATATGGGCATATATGATGCCTCAAACTCTGTGGATTGCTGAGGAAAGGTGTACAATTTACATTTACTTGTGATTGGACTTAATTTTCATCTAGCAAATCATAAAATGGGTTTTATTGACCCATAATACCCTAGCAGCCACTCAGAACACCTTAGTAATCACTTGCAGGTGTTGCATGGCGAAACATTATCATATTTTATATGGAAGTTGCTAAGGCCTCTAAAAAATTAAATTGTCAAAATGTAAAAGTTTGAAAAACTTCTTGTACACAATCTACTACATTCCTTCAGTCGTTTGACTGATAGTTTATATTTTTTTTAGCGTGTAAAAGACCTTTTAGCGTAATTCTAATGTCCACCTGTTTCTGAAGGTAAAGTAAATGTAAAGAATAACTTTTATATTGCCATTATTATTTCAAGATGAACCCTTACTAGGCTGAAGTAACTTAGTTTTACTTGATTATCCATACATTTCCATATTTTTTTTTTTTTTTTTTAGATAAATGAAAATGTATCTAAATGATGCATCATGCTTTTAAGGAATGTTCCTTTGTTAATCATAATTGTATTTCATTGCATTATATGTTCTGACTACTAATATTTATATGCATTTTATGTCATCAGTCTGCTATACGGTTATAAAGATCTCATTTTTTTTTAATTATAAGCTATCAGAATTTCATTCTACTTTTTGGGCATATAAATATCAGCAACTGCACCTATTTGCATATTTTTGCTCAATTTGGTCTGTTTTTTTCCACCTATATCATTATATATCAGCCATAAAAGCCTGCTGTATCAAAGATGATACTCAAAATGCGATTTTTTTTTTTTTTTTTTTTTTTGTCTAAAATTCATGTTTATATTCTATTAAAGGGGTCATATGATGCTTTTTTTAAAGATCATTATTTTGGGTATTTGGTGTAACTGAATATGTTTACATGCTTTAATGTTCAAAAAACACATTATTTTACAAATACTGTACATTTTTGTAGGTCCTCTATGCCCCACCTCTCTCAAACGTTTTGTTTTCTACAAAGTTCAAAATTAAAGACAGTTAATAATGTCCTTAGTTTTACCATCAGTTCAAGCCCGAGAGGGGAACAGAGTCGCGTGACAGACACCGTGACGATGCTCGTATGTGTTTGCAAACAAACTGGAGTCTCGATCACTCGTGTTGCACAGCATTGACGCACATTTCCTTATAGCTTCTGCGGTAATTTGTGATGAATCACTGTTCGAGCAGTAAGCCGCAGGTTGGCAGGAACAGTCTTGCCGTGTGCAGTCGTGTGTTTTGCACAGAGCTGATAAGCTGTGGCCTGCGGGGCTGGAGGTGAGAGGGACAGACTCTCGCACACAGAATCTCCATCTGTGTGGGAGGACCACAGATCCACGGATCCGTTCAAACTGGAGACGCCAGGACTCGCCGGAAGCCAAGGCCCTTCCCCTCTCTCTCCCCCCCCTCCGTATCGCCCCCATGTAGCGTGGCTCCCACGTCATTCCTCAGCTCCAGGGAATGGCCTTCATACCTCTTCCTGGCAGCTCTGAGCTCATTTCCAGCAAGCTGGGAAAAAACATTGCTGGATCCTTTTTCTTCCCTCGCCTTTTTTTTTTTTTTGTGTGTGTTAGGAGTGTTAGGCAGCGGATCACAATAACTGTGACAGAGGCCAGAGGGCCGAATAGAAAACACATGCAGCACAGTGTGTTGCTGGCACAGTTTCTCCTCTTGTCTCATTTGCTCCCTTTCTTTCTCTCCCCCTGCGGGGTGTTTGCTTTAAGGGCAGGCATAGTTGAGCCTGGAAAGTCCAAGAGTTCATTTTACCCTGGAAAGTCCACGGGATTGACTCCAGTTCGGCCCCCTTAGTTTGCAGCACAGAACATGGGCAACAGATGATAACACTTTACATATCGTCAAATATATTTAAAAACGTGCGGGAAGTTGATAAATGCAGACATGGAATTTTTTTGTCAAAATACATGAGGCGTTTTGAAAAGGTTTTGGTGATTTGCAGTCACTTATTTGGTTTTTGCAGTTCTTTGATCTAGTCATGCAGTGTGACACAGGGTTGGGCAAAATTAATAATCGACTTCCTTTCAGTTCATCAGGTGGAATTTTAATTGGTTCGGCCACTCCCCACAGGAAGTTCAATTGGAATTAAAGATTCTGATATTTAAATATAGTAAAAATTATAGTACAAATTACATTACAGCCTATAAAATCTTTTAAGTTTATAAACTTCTTTAAACTTGCAGACAAGCTTTTTCAAACCATCATTCAAAACTAATGCCAAACTTTTATTTTCTAGTTAAAAATGACACCTACAATTATTGACGCTCACTTCAGATTTAAACATTCAAATTCAAGAACTGAAAAACCGATGAACCTTGAAATTTTCAAGATTTCCATGAACCACAAATTTGAATTTTTTTGTACATTTGGTTCTTAACTTTTTTTTTACTTCAGGAAACTTCATTGGACATCACATTGTAAAATGACTTTGGAGACGAAACAAAGTGCCGAGATTGTTTGCGTACAAAAGTAAAATATTTTTAATATACATTTATTAATGGTACCATAAAATGCATAAGGCTAAACAAAAAAACGAGAGCTTGGGTTTTTAAATATTCCTCTTTTGTCTTTCTTGGTATCCATTAAATTTGGTTTGTTTCTACCAAGTGATAGACGTATTTGCACCAAAATGCTGTAGTTTGATCGGATGCATTGCTGTTAACAACGGCAACAAAATATATGGGAATTATTTCTTCTCCAAGTTGATAAATGTATTTTAAAAATGTTGTTTTGCATTTATAGTCTCAGTTTATTATTTGTGAACCTCTGACTTAGATTTGCCGTACTTTAAAGTCTGGGTCAAAAATGGACAGTAATGTAACCACTGTTGATTATGTTCACCATACTGCCTGTATTTGAGTGTTTCTGATGACCAACTCCCTTGCACATAAGCACACGCACACACTGTTCCCAGCTTCACGGTTCAGCTATGAAGGAAATACCTGTCATCACTAAGTAGTGATTACACCTGTGCCGCACCCTCACCTGTTTGTGTCAGCTCTGACGTCAGCACACTCTCTTGTGTTTGTTCCCAGACTTCCTGTTCAGATCCACCGGAAATGCATTCACACATTCACACGCATGTCACGATCGCGATGTGATTATGTGTGCTCTGAGCTTAACAAATCTCTGTTAAGACTTTATTTCCTGTGCACCTGATCACTCAGACTCTGCTTTCTATTTTTATTTGTATATCATTTCTGATTAAAAAAGAGGTTTTTAATTATTTTCTTGTTAGTAGTATTATGATTAGTATCTCATTTTTAATTGTATTATTGTAATTTATTAAAAAATGGTTTATAATATTACAATGTTTAATTAAATGTATAATTATAGTTAAATATATGATTTTTAAAATTATTAAATTATATTTATACACTTTCATTTGAGAATTTTTTTTAATTTGATTTACTGAATTACAATAAAATATCTATTGATAATTTATCTACAGCTTAGAATAATAGTCATCAAAACTATTGTATGTATGAGAAGTATGTAGAGATTAAAAAAAATTAATATTTACCAAAACAATGTGTATTATGTACCTACACAAAAACATAAATATTTTTATTTATTTAAAAAATTAGATATTAAAGAAATAAAATACAACTGGACAGGTAGTTAAGGAAAAATAGCCAATAATAACTTGGAATAACTTCAAGGCTTTTGGAAAACATCCCATGATGCACCTCATGAAGTTGGTTGAAATATTAGATGTTAAAATACAAGAAAGTTTTGATTACCTGTGATGCTTACATTAGTGTTGGTATTTCATAGATTTAATGACTTTATTATTGTACAATTAAGATAAATTGTACAGTCATTTTAAATTATAATATAAATAATTGATTAATCATAATAGTAATTATAATATTATTAGTTATTACACAAAATACTTTCGAGACGTAATGGCCAACAAGAAAATCAGATTTTATATATATTATTTTTTTTTTATACTTGGATTGTCAAAGACTGGAATTTTCTGTCCTATTCTTCTTGGGTTGACAGCATGTTGAAAAAAAGAGCTTGTTTGCAGTGGGGCGGAGAGGACCTCCACCTCTCCTGTGTAAACTTGCCTTTGTTGGATGCCCTGGAGCTGTGGGGTTTAGTGTGATTACTCATCTCTGCTGGCACCTGTTCAATTCTCTCTCAGGGCAGGATGATTTGAATGCTGACGTACGTGCTACGTCTCATGACAAGAGCTCTGCAGGCCTCGGCTTGTAGTGGAGTGGAGGCCTCCGTTTATTGAAGACATGTTTGTTTGCAACAGATCTGTGACAAATTACCCTACACTCAGCGCAAAGATTGATCAGGCTATTTGTATCCTACTTCTGAGGCCCTGCCAATGGTACATTCTCATGCATCCATGACAGCGCTTTTAATGTATGTGCTTACCAACGCGCAGATGTTTTCACAGAAATACATATGTCATATGCAGGCTTTTTCTCCCATGTGCTTCATATCAATAACTAGTTGGAAACACTTTCCTTTACAAACTGATTATAGCTCCTTGTAGGGCTGCATGATTAATCAGAATAAAACAAAATTGCAAAATGGCATAGTGCGATTTAATTAAATGAATGTATGCATTAGGTTGTTTAAAGTGAAGTGTGGCACTGTTCTCATCTATCGGTTTTCAGTCTCTCAGAGCGGCTCGGTGCATAGTAAATGCTGCTCCACATTAAATCAGTCTCTGCATCTGCTCTGAGTTTGAGTTCCTTTAATGTGTATTTGGGAAAGCAAGTTGCCAGCTATCTTCCAATGCTTGTAATAAGAAGCACTTTTCAACCAAAAAGAAGGGCTCACTGCAGTTTTCTGTCAACATAGAAGTTCAGTGTATGAATGTTCTTGAAAATAAAGAATTTTATATATTTATTAATTTGTTTTGTATTTTATTTAGTTATAATAAATTATTTTAAATAAAATTGTATTAATAAATTAATTTTATTATTTTATATAAAATAACATTTGTTTTATTAAATCATTATTTTTCTTAAATACTTTTATTATTTTACTGTAAAATATTACAATAGCAGTAATAGATTTCTTATTTTGGTTTATTTTAGTAATTGTATTTTTATTAGTAATAATAGTTATATTAATACATTATTTAAAGCATTATAATGAAATAAAATATTTTCTTAGTAATAATAAATTATTTATATTTTTAATGCATTATTATTAGTATTATTTCATTTTATGGTTGTAATGTAAAAAAAATATATATATTAAAGTATTATTTTTCTTAAATACTACTTAAATACCCTTTATTGTATTTTTAGTAATGATGATAATGAATTGTTTTTCTTATTAATTTATTATTTTCATTTAGTGACTGTAATGTAAAAAATCAATTATTTATTATTATAATTAAAAATAAAATTATTATTTTTCTTATAGTCTATTTTTTATTTTACAGTGAATATTACAATAGTAATATAGTAATTTCTTTTTTTGTTTATTTAGTAATTTGGGGATTTTTATAATGTGTATTATTATTATTATTTTATAGTCATTTTTGCCCAATTGTGTAGACCCACAAACAAGCACAGCAAACCTGGATTTTTTTTTTTTTTTTACTCGCAATCAAAATTTTCATCAGAAAAATTGCAATTAATTCACTTGTGCTACTCTAGCTTAAACTAGCCTCATTTAGCCGCCGGCATATAGTCTGGTCCACTTTGCAGCTATTTTAATTTTATTTATATTTGAAAAGAAGAAAAAAAAGAATAGTGCTTCAGAAGGATCCATGTTTGAATGCCACTCTGTATAAAATCACATCTGTATAAAATCACAAATTCACATCTTTCTTTTGGCAAACAACATCTAATACTTGTTTTGTGTGTTTGTTCTTGCTCGGTTACACCAAGGCAGACCATTATCACAAGAGCGCCGCGTGTTTCACAGTCGATCTGTTAGATGCCAAGTACAAAGTAATAGTGTCGACTTGAGTTCAGTGTTTTGATGTAAACATGTTTTCAGACTGCCTGTGAAATGGAAAAGAGCATCTTTGTTGATCAGTCAGTCACTAACAGTTGTTTTCCATCCAGAGAGGGAGGGGCTTGAGCGTTCGTGTGTACCTGAGGATATTTTGAGACTCTTTTATGTGTGTGAGAAGTGTGGAGGTGGTTGTGCTCAGTGAGACCGCTGTCAATCTATCAACGTAGACAAAAATCAATGCAGTTGAGTCTTATGAATGCTGCCAAGCTGTCCATCATGATGATAAAAACCATCAAATGATGTGGCATTTCCAAAAGATTTGATGTTTTGATACTGTAACTGTTTTTCCAAAAACAACACATTATGACCAGCACACCTCTGTTTGTCTCTCTAGGCAGAATCTGGTTGTGGAGGGTGAACGTTATCCCATAATTCTCAACAAAAGTCTGCGAAGAGACTAAGCCGGATAACGCAGGCGGTCCGAGAGCTGCGGTCACTGTGGAGAAATGCAGACCTCCGCCGTTAACCAGGAGCCTGTGGCGGTCAGGGACAAGCCAAGTGTCAACCGACACATCCATTCCCTGTAAACAGGTTCGTCAGCTGCCCTCTCTCATGTGATCATGGGAAGGAAACAGAAATTCTCAGAAGAGCGAGTGTCTGTCAGATTTCGAATTCGGCCACACATAAAAATGTGTGAAAGTGCTGTTGGAATGGAGACAGCTGTTGTTTCCTGTGTGACATTCATGAGTGCAGATGATTTATGAGGGATGTTTTTAATGCATAAATATTTGCTTTAGTGTGAAAGCGAAGCCAAATTTTCCTGTTCAACAAGACCCTGGTGTAACTAATTATTTTTAAAAGACATTTGAAGAATGAGGCTTTGCACTTTCCCTCTTATTGTACTACTCAAAATAAGCAGTGCTGTTTTGTCCATACAGACTCTGTGTTGGTTGTAAACACAAAGTGTTAGCCACAGTTTTCAAAATACAGAGTAACTATCATCTGCTACTCTGAGATCTTTTTGAGATCTCTTATCAAAAATGTGAGCATACCATCACAACACTTAAAGGGATACTCCACCTAAAAATGAGTATTTTGTCATCTTTTACTCACCCTTATGTCATTCCAAAACTGGAACTCAAAAGAAGACATATATATATATATATATATATATATATATATATATATATATATATATATATAATATATAATATATATATATATATATATATATATATATATTTCCTTTTTAGAATAGACATCATTGGGATTCAGTATTGTTTGTTTCCCAAAATTTTTCAATTTATTTTATAAACATTTTCATGTATCCCTTTAAATGTGCTTTATCATATTGTCATTAACAGATACAGTCACCAATTCTGCATTTCTATGATAAATACAGTAAAAACAGTAATACTGAGAAATATTGCAATTTAAAACCGCAGCTTTCTATTTTAATATATTTTAAAATGTAATTTATCCTTGTCATGCAAAGCTGAATTTTCAGCATCATTGCTCCCGTCTTCAGTGTCACATGATCCTTCAGAAACCATTCTAATATGCTGATTTGTTGCTCAAGAAACATGTATTATCAATGTTGAAAACGGTTGTGCTACTTAATATTTTTGTGGAAACCTTGATTTGTGTGCTTTGATGAATAGAAAGTTAGAACAAACAGCATTTATTTGGGTAATACTTTATTTTAAGGTGTTTTTATTACACCCATTTGTGGTGCCATTCTGTGCCGATATTATGTTGAAGTCATAAAAACAACTATCACTGGTGTGGTTTTTTTCCCCCATCTTTCCATCTTCAGGTCGATGAGTTGAACAGAAGCAGAGTTGGGAAGTCTCTGCTGGACGCAGTGGAGGATTGTGGGTCGTCGGGCTCTCAGAGCGGTCCTGTTGAGGTGGTCGTTCAGAGGGTCTACTGCATACCCATCACCCAGTCCCTACACAGAGCTTCTCTCCAGCACAGAGCGCTCGACAAACCTCCACCAGAATCAGCACCACCGCAACACATCGGCAGGTACTGGACCTCTGTTTCATTACTCTGGTTTAGAGAACACTGTTACTTGGAGAGAAAAATAAAAATGTCTGGTACACTGTTGCAGCTTGCAGATTTTAAGTAAAAAAAAAAAACACTGTTTTGGTCAAAGGCATAAAAAGCAGTGTGTGTATATATATGTGTGTATGTGTTCAAAAGTTTGGGAATGGAAAGATTTTTTTAATGTGATTCAAAGTGGTCTTTTATACTCAGCAAGTCTGCATTTATTTGATCAAAAACACAGAAAGAGTGACATTGTGGAATATTATTATCATTTAAAATAACCGTTTTTAATATATTTTAAAATGCAATTTATTCCTGTGATGCAAAGCTGAATTTTCAGCATCAGGACTCCAGTCTTCAGTGTCACATGATCCTTCAGAAATCATTCTGATATGCTGATTTGCTGCTCAAGAAACATTTCTTATTATTATCAATGTTAAACAGTTGTGATGCTTCATATTTTTGTGGAAACTGTATTAAAATTCAAAAGAAGAGCATTTAGTTTGAAGTAGAATAGAAGTAGAAACTTTAGTAACATTATAAATGTCTCACTTCTTATAAACCCTCACTTCTGATCAATTTAGTGCATCCTTGCTGAATAAAAGTGTTAGGCTAATTAAAAACATCAGCCTTTGAATGGTAGTGCGCATATGCACGCAGAATATTATGGAATTTACTGTTAGATTTTTAGTCAAAAAGCAAAAACAGAAAGCCCTTTTTTCACAATACATATTTTCAAAGCAGCTTTAGAGAACATAAATATAATTACCAGCTCTATGTAAATAAATACAACATGCAGTTTATCAGTGACTCTCCTTATCCAGTAACCAGCCAAACCAGTTTAACAAACCACATACCAGTTAGAGCTCAAAACCTTTGCTCTAATTTGCTTCTAATAAAATGTATGTGAATTGATTGGGAATGTGCTTGAGGACATAATTATACACAGTAATAGGCATGACAGGTCCAAATCACGTAGATAAACATCAGTAGATCTAGAATCTGCTTTGTCAATCTGAGATGACGCGTGGTCATCTTTGTACGTGTTTTACGAGATTGTGTGTTTGTTCTGCGGTATAATTAGGCCGTTGTCTGTTCTGAACTCCAAGAGGTCAGTCTCCTCATGGAGTGAAAAATGGTGAGAGATAGCAACTTTGCTCCATATTCTGTCAATGACTAACTAAACAACCCCTCCCAGTACACAGTCCTCTCTCTTTCTCTCTCTCTATCTATCTCGCTATCTTTCTCTGCCTCATGCAGTTCTCTCGGTCATATGGTAAAACTCTACAAACATCTTTAATTGAGCCCAGTGATGTCAGTGATCCATAGCCACATGCTTCTCAGAAAAAAAGAAATAAAGGACAGAAAGTGAGAGTGAGAATGTGCCTTGCAAGAAAAAAATTGGAATATGGCCCTAAACATGAGCAGAAATTATATCTGTAGAAAACATGTTTTTTTAGCATGTTACTATGTAGTTGCTAAGGTGCTACTTGTTACTTACTGTGCTGTTGATAGGTGATTACTTGATGGCCCAAGTTGAAAGGGTTCCCTACAGTTTCTGTGATACTCTGTTATCTTCTATTCTATTATCTACCAGGTGAAATTAGTTGTTTCCTATTTGAATTATTTTTTAATTGAACCCATTGATTTAAATGTAAATGCTGCGTCACTGTGACATAGAGGGAAAGTATAAGGATTAGTGAGAGTTAGTTGAGAACATTCATCTTTTTCTGCAACAAATGGCCATGTCAAGCAGGTTCAGCTGTGCTTTCATAAATCAAATTCATTATTCCTGCTTGATTTCAAAGTGACACGTTGCGGGTGTGCGATATTGACACAAAATGATATCTCTACGGAAGTTCTAAGCGGCCATGCATTATTATAATTTTTCTGTCTTGTTTTCTCGTGATCACGACATAACGAAAGTTGTTGATCTCAACGTAAAAACTGTTTTCTCACGATGTAATTGTAGCTATCGTGAGAAAATCAGGGTCGCTATATTGTCTTCGACGATAAAGTTGCAGACCCGACAGCCTCCTTCTCAAGTGTCGAACACTTATGTGTAAGTCGTCAATCACTGACAGACACAGAGCTATTTCAGTTTGAGTGAGTCCCTGATCAAAGTAAAAGCGAATACGATCATCCATGATGCTGCTTCTATAGCATTTTCTCATGCCGAATACACAGAGAAAATTAAGTCGTGATAACGACAAAACAACTTTCGTTATGTCGAGATCATGAAAAAATTAAGTCGAGATCACGAGAAAACAAGACAGAAAAATTATAATAATGCATGGCCGCTTAGAACTTCCGTATATCTCAGTATTTTGGGGGGGATTTATTTTTTTTGTTGATAACGATGAACAATATTTAGCTGACTGTGTTTTTATGCTGGTATTTTGGCTGGTTTAAAGCTGTAGTCTACGATGTTGAAAATCAGTCGAGAAAGACAGAATTTTTAAAAAACTCATCCCGCCCCTCCACACGCACACCCCCTCCCCTCTGTGCTACCTGATCCCTCCCACCGGGAAACGACCTGAACAACGTCACTCAGTCAAGCAGGAGTAAACATGGAACAGAGATGTACCATGCGCGATGTCGGCTAACATTCCAATGCCGACCGGTAGCATGATCATGTTGTCAGACTGATAAAAAGCTATTTATGTAATACACCACACCATAAAAGTATAAATAAATGCTTACCTGCTCAACAAAAAGTCAGCCATGTCAGCGTCGGTTTTAAGTCCAAGGTTTCTCTGAAGCTTCCTCCAACGGGCAATGGTGGACACTATATTGATTCGGCTTTGAGTCCGGCGTTCTTCACATTTTTTTTTAATCTCTGCTCTTTCCTCAATTGACTTTCTCTTTCTTCTAACCTTGACTGTTGGGGCGAGCAGGGGCCGCTTGCTGCTGTCTGTTTGTTGGTTTTTCTCCATTGCTGAGTTGATGCTGCCTACTTTCGCGCAAAATTTCATGTCACAGGAGGGGGCGGGGTGGGGTGCGGTGGGTGGAGACGCGAGTGGAGCAGGGGATTGGATGAGAGCAGTTAACCAATGTAAGCTGTCCGGCCGGACAGCTTACATTGGTCAATTTCTCTGCGGGTGTACACCCAATAGAGTGAATGGATTTTTTTCATTCTTTTTTCTCTTCATATTATTAGGATTGTACTGTAGAACCATAACCAGCATCTAAACGAGGTTATTAATAATGAACAATCTTTGAAATCGTAGACCATAGCTTTAAGCCTGTCATGATATGGCACTAATACCGCCAGTAGGTGGCGACAAGTGTATGTCTTAATTAGTGATTCATTGAATCACAAATGATTTGTTCATAATGACTGATTCATTTAGAAACAAAGCGCGTGACTGTCTATATATCTATTTAGGTGTTTGCAAGGTTTGTTTGTGGGCGGGGCCTATCTGATGGCAAAAAAAAATTACACTTTTATAGTAACAGACAATGGAAGCCATGGAAAAAAAATAAAAAAGGTAATTTTGAGTTTATATTTCAAAATTCTGACTTTTTTCTCGCAATTCCGAGATTTATATCTCACGGTTCTGATAAGCAAAATCAACTCGTCATACTCTCTTTTACCCTTGGCTCAGAGTTTAGATCCCGTACTTCTGGCTTTTTTTTCCCTCAGAATTGACGAACTCGCAATTGTTGAGTTAAATCGAGTTATAAAGTCCGAACTAGGAGATATAAACTTGCATTAGTGAGAAAGAAAATCCAAATTGTGAGATAAAATAGGTAAATGTTACATAGGTTTAAATAGTATTTCATGCTGTAACAGTAGGGCTAATACAATACAGTACGTCTGCATATGTGAATCTTATGCAAACATATTGTTTAAACCAAATTTATGCTTTAAAAGTATAGGGTAATCAGTAGGTTTCATCTATTGTCTGTCCACATCTGCATTTAGTTTCAAATGGCGTCTTTGACGACAGTATTCTATAAAAATGATTTGGCATCCAAAGGCACAATAGTAAATTTTTAACCTTATTCCATGGATTCTACTCATTTCCCTCCACTTGTTATCAGTTTTTTTCTACCACCACAATGTGTGCGCAGCTGCAAGTGACGTAATTGTAACTTCTACTCCAAATTGTTCTATATGAATGTTGCTCTGAGACGCACAACAGTTCTACTCCGGCTTTGTGTGGAACTATTTTCGTTGGCGAAACAGGAAAAAAAAAGAGAATATTGTGTCTAAAATGACAAATTCACAATTTGCGTTCACTCTCACATGCTGATATTCGGGAAAACATCATTCTTGCTTGTTGTGCTATCACTAAATTATATGATATCTTATAAATATGAAAAATAAAAACCTATACAGGGACTTTTTGCCCTCATAACTTTGATTATATGAGCATTCTAACTACATTATAATTATAAACTTCATCACTCAGTGAATGCTTTTGGACTCTCAGGACGTGTTTTTGTTCGACATTATTGAGTGACTAAATAATATCAGTTGGCACATCATGAAAGCAACAATGATAGATATATGATAGATATCTCACACCCCTAGTGACACAGCTCTTTCTGTGCCCTCAAAATGAATCTTATGCCAGATGTTCCATCTGAGCTTTTTCTGTGTAGGTGCCTTTACGGTCAGATTTGTTATTAAACGGTTCTATGGTGAGGGGAAGATAATCGGAAACCAAATCTTTTTCTCTTTTTACTGCATTGTCATTGTCAGTGTCAGTGTGTGCAGGTTTTAATTACACACATGCTGCATGAATTCAGCAAGATTAAAATAATTTTCCACAGGTTAAGCGTCCATGTTCTCCTCCCTGATCTCTCCACTGCACTGGAACACGTTGTTTTGTTGTCAAAAAATGCACGTGGTGCTGTGTTGATGAAGGGTGATGGAAAAAGAATCATTTGACTGTCGGTAACTGGATCTGTGTCAGACGCTACAGCATGCCATAAACACTGAAGCTCAGGAAGACCGGACACTGTGGTATGGAGTGTGTGTTGACGGGGGAAACCCTGACTGGACCAAAGCTGGTGCTGACAAAGATGGAGCCAGCACATACACATGATACATAACATTTTTAACAGACCCCAGCACATGACTAGATAACATTCGCTCATATGTCACTCACTCTTTTCTCGTAAAGTAGTCTCATGATCTCTGAGAATGAGATTTTTTAAGACAATCCAAGACAAAGACGATTTATGAGCAGGTATTCAATGTCTTATATGCAGAATCTATTTTAATCATTGATTTGTTTTTGACACTAAAATAAGTAATCAGTAATAAACTACAAAAAGAAAAAACATACACTTTTATTATGATTGTTGTTATTAATAAATAACAATAAAAAAAGTTTTTTGTTCATTATTATTATTATTTTCATAAATCTATTAATAGTAATAATAATGATAATAGCTGCAAGTTTTACATGGGCAGGTAGCTCTCAGAAAATGACAGTATTGTTTCCTTTTACCATTTTTTTGAAAAAAAAAAATATATATGTATACATATACGTTTATTTCCTTAAATTGTTTTAGAATAATTTCAATAATAATAATAGTAATAATAACTATTATTACATATTATTTTGTTGTCATTATTATTATTATTATTATTAGTAGTAGTAGTAGTAGTAGTAGTAGTAGTAGTATTAATAATAATAAAAATAATAATAATTGTAATACAGCTTAATTTTTTTCTGTTTGTAGTCTAATGCTTATTTATTATAGTGTCAAAAAAAAAAGAAAGTCAAATATTTTTTGCAATCTCAATTGTAAATAGGTTTCATCTTTGTTTTGGGTTGTGTCTAGCTGTTAAGCTTATGTTACTCAAGAATGAATGGCTGTTACATAAACAGATGAGTAATTTATGTAAACAGTACATTAAGTTGGTTAATTTTAACATACATATACAATGAATATACAGTGGGGTAATGGTGTTGTATTACTATAGTTCAGCTGGTAGCACATGAAAGTGAAAGTGAAGTGACATACTGCCAAGTTTGGTGACCCATACTCAGAATTCGTGCTCTGCATTTAACCCATTCAAGTGCACACACAGTAGTGAACATACACCCGGAGAAGTGGGCAGCTGTTTATGCTGCGGCGCCCGGGGTGCACATTAGTAAAAGCATCTTTCAGATGCACTTATACACTTTAACATAGTCATACACACATTCAAAATGACACTCTGTGCAGTATCACTTGATTATGCCATCCCATTATTGCTCCCTCATGATTTGATTTGTCTTGGCCAAAGTTTTCAGATGAAGAGAAATAACATTGACTTGTGTGTTTTTGTTTTCAGAACTATAAAAGATCTCCTCCTGCGTGTTTTGTTGGCCCAGTCTGAGTCAGATTGGGTTAGCTGACAGTGTTCAGTTCAACTTCTGCACCTCACTATTTAAATTTTTTTTTAAATCTAAATTATTTAGTTGTTGCTAAGGCAACCATCACAATTTATAGTGATCTATACTTGCATTGAAGAATGGATCTCAGCTTTATCAGGGGTGATTGCTATTTGCCTTAGACTAGTAACTAACCACTCAAAACCCCCTTACAACCCCATATAGCAACACCCAGGACGGATCGTCTCTTTAATTTTGGACGTTTTGAAGAAAATACTGCATGTTTGTTCATTTGCTATACCGAGGAGATGGTTTATATTTTTACTAGTACTTTTCTACTTTTTTGTCACCCTAGTTTTCATTCTTTCCCAAACTAATTTCTGAAGCTAAGTTGTGAGCTTTAATAGATTAATATTTATTTGTTTGCCAGGTGACACAGCAGTACAAAGCAGTTATTTTAGTATTATTTATCATTTTCATTGTATGTCGTTGTAATATTTATTTTTATTATATATATTATTTTATATATATATATATATATATATATATATATATATATATATATATATATATATATATATATATATATATATATTTATTTATTTATTTATTTATTTTTAAAGATATATATATCTTTTAGTAATTTTATTCAGTAATATTTCTAAAGTTTTTTACGCTTTTCATCTAATATTTACATTTTATTTTATTTCAGCTTTATTTTAATTAACAGAAACAATTTCAAGGTTAGGTTTATAGGTTAATTTTAGTTAATAACACTAGTAAAATGCATGTATTGTTTCTTATTTTCGAGCTGTCTTTGGCTCTGTTTATAAGTGCACTACACACATGCTTAAAATCAGATTATAAGCATATGCTTGAAATCCATTTTCCATATTTATACTCTCCAACATGCAGCTTGCATGTTGACGATATTTATTCTTTTCATGTGTGTGCTTCAACAAGACCACCCGTCTCATTACAACCAGTTTGCAGTTACGTCCTGCCTTTTTTTTTTCTCCTCCTTGAGTTTTTGTGGCTACTTTCCAGACAATAATTAGCTTTTAACTTTGGGTCCAAGAAGATATGTTGTTCCAGTAAAAACTCAGAGAAGTATAAACAGGCTGAAGACGTTCTCTGTGCTCAGACAGGAGGGGTTGGATGTTTTCTAGAAGAAGTGGAACACAATGTGCTTTACGTGTCGGATTACAGCCCTGTTTATCAAAAGCTCCGCTCCCATTGGCCAGAGCTGTGCCGGAAGGAATCCCGCCCACTGCGCCTCAGCCAGTCAGCTGCCAGCGAAGTTTTGGTGCATGTGTGAAGGAAAAGGAGGGGGAGTGGGATACCTACATCGAGTAGGCTTGTGTGAAATGTGTGTGTGTGAGTGTTTGGACAAGCTCAATAGATCGCAGTTCCTGGAAGCGCCTCCAAGTTGCTGCGAATTCCCGCGAACGCTCACAATAACAGATTCCTGAAAGTTGCTAGTGACTGTGGCTGACCAATGACAGAGACCCGGTGGGGCATCGGCCCCCCAGTCCCACTCCCTTGGAGGAAGCGCCCCAAATTGGGAATAAAGAAGGGGGTTGTTTATGTCAACCTGGCCATACCACAAAATGCTACTGCCCAGTCACCCCTCCTGTTCTCCGGTTTCATAGACACGGGTCTAAACAAGCCTCAGTGTTCACAACCACACTCACTTAACCCCGTGTTCTTTAGCAGCTCTAACAGGGTAACAACAGGTCAGGATGAATCCAGATATGCCAGTCATGGTTTATCAAAGGTCATCTCATATCGCACCATCATCATTAGATTTGATCGATTTACCTGCTTTTTTTATTTCTGTTTTGAAAGTAGATTTACTGTTAGGTGTTTCTTAGTGCTTAGATATGAGACTTTTTGTTCATTTTTATTTAAACTATTTGTCAGCTTGATTGTACAGACATTATTGGAAGAGAACTGAACTGAGCTGGATGATGACATCACTGTTTCTTACAGAGCTGCTTTATAGAAGAATTACATCCAAAGCAACTTACAAATAAGAAAAAGTAACTAAAACTAAAAGTTACAACTCTGTAAATACTATCTACACACACCTTTAAGAAAATACAGAAATTAAATAAAATTGACAAATGCATACAACAACATTTCAATAGTAAACATATAAATGAAAATAAAATAAAAATAAAAAGCGATACTTAAATCCTTTGCCGGTGTCTCAGCCCGGTGTAGTTGCACGGTAGAGTCGATGGTCTTTACACTCTTTACTTTTATTAAACTGTACTGATTCAATGATGAACTGACGGTTACTGGAAAAATTACTGTTTACTATTGTCCTCTTTTCTTTTTTCTTTTTTTTTTAGAGCTGCTTTACAGCAGTATTGAATTTTCTCCACATCATTGAAACATTATTTTCCTGTTAACACTGTAAAGCTGCTTTGAGACAATCTGTATCTGTATTGTGACTTGACTTTTTAACACAAAACATCATTGTTTTATCCTAATCTGGCTCGAGTTGAGTTGAACACAATGTCTTGCAAAGACACAGCCCTTTTTTTGGACAGTATACATGTTAAATGACTAAATAGCAAATTTGAGATGACTGTAAAGCTTCTTTGAACACAACTGAACATAAATCAAAAGAACTTCAGACAAACTTGTTTTCTGTCAGCCTTACGTGTGCATCAGCACATCATCTTGTCACCTTTAGCTAAAGAATAGATAAATTGATGAGATAAATAGAGAAATTAATGGGAAAATTGAAACTGATTCATATCTGAAAAGAAGTTTGAGCGAATCTTGTTTTCTGTCGACTCTGCACTGTCGACTAAACTTCTGTGATGCCTTTTTGCAACAAAAGGTGAGATAGTGGACAGAAATCAATAATAAAATAGGCAGAAAATCACAATTTAGTATGCAAATAAATGCAAGAAAGACAACCAACTGCAATTCAGTATGCAGATATTGTAATGACATGACTTAGATTTAAAAAAAAAAACATAAATAGATCTATAGCCTTGTCTTCTAAAAAAAAAACAATTTAAATGTAAAATATATTAATAATTTTAAAATAGACTCGATACAAATTAAACACTTAAGGTCATTGCACACTGAGTCCGAAATTTTTGCATGCATTTTTCTGTTTTTTTGTATTCCCCATCGTTTCCTATCAAACTGCATGCTACGGATGCGAAAAACTCAGAAAATCAAACCTGATCCAAATTTTTTTGACGGGCGAAAGTTCCAGAGGCAGTGTGCAAACATGATTGACACAACGTGAGGTCGTATTTATTTTTTAAGGTGCAAAAATTTTGGACGGAAATTTCGGACTCGGTGTGCAATGACCTTCAGGGCCAGATTTACTAAACAGGGCAAATTAGCCATTCAATAAAAGCGCCGATGGGCTGACAAAAAGTTTGTGAATCTCTGTTCTAAACAGTCTACTAAACAGTGTTTGTTAATGGTCTGCACATTAAGTGGTTTGAGCTGGATTATTTGCAGAAAATGTGGACAAGAAAAATAATAAATGTAGATTATTTCAGGAATATCAATGCAGTTCTGCCTTGCAAGCACTTTTTAAACTAAACAACACGTCTTCAAATCAGTGTGAAGAATGTACGAATCAACTGTTTATTTTTGTATTCTACTATAGTTATCTCTACTGTGCAATCAAAACACTGTCTAGCATGTGAAAATATATTTAAATACCAGCCTGTTTGTTTAGTCCTGTGGTTTACTGGCTCCAAAAAAGTCACCAGTTTCTGTGAACTGACTATCTGTAGAGACTATTAATACCTGCAAAAATATCATTTTGAGTATAGAAACACCGCCATGTGACCGCTGCGAGTCAGTTCATAGATCAAGTTATTAGTTAGGCCCTGTCTGGTGCCAAAGTCAACATTTAATCTGCAGACAGTATCTGTGTCTATGTGAGTGTTTGTTTTTGGGATGAAGCTTTCCTCTTCATCAGAGACTCTTAATTTTGGCCAGTTTATTTATAAATACAATTTGTCATAATAATTTATAAAGGTAGGCACAACTTCAGTCTTTCTTAGCCACGCTCTTTCTTGCCATTTTTAATTTCAGTTTAGTGTGCTTTATTATTGGCACAACAAAAATACTGAACATTTGTGTTGCAAAAGTAATGAGCAATATTTGTAAAATAGTTAACAGTAGTGCAAATGGAGTAAATAAGTCATATTAGATACTGAAACTAAATCAGTAGTGCAAAGCATTAGGGAATAATTTACTAAAGGTTGTTAAATGGTTGAAAATGATGGTTTCCCCTCTTTTTCTCATGTGTGCTCTCGTTCAGGACAGTTTTGGGATGTTCGGTGAGGCTCTTCTGCACGGTGTGTCCACAGAATCAGAGATCCAGCAGAACTCGGAGCAGCTGGAGGGCCGTGTGTGTCTCCTCCAGGCCCTGAGAGTCGTCCAGCGTCTCACACGTGACAAGTGAGTCTACGATATAATCACATGACACTAAAAACATCCTGCTGGTATGAAAAATATCATTTTAAATATCTATTTTATTTTATTTATTTTACGTTTAATCATTTAGCAGATGTTTTTTTTTATCCAAAGCAAATTACAAATTAGGACAATAGCAACAATATATATTATATTATAAAACAACTCAAATGCCTGCTGGATATATTATATTATATTATATATTATTCTTTGTCATATCTATTTTCATATAAAAAAACATTTTAATTGGCTGTGGAGACATTTGCAAATATGATTAAAAGATGAATATGAGAGAAAACTACAGAATGTCACATTTTATTATTAGCCGTTTCAACACATATGTTTTACCAAATAAAAAGAACAGGACTTTTAGAGTTCATCCCACTCATTGATGTGAGCATAAGTATTGGGACAGTTGAACATACGGCAGATATAAAAGATTAAAAGCTAATATTTAGTTGCAGATCCCTTGCACACAATCACAGCAAAGAATGGAGAGATCTGTAATTTTCATCGTAGGTACACCTCAACTGTGAGAGACCAGAATATTTTTTAAAAATCCAGAAAATCACATTGTATGATTTTTAAATAATTAACTTCCATTTTATTGCATGAAATAAGTATTTGATCACCTACCAACCAGCAAGAATTCTGGCTCTCACAGACCTGTTAGTTTGTCTTTAAGAAGCCCTCCTATCCTCCACTCATTACCTCGTATTAATTGCACCTGTTTGAACTTGTTGTCTGTATAAAAGTCACCTGTTCACACACTCAATCAATCAGACTCCAACCTCTCCACTATGGGCAAGACCAAAGAGCTGTCTAAGGACACTAGAGACAAAATTGTAGACCTGCACAAGGCTGGGATGGGCTACAGGACAATAGGCAAACAGCTTGGTGAGAAGGCAACAACTGTTGGCGCAATTATTAGAAGATGGAAGAAATTCAAGATGACTGTCAATCTCCCTCGGACTGGGGCTCCATGCAAGATCTCGCCTCGTGGAGTATCAATGATCCTGAGAAAGGTGAGGGATCAGCCTAGAACTACATGGGAGGACCTGGTCAATGACCTGAAGAGAGCTGGGACCACAGTCTCAATGGTTACCATTAGTAACACACTACACCGTCATGGATTACAATCCTGCAGGGCGCGCAAGGTCCCCCTGCTCAAGACAGCACATGTCCAGGCCTGTCTGAAGTTTGCCGAAGACCATCTGGATGATCCAGAGGAGGAATGGGAGAAGGTCACGTGGTCAGATGAGACCAAAATATAACTTTTTGGTATAAACTCCACTCGCCAGTTTGGAGGAAGAAGGATGAGTACAATCCCAAGAACACCATCCCAACCGTGAAGCATGGGGGTGGAAACATCATGCTTTGGGGGTGCTTTTCTGCAAAGGGGACGGGACGACTGCACCGTATTGAGGGGAGGATGGATGGGGCCATGTATCGTGAGATTTTGGGCAACAACCTCCTTCCCTCAGTAAGAGCATTGAAGATGGGTCGTGGGTGGGTCTTCCAGCATGACAATGGCCCCAAACACACAGAAAGGGCAACTAAGGAGTGGCTCCATAAGAACCCAATAGAAAATCTATGGAGGGAGCTGAAACTCTGTGTTGCCCCAAAACCTGAAAGATCTGGAGAAGACCTGTATGGAGGAGTGGGTCAAAATCCCTGCTGAAGTGTGTGCAAACCTGGTCAAGAGCTACAGGAAACGTCTGACCTCTGTAATTGTAAACAAAGGTTTCTGTACCAAATATTAAGTTCTATTTTTCTATTGTATCAAATACTTACTTCATGCAATAAAATGGAAATTAATTATTCAAAAATCATACAATCATTCAATTCTGTCTCTCACAGTTGAGGTGTACCTACGATGAAAATTACAGATCTCTCCATTCTTTGTAAGTGGGAAAACTTGAAAAAGTGGCAGTGTATCAAATACTTATTTGCCCCACTGTATATGTGTGTGTTTGTGTGTGTGTGTGTGTGTATATGTGTGTGTGTATATGTGTGTGTGTATATGTGTGTGTGTATATATGTGTGTGTGTGTGTATATATATATATATATACATACATACATACAGAAATTGATATTATTAATGTGTAAACAAATATTTATTTACAGGATATAAAGTTATGAATTAAGTAATATTTATTTATAGAATATAAATGAAACCATAAAGAGCAAATATGAAACACAATTTATCCTTCTAAATCCAACTAGTTGTTTAGTATTCAAAGAGCATATCGTCTTCATATTTGATCTCAAACTGCACCCTGTTTTCTGCACTATTTGTGAATTATCAGTGAACCTTACTGCACTCCATTGAACTGAAAGTTAATATGAGCTCCTATTTCCACCTGCTCCGGCTCAGATTAGCAGCGCACAGTGTCAGTGTATGCAGCACTGGGTCTGCTAGATTTACATCTGCGTTGAGTATTTTATTGGCCTCTTGCCACATGTGCCTGCTCACTCAAGGTTGTCTGCGTGGTCACTGCTTTAACCATATGTGTTGTTTAAGTTGAAGATGGCATGTGATGCGAAATTCTGGTGACACGTTTCCACAGATATGAACATGAGCCGTGTACACGAATACCCAAGATGCTTTTCAGCATGCATGGTGAATAGGGTCTGTGAGATTAGGGGTAGGGCACTTGAGGAAATTCTGTCATAATTGACTTGCTCTTGTGTACTTCAAAACATTGGGGGTTTTTTTCTGTGGAACTCAAAAAGAGATGTCTAGCAGAATGTTCATGCTACTCTTTTCCATAGAATGAAAGTGAATGGGGACTGGGACTATCAGTCTCCAAAAAGACACTAAGAACATAAAATATGTCCTTTAAAGCCATATGATTGCTTTATTTGAAGAAAATTTTTAATTTTAGTAGTTACTGATAACATTAGAGAAAGGGAAGATTTTCAGTAAATAACATCTTAAATTCTAGTCTTTTCTTCACATAAAGCTTGTGAATGGTTTTTAGAGCATTTGATATTCAGTGCAGAATTAATTTAAACTGCTGCTTTATGGTAATTTTATCACTTTTTTTTTTTTTCACAGTCACTTTCCACTTTCATTGTATGGAAAAGAGCAGCCTGGACTTTCTGACTAATATCTCCTTTTGTCTTCGAAGGATTATACCTCATTTGTAACCTGTGTTATTTTATTATAATTTATATACCATTCTAGTTTATATTAATGCTTTTCAATTTTTTTAAATTTTATTTTTGTTTTATATAATAATTTTAGTAAATTTTTAGTCATTTTATACTTTTTGTCAGATCTGTTTTATTAGTTTTTTTAAATATTACTATTTAGGTTTAATTTATTTTTGTTTTAGTTTTAGTTCACTTTTTTTATTTTTTACCAGTTAGTAAATTTAGTCCATTTAATCCGTTAGTTTTTTCAAATATTTAAATATTATTTCTTAATATTTCTATTTGCAAAACTAAATCATGACAAAATGTTCATTCTTAAATAAATAATTTTGTGCATGTTTGGATCAGTTATGTGTAGGGAAAAGGCTCTGTATCGCACATTCTTACATTGATGTAGCATTGATCTTCTGTTTAATCTTGTTTTTTTCTAATTCTGAACACTGTTTCAAGAAAAATCTACTTTTTAATAGTTGCCTAATAAACCTGGCATTTTTGGCTCTGACAAATTGCTTTGTTCCTCTTTTGTAAGTCACTCTGGATAAAAACATCTATTAAATGCATACATGTAAAAACAAAATACTCAGGGTGAAAATGTGTTTTTTTTTTTTTTTTTTTTGAGTTAATGCTCAGGAATAGACAGCTTTCTCCAGAAAAAAAACAATATGATTGTCTGTACTGCAAGACTTAAGATATATGGCTTAATTTCAGTCTCATTCTCTCAGAATGTACTAAGCTCCTCTTGAGTGTTTTCAGCGAAGGCTCGTCCCGCTGGACTGGATAGGGCGGTTGAGCGGGTCAAGGTAAGAGGTGAGGGGGGGAAAGGAGAGCGAGACTGTGATTAAGACAGCTGTGGAACTGGTTGTGAGTGATCAGATCATACTGCATTGAGGCACACGCAGGGTTCAAGAACACTTTTTAAGCTCCACTAAGAACATTTTATTCTTGCGTTCTAGAAATCCATCTATGTATGGGAGCTTTTAAGAATACAGAAACTGAATTTGATCTGTAATGAAAAATCAAGAACTTCTGATGATCTCCAAACAGCCATATAGCAACTTGAATACCCTATTTATACTATTATAGTTTTTGTCAGTATTTTGAATTAGCTTTTATTTTTATATTGTTAGCGCTCTTTTTAATTTGAGTTTAACGTTTGCCATTTTTATGTTCTTTTGTCATTTTTATTGCTTTTTAAAATATTTTATATTTAAATGAATCTTTTTAAATATTATTTAGTGTTTCTTTTTACATTTTCAGATTTCTTTTTTTTATTGTAGCTTATATTTTTGCCTTTTTTCAAATAATTTGTTTAATATTACTGTATTTTTTACTCAAAATTTAACAACATTATTATTACTTTTTATATTTTCAGCTTTCTTTTTCATTTTAGCTTAATCTTTGGTCATTTTTATGTGCTTTTTATTAGGATGTTTTTTGTATTTATTTTATTTTTACTTATGTATTTAGATTAAATGTATTTTTATTTTAAAAAATATTTTTGTATTTTTATTTCCAGTTTAGTGCTTATTTCAGTTAGTTGCCAAGGCAACATTTCTAAATTTCATTTAGTTTTTCATCTAACATTTTTAATTTATTTTATTTCAGCTTTGTTTCAGTTAACAAAAAGTTTTTAATAGTTTCAGTTTGCGTTATCGATAACAACCCTGGTACCTACTTGCACCATATCCGTTATAATTGTCATATTGTGGGAGTGTTTATCTGTCGATCTATTAAATCAAACACAGAGGGAGCTGATCTCTGTCCTTTTGTCTGTATGTCAGTCCATCTGAGATGTTTTGTTAGCAGCATGAACTCGAAATTGGAGTGTTAAAATAACATTCGGCCTGCCAAATATAAAATTATCAGCATTTTCAATAGCGATAATTTAATTCTTGAATATTTTAATGACAGATTATTTACCTCTGTGTGTGTGTGTGTGTGAACAAGCCTCAGCCTGCTAGGGAAACTGATCTTGTACTTGTCAGCAGACACTATTCGGCTCCAACAGAAGCTCAACTTGGCAGCACGTCAGTCCAACCGAAGCTAATGAGACTGACATTGTATACACTCCACCTTCGGCTCCTGTGTTTCTGGAAGGACCCCTGATTATGAACATTTAGAGATTTAAACCTTATTTCTCTTCCTCTCTTTGCAGATGTTCTCCTCTCTTCAGTATGATTGACAGTTTGTGGCCTCCTCCGGTTGATCCAAAATCTCATGACGATGTTCTGCAGTCTCCCAGTGTAGGTCTTCAGATCACGTCGTAAATCACATATCTCATATTTCACATATTTATCTCGCATACCTCTTGCTTCTGGAAGATTCCTCCTGGATAGCGGCAGTACAACGTCAAAACAACCGCGCTGCATTCTTAACCAAAGCACATATAAATAAACCTTCAGAGCTTAAAAATACAAAATTACTCATTACCGGTGGTTGCGAAGACAAACATTACTGCAATTTCTCGCACTAAGAGTTAGTGATTTAAACAAACCCCTGACGCTGAGTATTAAACTTTACGGTGTGACTCGTCCCATACCAGACGTGAATTTATAGTTCAGATTTTCACCTAACAGACAACAAATCCCTTAGATTTACACTGAACGAGAGACCTAGACATCAGAATGTCATGAATGTCAACTGTATCTCCAGTTTTTCCCCATAAAATCTGCTTGTTTTCTAGATAATGTGTTGCTTGGGACAGATAAGTAGTTACATTCATCGTTTATTAGGCCTTTTTTTCCGCCTTGAGTTAAAAACCAGCTTTATTCATAGCATTTTACTATCCTTTTGTAGCTTGAAGGACACTACTTTTGAACCTTCCGAGCGGGCCAAGTAATGTAAATATATGCAAATCTAGTCAGTGATATGTTAATGAGCTTATGGTGGCTTCTGAATGAGTGTTTTTGCTGTTTTGATTCTATAAATAATCTAAGTTGACTGGGAAGGGAGCTTTAATTTGGGTGACAGAGATAAATGGTATTAATCTATTTCCATGAAATGACCATTTAACGAACTACTTGATTTTTAAATAGTCAGACCAGCTTTGCTTTCCAGGATCGAGTCCCACCGCCCTGTTTCTGCTATAGGCTGAGCGTCCAGCAGGGTCACATGGTTCCGTCCTCAGGACAGACTGAATCTCCACCTGTTCTTCAGACGCTAAGAGAGATCCTTCAGGTGCAGCACTCAAAATGACATCCAAACAGATTGACAGAAACCTCTTTTAGTAGACTATAAATTTAGTAGAAATAAATCACAAAATAAAGAAAAACCTGGAAATATCAAGGAATATATAAATAAAATTATGTTCAGGACTAAAATAATTTAAAATAAGTAAAGACTACTCATTTTATATATTTTTTTTTATATCAAGGAATTTGTAGATTTTTGTAAAACCCATATACAGTATATACTGTGTGTGTGTATATATATATATATATATATATATATATATATATATATATATATATATATATATATATATATATATATATTTATTAGGGGTGTAACGAGAAGCATATTCGTATTGAACCGTTCGGAACGAGGCTTTCTGTTCTGTGCGCATTACAAACCGAATGATTCGTTGGACTAATCCTATTACGTTTGGAAAATAAAAGAGCTTAAAATGTGTGAAATATCAGTGCCACCGCTAAACAACGCAGCACAAACGACGTAACAGGCAACGTGCTGTCTGCCCCGTGATAACCTCCCCTTGCTGGGGCGCGTCGAAAGACGATGATCTTGTATCGACGATAGCCAGAGATATTGTCAAAAACATCAGTTATTGGCAATATTAAGAGTATATTAAGAGTATTTAGCATTTCCAATTAATGTAGGCCTGTTACATTCTTATTTTTATTCAACCTATTATTAAGTTACTTTTATTATTAAATTAAAATTACGATTAATTTGCCCCGCAATAATTAATTAAGATTAAGATTTTTATGTATACATTTTTTTTCTAATTATGCTGAGAACAAAAATAAATAAAATCATTAAAAAATTACTCTTATGAGTGCAGTTATTATCGTTTCATATATTTTTTTAATATTTTTTAATAAATTTAGATTTTAGTCATTTTATGTCAGTTATTTTCAGTTTTTCACAATACCAACAGTGGTGTGCAAACCATGAAATAATTTAATTTTAATGTAAATAGATTTCTGAATGATTCTTCCTCTTTAGGATGAATCTTTGAGGTGTCGTTGTAGCTTTCGGGCCACTGTGGTTCATAAACAGTTACTGGTAATGTTTTCTTAACCTATTTATAACAACAAATGCATAAATCAGATCATTTTTCATCAAAGCTATATCTTTGTGGGATATCTTGGCACACCTGGTTTAAGGAGTGTGGGAAATAGTCCTTAGCTTTGCCTATAGATTGTCTTCTTAAGAACCCATCGTAGCTGTTTTCCCAGCACATTTACCAAGTCTTCATCCCTCAGGGTTGTTTCCAAACTGTACACCTTTGGAAAAGCTTTCGGAAAGCTTTACGCGCTGTTTGACGCAAGCTTACCGTAAGTGACATCATCCATTGATGATCTGTTTGACTGATCTAGCAAACCCTCAGACTTTGGACTTTGATAACCTGGGATTTATTTGTAGGAGGTTAAGGGTCATGCATACATGCTCGTGTGGATAGTAGATTAACCTTTTTTGTTTTGTTTTGATTCGCTCTGTTTGCTTTGCTATTGACATTGCACATCTGCGTAGGTGTATGAACGAACAGCCTGTCTGGGAAACTGCCCCTAAAGCATTTTTCCTCTGGTAATGACAGATTTATGTCTTTTATAAATGAGGCAAAACAATTGAAGTTTTATTTAGCCTTGTGTATTCAAACCTCTGTTTGATAAACACCAATATTTTCCCCAAATTTGCTTTGACATGAATTATAAAAAGAATCTAGTAAAGGCCAGTGTCCCTCTCATTTATTATAACAATAATATAATATTATATATATATATCCGTTTATCTGAGCAGCTTTTATGTGTTATGTCCCAAAATAGGGCCGTAACATAGTATTACCTAATATATAGATTATTTTTTCATATTGAAATATTATAATAATTTCTTTCATTCTCGAATTCCTGCACATAAGATATACTCAAACCTTTACACAATTTTGCACAATATTTTTGTCTACATATTTGAAAAGAGAAAATGTTATTATATATTGAAAGGCATATTTCATATTTGTTTAATACATTTCACAGATTTCCATGTGCATCTTGGTCTTGCAGAGCTCAAATGCAGGCGAGAGGGAGATGCTGCTGTTTGTGACAGATCCCAGTCTCCAAAGGGAGCCAGACACAGATGGGAACAGAAGAACCGTAGCCGTGTGTCTGAGCCCGTCTTGTCTGATCCAGAGCTCAGTCAGACAGATCCTGGACGCCCTGCAGACACAGCCTGTTCTAATGTTCAGAGACACCTTGAAGGAGAATGGTATTTCACCTGTTAGACATACATGAACACATCAGCTGTCTGAATGTATTGTCTCATGCACAGCTTGCACAGCAAACTGACACCGTGCATTTCCAATGACTTGCTAATTACTGGTTCTTTGTACCATAATGGTAGCAATTCTGAAGTATTATAATTAACGGTTCCTGTTCCTCTGTGCAAATCATAATTGTAAAGCCAGTTGTATGTGTATATATATATATATGTAAGGGATAATGCACGGATAGCTGTGCATTAAACGACTTTAATGCACGACATGGAGGCCAAGAACCACCCGACGCGAAGTGTCTTGGAGACGTAGTCACAGTTCTTCAGATTTAGTCTATCTCAGTTTGTTCTGTTTCTTCATGTTATTCCAGACAGACTGGATGATGATCAGATCAGATCTCTGTGTGGAGCACTGGCTGTTGTCAGACTCCTCGTGCAAACAAAAATCTCACTGGATTATTACAATTAATGGCAAAATGAATGTTTGGAAATTTAAACTGATATTTCCTACTGACACACTTAAGCAAAAGATAGAAATAACTGACTTAAAACTATTTTTTATTGGTGAAAATACTAGTGGCCTTAGACTTTTGCACAGTATATATATATATACATACACACACACACACACACACACACACATACATACACACAAATAATCATATATATCACATTTTGTACATCTGCAATTAAAATATCCTTATTTTTAGAGTTAAGGTTAACTAAATCTGAAACAAAAATTTAAATCATAAATTGTTGTCTAAAATCTTGAAATAAAAATAAAATGTCTAAAATAAACAGTGTCCTTTTTAATTATATTTTCATTCAATGTTTATTTATTTTTTAAAAATTCTTTGTCATCTATAAAGTATAATTATGTTTATTTTACACATTTATTTATTTTTTTATAAATTTTCAAATTATTTAAAATTTCTTAAATATTTCTTAAAATAAATAAAATGATATCGGCCACCCTGCTTTCCAAGATATCGGCATCGGCTGTGAAAAAACCCCCAATATCGGCCAACTACTAATTATAGTGCATTATACATTGTGACATTATTTTCATGACAATCGTTACTGGTATGTGAAAATAATATTAAGTATAAGTTAGAATAAATAATTTTATATTTTACATAATGCATTACATACATAATGGCAGTATCTATTTAAATAATTAATTAAAAAAACAAAAACAAATAGGAATTTGTGCTTAATTGTAAATAATGTCACAAAATGGTCCTAAAAATAGGTTTAACTTTTCTTCCTTTTTTTTTTTTATTTAGATTTTTGGGGTTAAATATGACCTGGACATGTTTTCTTGAAATGTAGCCACAAATGCTTTATAATGTATTAAAAATTCAGTTTTTAAGGAAAAGTTCAACACTACTGAATGGAAGCCATTCAAGCTGAAAGTCTCTGTGGTTGCTTCTTCATGTCTGAACTATTTTGAGATTTAGAGGTTTCCAACATTAATCTTAGTGTTGTTATTTCTCAGAGCCATGACTGTAGAACATTCCGTGACATTAAGCTACTGCTCCTTTTTCATAAACCAGCTCAGATATTCTGCTGGGAACAGACAGTGATCCAACTGGAACCAGAGGACTCATCCTTCTCCACACCACGGCCCATCATACTGGACCACCTGGGTCCAGAAACCCTCCCATACTCTCTCTGCACTGTCACAGGTTGGTATATTCCCCCCACAGCCTCCCTTGTTTATGAGGAGTTGGTAAGAACCAGATCTCAGGGGGGTACAGCATGTTTGGCCATTTAAACAAAACCAGTTGTTTGTTGGCTCAGGCTTTGTTCTTGATGCTTTGTTAGGGACCTTCTTGTGGTTTGTTATTTGCTTTTCCTCCTTAAAAATCTTTCTCCCACATGTTGAAGTTGTCTTCTTGCCTGGTTTTGAGATATAAAAGACATTTTGTTACAAAGTGTTCTGTTCATTTGCTTATTATATTATTTTAACTCATGCAAAGTGATGCCATCTCCCTGTATTGTTTCATTCTTTAAATGATCCACCAATATTGACCTTTTTCTTAAATAGTTTTTGAGTTATTTCATTGCTTTTCAAATGTCATCAGTAATACCACATATCTAATGATGTATCATTCAGAAAATGGAAAACAGTCTTATATTTGCAACTTTTGACCGAGAGCTGTCCAGTTAGACCGGAAGAGACCGTCTGACATATTAATCGATTAAACACATGCGTGCGTCATAGGGGCAGTTCGTAACCGGCTATAAAGGAAACAGGGGAAAAAATGGCAGAAATGTATTTACGGTTAGTAGTTAGAATTTCTCTTCAATGTATACATAATACATTTAATTTTAATAAAATAATTTTCCCCAAATTCTCTTTTGGTACAGAAATGGCATACTTTATCTTTACCAGAAAATCTACCAACAGAATTCTCAATGGATAATGAACATTTTGAATATTTTTAGAGAGCTTTGAGTGAATATTGTGTAAAAATGTTTCTTTATTTTTTTTAATCGCTTATTTATTTTTATTCTTAATTGATTGACGTGTGTGTGTGTCTTTGCATTTTGACATTATTTTCCTAATAATTCTCATTATTGTATTTGAAGAATTAAATTATATTAGTACTTATTTTAATAATTACTAGTAATAAGTAAATATTTTTCATTATATTGTAATGTATTTATACATCATGGTAGTATTTATTAATATAATTAAATTATTTAAATGAATTACAAAAACAGCGAAATCTTGATGGTCCTATATATATTTTATCAGAAATAAAAAAATAATTTCTTAACTTTTTTTCTTTTGCTTTTGAGGGTGAATTATGCCCATGTTTTCATAATGCATTACAGATTTAGATTAAATCTGTTTTAAGGAAATGTTCAAAAGATATTCAAGCTGAAATCCCTGTGGATGACCCAGGACATCTAGCGCTAAATACAGATTCAATTATGTCATGTTATGCTTTATCTGGTTTCATGCAGAAATTGTTTAGATCGTTCCATGTTCAGTTAGAGGATAGAAATGCGATATTTGACACTCCATGTTAGACTTTGAAACTCCGTGGCCGTTTCACCCTGAAGATAAGACAAATAATCTGACTCAAAATGCGTAACAAGCACAAATTATCTTCTGCAGTGGTCAGCAACTTCAGCTTCTGGCTGCGTGCCGGAGGATCCTCCAGAGAGTAGAGGTTCACGCAGGGGTCTTATCACTCTGCCTGCTGTCTATTATGTAACACAGATGTGTTTGTGTGCTGCGTCTTACTGCTTTTATGATGTTATTTTTCAGAAAATGTCCGTGCAGAGCCTAAATTTAAAGTTCTCCGCAGAAGTCTGAACAAACAAAGTCATAGATTATGTGCTGATAATTTATTTGTGTATAATATTTCATAATTCATTTCTCAGTAGTAGGTCAAATCAGAAGGGTAAAAATAGCAATAATGAGCTCATTTACACAATAAGGAGTGCAAATATCAGTGATGAAACTAATTACCAAGACTACATTCTGAAAAATAAATCTGGCTCCATGAAGAACCTTTAACATTCATGGAACCTTTGATTCCAAAAAAGGTTCTTTTTCACTGAAATGTGAACCAAAAATGATTCTTCACTGTGAAAAACCCCTTTTGGAACTTTTATTTTTAAGAGTGCAAATATAACTGTTAGTTACTTATACAGTGCATGGTTTAAGTGATTTGAATGAAGTGTGTCAATGAAATGATTTTAATTCTGGGTGATTTGCTTATGTTCATGTGCAGGTGTGGTTGTAGCTGTGGATGAAAGCACAGCGTTCTCCTGGCACACCTGCAGCCGGTGCCAGAGCTGCCGTTTAGAGACTCGAGATCAACAGTAAGTCCAAAGTTCTCCTAGACCGGTTCCAAGTCCAAACCGGTGAACTTTAAAGACCAGAAACAATCCTAAGTGAACGTCAACCCTATACAGCATCTATGTTAAAGATGGGCTGACAGATTAACGTCAGTTCTAGAGAACTAATGCTTACAAACATTATTAAAGCAGCATCACACCTGCAAATTCCTACTTGCATCATCTTGTAAAATGAAGTGTTTATTGAGTCCCAAATGTTTTCTTTATTAAGAAGCAAGTTAGAAAATTGAGTTTTCGCATATTGTATTATAGGGGACATGTTTGTGGCATTTTTATTTTCTTGCCGAAGCCACAAAAAAGATTTAGAGGAAGAGTTCACCAAAAAAACAAACAAATAAAAAAAATTCCTGAAGATTTCCTCACCTTCAGGCCGTCCAAGATCTAGACGAGTTTTTCATCAAGGGAACAGATTTTGATTCCTCTGCAGTGAATGGGTGCCGTCAGAATGAGATTACAAACAGTTGGTAAAACATTACAGTAATCCACACCACTCCAGTCCATCAATTAACTTTTGAAGTGAAAAGCTGCATGTTTATAAGAAACAAATTCATCAAGACATTTTTCACTTCAAACCATTGCTCTAAAATATGAGTCGTCTGTCTGAAATATTGCTTTCTCCAGTGGAAAAGTTGTTTTCTATGAATTAGGAGAGAAATGTGCACAGATCAAGCAAATCATCCAACAGTTATATGATAATGATGCTAGCAACACCAAGGTTATGGGTTTAATTCCCAAAGAATGCATGAAAAAAATACTCCTCCATTTCATTGTGTTTAATCACAACCCACCACATGGCTAAATTGTTTTCACATTCCTGTGTAAGAGTAAAGCTGAAGTGATGAATCATGGTGCCTTTGAGCCCTCAAACTAATAAAGACACAACATTTAAAAAACAGCAATAAAAGTTGCATGTGTGTTGGTTTCTAGGAAAGGATCCCTCTGTTTAGCATGTGGAGCAGTGATGGATGAACCCACCACAAAGATGCAGCTGGAGGTGTTTCTGAGCTGCTCCTCAATCAAGGTGCGATGCTTTCAGCTGCTGTATGTGGAAAATTTTAATTCCCACTGTCGACAAAAACATGTTGTAGTCATATATATATATATATATATATATATGTATGTATGTACAACCCCAAATCAGAAAAAGTTGGGACAATATGAAAAACGCAAATAAAAAAAGTAGTGATTTCTAAATTTACTTTGACTTGTATTTCATTGCAGACAATATGAACACAAAATATTTCATGTTTTGTCTGGTCAACTTCATTTCATTTGTAAATATACATCCTTTCCTGTCATTCAGACCTGCAACACATGGACAGGAGGGTTGGGACAGGAGCAATTTAGGGCTAGTAATCAGGTAAATTGGTTAAATAATGATGTGATTTGAAACAGGTGATGTCAACAGGTGATTGTAATTATGATTTGGTACAAAATCAGCATCCAAGAACGGTCTAGTCCTTTAGGAGCAAAGATGGGCCGAGGAGCGCCAGTTTGCCAACAAATACGTGAGAAAATTATTGAAATGTTTAAAAACAATGTTCCTCAAAGAAAGATAGGAAGAGATTTGGATATTTCACCTTCAACAGTGCATAACATAATTAAAAGATTCAAGGAATCTGGAGGAATTTCAGTGCGTAAAGGACAAGGGCGCAAGCCTAAGCTGAACAACCGTGATCTTCGATCCCTCAGGCGACACTGCATCAAGAATCATCATTCATTTATAAGCGATATCACCACATGGGCTCAGGACTACTTTGGCAAACCTTTAAGTACCACAATACGTAGTTACATCCACAAATGCCAGTTAAAACTGTACTGTGCCAAAACAGTAACAGTGTCCAGAAGCGCCGTCGACTTCTCTGGGCTCGCAGGCGTCTGGGATGGACCATCACACAGTGGAAACGTGTACTGTGGTCAGAGGAATCAGTATTTCAGTAATTTTTTGGGAGAAATGGACGCCGTGTGATCCGGACCAAAGAAGAAAAGGATCATCCAGACTGTTACCAGCAGCAAGTCCAAAAGCCAGGGTCTGTCACGGTATGGGGTTGTGTCAGTGCCCTTGGCAAAGGTAACCTTCACTTCTGTGATGGCACCATTAATGCTGAAAAGTACATAGAGATTTTGGAGCACAATATGCTGCCTGCAAGAAGACATCTTTTCCAGGGACGCCCATGCATATTTCAACAAGACAATGCAAAACCACATTCTGCACACATTACAAAGTCCTGGCTGCGGAGGAAGAGGGTACGGGTACTTGACTGGCCTGCCTGTAGTCCCGACCTGTCTCTTTTGAAGCACAAAATGCGACAACGAAGACCCGTACTGTTGCCCACCTTAAGACTTGTTTGCAGGAAGAATGGGACAAAATTACTCCTGAAACACTTCATCACTTGGTGTCTTCAGTCCCTAAACGTCTTAAGTGTTGTGAAAAGGAATGGCAACATTACAAAGTGGTAAATGCTTCACTGTTCCAACTTTTTTTGAAATGTGTTGCAAGAACCAAGATTGGAATACGTGTTTATTTTGAAAAAAACAATAAAATTCATGAGGAACACATTAAATAATGTGCTGTTGTATTGTTTTCAATGTAATACAGGTCAAAGATAATTTAAAGTACTGTTTTCAGTTTGATTTTAATTTAACATACCGTCCCAACTTTTTCTGATTTTGGGGTTGTAAAAAACAAAGAAACGGATTATAATTTGCATTAATTTAAATGTTAAATATTAATTACTTTCTAAAAATCATATCCAGTTTTATTTAAAAAAAAAATAGAATAAATTAAATGCAACACGGCATATTTTTATTTCTAAATAACTTCCATTACTTTAAATTGTCAGATTTTCATTACTGATACAAAAATGATTTACAGTTTAAATAATTCACATTCATTTAAATTATATTTATTGATTATGCTATTACAGAAAAATCAGGTTGTTTATTTAATAGAACAGATGCAATACAGCAGATAATTTTATGACAAATGCTATCAGATTTTAATTTTTGTTACAGAAAAATCAGATCGTTTTTTTTTTTGTTTTTTTTTTTTAAATGGAATAAATTAAACTCAATACAGCAGACATTTTTATGCTATATAAATACTTTACAGTTTAAATAGCTTACATTAATTTAAATGATATCAGATTTTTATTACTGCTACAGAAAAATCAGGTCCAGGCTTAAAAAAAAGCTTAAATTCAAGACACTACAGCAAATACTAGCATGATATATACATACTTTATACAATAATTTGCATTCATTTAAAATGATATCAGCTTTTGACTACTGTCAAAGCATAAATTTCAGCAGACCTAATATAATAAGACATTTAATAAAACAGACATTTTATGATATATAAATACTTTAAAGTTTAAATAATTTAAATTTTTATTACTGTTATAGAAAAATCGTCCACACTTTATATTGAGGTCCAATTCTTATCATTAAACTATGACTTTTGCCTCAATCTCCTAATTTGCTGCTTATTAATAGTTAGTAAAGTAGTTAAATTTACGTATTGGGCATAGAATATGGTCATGCAGAAAATGTGCTTTATGAGCACTAATAAACAGCCAATATGTTAATAATAGGTATGCTAATAAGCAACTAGTTAATAGTGAGAATTGGTCTTTATACGTTTTACTGAAAAATCTAATTTCTTTTTAAATAGCATAAATTAAAGACAGCAAACACTATTATGATATACAGTATACTTTGCCATTTAAATAATGAAGTACTTATTTTGCACAATGATAATGTGAATGGTATTTTTCACATTATCACGTCATATTTAATGTCATAAAATCATAATAGTACGTTTTATTAATGTAAATATATATATTGGGCTCTTATATGACGTAGACCACTTCATGACAAGTTTTGTGTTTCAATTCTTTGAATTCTGCTCTCTTGAAAACAAACTCATCTGTATTACATCTCACATGACATTAAAATGATGATCATAAACACTCGAGATAGTGAAGCTAGCATGATTTTATCACTCGTGCAGAAACGCAAATGTGTTTATCTTCTGTTTTATTTCCTGGAAATTTCAGCGAAAGTGGAGGGTCACATATTATGGAACAGATTTAAGAAGATATCTCTCATATGTTATCAGAAATGAGTTTCACCCACAGAGCCGCAATAAAGTTTGGACCACTCAGTAAATGATGAGGCATGAAAGGGAAAGTTTATATGTTCTGATCTTAAATGTAAATAAATAAAATTTTGTCAAAGTCAACACTGGTCTTGCCTTATGAGTTTCTGAGTTTTGTCTTTTATTGTTATTTTGACTTGTCTCTTAAGCACAAAATCTCATAGTCTTAAGTGTATATTAATAAGAATTTACTTAATGCTAAGCCATTTTTATAATGCATTTAGTTTTTACTATGCAAAAGAAGCCTGTAACATTATTTGGTCTTATGCTGTCAAGCGAAAATGTCTCAAGATGCTTGATTAGACGAGGTCAGACAGGGTTGATTTCCTGAGGCCTTCAGAGTCTAAATGATTTCCAGGGTTGTCTGTGAGTTAACTGAAAATATTAATGTTTCATAGAGTTTTTTCATATTCCTGCCACATCGTATGAATCAAATGATGATATTAATGCACTCATGTGTTTCAGTTGCCATTACATCTCTTTTAAACTCAACCAGCTGTACCGAGGTAAGATTCTGGACCAGCAGTCTAAAAGTGTCAGTCATTTCTGTTTTTAGTTCATAGTTAATTGTTTGTTTTTTTGTTTGACAGGGTTGCAGTGTGGAAAATGTTCTTGGGTTGGAGATCGGTCCTCTCAGCGTCTTCATCCACGTCGTAAACAGAAGTCACGCTGTTTGGAGGAGTGTGACCTGCACTGACTATAGCACACGTATCTGTTCATTTCATGGTTTAAAAAGAATAATTAGTCAACACTAGTCTTGCCTTTGTATGTAAATAAACCAAAAAAGTGTACAGTGCTAGAATAACTTTACCAATGGCCATTCTGGAGCCTGTGGTACTGGAGTATTTTGAAAACCAGAACTAATAATATTAGTATGAAAGATGCTCATGTGATGTCCAGTATCAGTTGATAAAAGGTTTTTGTGTTGTCAATCAAATGGTGGCATCTACATTATGGTGGTGTTTAAGCTGTCATGCTCTCTATGACAGCTGAATGCCTACATTCACTATAAACGTTTTATTCCACCAAATAACTGATCAAGTCATTTTCATGAAAGATCAATTAATATTATTTCTTCACAACCATTTTTAAGTGTCTAATATAGTATGCAAAATTGTTTTTATGCCTAATTTGACTCCTGTGACAATAAGTACACAATTATACCCAATATGTTCTATGAATATTTATATTATGTATAATGATTATAATTAGTTAGTTATGTCATTGAACTGAATCAACTATGAATGGGTCAAACTAGGATCAAATGCTACTATTTTTATTCACCTGTGAATACCATTGTTGTAGTTTTACTTTTTTCTTTCTAAAAAGTTGCTTCAATTCGTCAAGTTCTTCAACTTGAACCTTAGCAGTATTTGTAGCCCTTATTTACCAACTTATATTTAAAAGCAATACCAGTAGCTTCAGAATTGATCTTTGAGGTCTGGCAAATTAATCTGAAATTTGGAAATGTGTCTCTAGTGTTTACCACAAACCTTATTTTATTCTTAAATCCAAAATCGCTGTTCCTTACAATCCACGTGACTTTTTTGAAGTAGCCGATTAAATTTAAAAATCTCTATAGTCACGATCCAGTCAAGATGATTGACAGCTAAGACCACGCCCCCTCAGACACGCCCCCATGCACACATGCGAGTTCACATGGATCTTTTTGGACATTTCACGTCGTTTTATTATACATTTGTACACACTGTACAATTTCAAACATGCTCTGGCATTAATACGAAGTTTTTGGGAATTATAAAACAGGTATCATAAAAACATATATGAAGTTTTTTCTGTAATAAATTAGAATACAAAAACATTCACAAAAATAATCACGACGACACCATGCGGTGCCAAAGTCCATCATCCAATTTGTAACAATGCACGTCTGCTACAGAAGAACATAGTAATTCAAGTTCACTGAGGTATGTTTTTGGCAAGGTTTTTGGGGAGCTCTCTCTCTCTTCTCTCTCATTCACCGACGTGCGTCACCGACTGTCAACAGCCGCGCGCGCCGCAGTCCCAAACGAAGTGTCTGGCATGCGTTTGAAGAAGTTTCTGAGGCTGCTGAGTTCTCTCGTCAGCTGATCGATGGTTTTGTGCAGGCGGTCGTTCTCGGAGTGCAGCTCGATCATCTTCTGCTGCATCTCTAGGTTGCGCTGCTTCGCCTTGTCCCTGCTTTTACGCACGGCGATGTTGTTCCTTTCGCGCCGCTGCCGATACTCCGGACTGTGCCTTTCGACTGACTTCTTGCCCTTTTCCTTCCCCAGCCTCCTGTGGGTGACGGGTTCTGGCTCGGGTGATGTGGGAGGTGTCGGCTGACCCGTGTGCATGAGGCTCACGGTCGTCTGCGCGCACGTCTCGATCTGAGATGGTAAGGAAGAGGACTGTTCGTTGTCGCTCCAGTCCACCTCCTTCTTGATCGGTGCGCAAAACGCGCCCTTGCCAAATCCCCCATCCTGGTGCTGCAGCCTCTCCGCGCTCTTTTGCGCAAAAGCGCTCGGCAGGTAAAATTCGGGCTTTTCTTGCTTCACGGCGTTGTTGAACAAGTCTGCAAAGAGCTCGTCGTTGCAGATCTCCAGCGGAACCGTGGATATGGACTCGATGTAGGCGCTGAAGTCGATGGCGCTCTCATCATCGTAGATGGCAGGCGCGTTGCTGAGCTCCATCATGTTGTTGCTGCTGTTGTTGTTGTCCTCGGACATGCCATGCTCTCCCCCGGATTTGACATCCCCTGGCATGACTTTATTGTCATAAAAGTTGGTAGGCTCCATGGCCCAGCTCATGTTGCATGGTGGCGTTACGCACTGCGAGTCCAGATTGTATATGTCAGACATGGACGCAGCGAAACTCAAACTCAATCAGCAGATGCTTTACTCGTCCTCAAAAAGCGTAACTTTTCACGCGCAATCACACCCTGTCTCGCGCAACCAGCGCGTATCTCCAAAAGTCTGGCTGTCTCTCGAGCAGTTGTTAAAGTCCTCGTAGCTCTCTGTCGAAACTCTGCTGTCCGCGTGTATAAGTACGAGCGCTCGGCTTGCGTCACGGCATCACCGCCCCCTTCCAGAAGCCAGTGAATGTCCAGCGTCAGTCACATGTTCCGCCTGTGCTCCTATTTGAGGAGACTCGGGTGTGCATGAACGCCTACCAGCAACTTTTAAGAACAGCCTGTCAGAACTTCATGCTGTAGTTAGTAGGACGTGAGGACATGTTTGAATGTGTATGCACGTGTGGAAGGACCTAGCAGTGCGAGAACATTCATGCGCCCTACCAGCATATATACATACATAAATGAAAAAATAAGAATAAAAAATTTAATTAAATTGACAAAACATTTTGGGGTTCGTTCGTGTTTATTATTATTAATGATGTTATTAGGCTATTATGGATTTTCGTTCGCATTAATAATAATAATAGTAATGTTTTGATGATTATTATTATCAATAATAATAATTATTATTAGTATTGTTATGACCAAGTTGAATGCGTATGTATTCAAAGAAGGATCATCGAGAGAAAATTTATATAATACGAATACAAATATATTTGGTTCATTATTATTATTATTAACTGAGTGTTTACTGTATTGTATAGTAGGAAATATACATCCATTTATTCATCTATTATTCACATCCATGTATTCGAGAAGCACGTTGAACGTACAAATATAATGTAAATTGAAACGAGTCGAATTAAAGCAAGAAAGTTTTTAGCTGTTAATGTTACATTTAATTAAAAAAAAAAAAAAAAAGTAAATAATTTGTTTTATTTTCCTGCCTAATGCTTGCATTAATAAATCATCTTCATTAATGGGGCCAAAATGCCATTCATATTTTATTGTGGCACTTCATCTTGTCCACATGGACATCTAGTGGATATCAGAGGAATCGCCTCTGTTTATTCTGCTTTGATGTTCTTTCCCGCGAAATCTTCGGGCGATACCAAACAGTTGAGGGGATTCGTTTATGTCACTCATCCTATAATTGTCAGTCTGCCATTAAGAACATTTGGAAAATAGTTTGTTGTGTTTTAAACATACGTAATTGCAATTTAATTGCGTAATCCAAGAAATAGCGAGTTCTGTATTATTTAAGCACACACGTGTCTCACTTCTCCCCCTCTCGACTGATAATGAGGAGCGTATTGTTGGTTGGTCAAAATTTCCCCGCGAAATTTACGTCACAGACAGTTTCGCGCCACCGTTCACATCAGAAGGGAAGCAGTGCGAACGGTAAGCGTTATATTTCTCTATAAACTCATCGTGTTTGGAAGGAAATGTAATCACGATAACCTAAAAACATATCTTGGTCAATTTCACCTTAACATAGTGCGTTTTAGTCGAAAATAAGAGTTATTCTGTATTCTAGGTGAAAGACTGTATTGTCATTGTTGTGGCTGATGCTAGCCTCTGTCACTGTTCCAGTGTAAATTTAGCAACTCAAAAGTTACTGTAAGTTACATAATTTGTCAAATGTGCTTACAAAATAGATGTGCTACGTAGGATTGCCGATTTAGTTTAAATATTAAGAAAGTTTGGTATGTGGACAGACATGTTGTGTTCCCTGGGCATCTCATATACGTTAAGCATTAAACTTATTTTGCCAAACTAAACCTTTTTTTTTTTTTTTTTCTTCATGTTGTGTTTAGCTAGATATGCTTATTATAATAAGTATTTTGTGACGCATTGCTGTTGTGATGAAGGCCGTGATCTAATTTCTGTCATTCTGGAAAAAAATCTTTAGCCCTGCTAACATAATTTAACAATAACTTTTATTGTATAACACTTATGATAATTTATAATAACTTAAGTCACAAGTGATTAACATATTGAGGTATTAATTTTCATATATGCTGAATAGAACCTGCAACACTTTAAATTTACATTAAATTCAATGTTAGTGCACAAATTAAATAACTTTATATTTAAAATTTAAGAAGATATAATTGTAAACTTAATATAAATGAACCTTATTAATGTCGTAAATAAAATTGTTTTGTAATATGATTTACAGGATTTAGAAATAGTTTTAATGAATTTTGGTTCCAGTTCACTAATTTTGAGATCTTTCAGTTTTGAGTCAAGATGTCTTCACCATCATCATCCCAGAGCCGTAAGAGAGACCCCCCGACCCGTGAGTTACATTGACTTTGAATGCACACATATGCTGGCATGCATGTAGTTTTTTTTTTGTAATCAGTTCCAGACAGGTTTGTTTTTGACTGTTGCTGCATGTGAACGGTTTTTGTATGTGTTTGCAGCTGCGAGCCAGGATCCTCTCTCCCCTCCTTCACAGCGGTCGAGGGCTCATGACACGTCCACAGAGCTTCAGCCCATGCCCACCTCTCCAGCCATGGACACATCCGCTCAGGACGTGTCTCTGTTCTCCAGCCCCATGGCCCCACGCTCTGGTTCGGCTCGTATTCAACTTCTTACTTGCACCGAATTGTTTATGCAACTAATGTGAATTAGGAAAACATCAAGATGTGTTTCCTCCAGTCCTGCAGAGCGAGATCGACGCGAGCTCTCCGCTGATGTACGGCACTCCCAGCTCCAGGGTGGAAGGAACGCCACGCAGCGGCATACGCGGGACCCCGGCACGTCAGCGGGCCGATCTGGGGTCTGTCCGGAAAGCTCCACAGGTCGACATGCATTCGGAACCGGTGAGTGAAAGAGTTTAATCTTTGCATTACTGGTGTGTTTTTAACATTAGTGATTTATTACATTTAACACATCATGAACATTTATTTCTAATGGTTAATATTTTACTCTTGAGTTTGGACTTATTTTTGTGGCTTGTTAATGAGCATCAGGCATGTGATCAGCTAAGGGCAAAACTATAATGTAATATAATTATAATAACAATAATATTCAAAATGATTAATCAAGGAAGTAATATGTGATTACTAGTGCTGTCAAACGCTTAATCGCGATTGATCGTATCCAAAATAAAAGTTTTTGTTTACATGTGTGTGTACTTTGTGTATTTGTCTATATAAATACACACACATACATGTATATGTTTAAGAAAAATATGCTATGTTTATATATTAAATATTTATCTGTATTATAAATAATAGAAATATATACATGTAAATATTTTAAAAATATATACTCTGTGTATATTAATAAATACACGCATGTAAACAAACTTTTATTTTGGATGTAATTAATCATTTGACAGCACTAGATTACACTCTTGTACTTGGTCATACTTCATGTCAGAAAATCCATATTATTGTTAGCTTTAATTGAAGTAACTTTAATCAAATTAAATCTGAAAATATAAATATTACCTGAAAAACTAAAGGAAAATAGAGCAACTAACTGAAATAAGCTGAAGCAATACATTTATTAGCTGTAAATAAAAATAAACTAAAACTGAAATGAAAATAAATGAAACCTAAATGGTAATATTTAAAAAAACAACAAAAACACAAAATTACTAAAAATTAAACTGAATTAAATGAAAGCTGGAAATATAAAAATACAAGCCAGTTCATATAAATTGAAAACAAATTAAAATGGAAATAAATTATACCTAAAAAGTAATATTTAAAAAACTAATAAAATTACTAAATTAAAATATTAAAAATGTCAAAATATTAAATTAATGAACAAACATTACATTGAATAAATAACTTATTAATAATAAACATGAATAAATTAATACAATATTTTCACTTTCAGCCATCAGGAGATGCAGTGGCCGGCAGCGAGCAGGGTGCAGGACAGAGACTGGTGATCTGGGGGACTGATGTCAATGTGGGAACCTGCAAGGAGAAGTTTCAGGTGTGATTTCAGTCCGTCTCACTACACTCATCCACAGCTGACTGCCAAAAACTTGTCTTCCATGACAAAATGATCATTGGTTGAAAATCAGTTTTTTTTTTTTTTTTTTTGCAGCGTTTTCTTCAGCAATTCACAGACCCCAACTCCAGAGAGGATGAGAACGCTGGTCTGGACCTGAATGAGCCTCTTTATATGCAGAAACTGGATGAGGTGAGAAGTGCAGTACTGACTAGAAAGGCATAAACAATGGTTGCACTTGTTTATTCATGCAGAAGCCTTAATATCCAGTTCTTAAGTAATAATATTGCTGCTTTGTGTGTGTGTGTATGTTTCAGATCAGTGTTGTTGGAGAACCGGTACTGAATGTGAACTGTAGTCATATTCAGACATTTGATGCTGATCTCTACCGTCAGCTGATCTGTTATCCACAGGTGAGAGTGATAAGCCTAGTAATAAAAAATAAACATCAAAAAGTTCCTACCCGTAAAGATTGGGGTCAACAAGTTATTTTTTCTTTAAATAATTAATACTTTTATTCAGTATAGTATAAAAACGATGTAAAGATGTTTATAATGTTACAAAAAACTTAAAATTCAAATTCATCTAAGAATTAAAAAAAAAAAAAAAAACGTTTTCAACATGGATGGTTTATGGATGGTACGATGGATGACGGGCGGATGGACAGATGGTCAGACAAATGGATAGATAGATTGATAGACTTAAAGGTGGATGGATGGAAAGACAGACAGACAGTTGTTGGATGGATGAACAGATGGAAAGACAGATGGATTTAATTAACCCATGCAAATGATCAAATTTCGCGACGACGCTGCAGTGGCCCGTTCGGGCAAGTGACAAATCCGTCTACTGTCCCAACCGTCTTTCACGTTGGTCCCGGGCCATCAGGCAGTCCTTATTGTCGAGCCCTGTATAAGAATGATTTCTGAAGGATCATGTGACACTGAAGACTGGAGTAATGAATTCAGCTTTGCATCACAGGAATAAATTACATGTTAACATATATTCAAATAAAAAGTTTATTTTAAATTGTGATATTTCACAATTTTACTGTTTTTTTTTTTTTTTATCAAATGGCCTCGGCGAGCTTTTTCTTTCAAAAACATTAAAAAACTTTGTTGTATTGCCACTTTGACCTGTTATTGAAAGTCTTTCACTCTTCTCCACACAGGAAGTCATCCCCACTTTCGATATGGCCGTCAATGAGCTCTTCTTCGATCGTTTCCCAGACTCCATATTGGAGCATCAGATTCAAGTGCGTCCCTACAGCGCCCTGAAAACCAGAAACATGCGTGCGCTCAACCCTGAAGGTGAGAGAGACGGTGTGTCATGATCGCACGCTGTTATTTATTTTATTTATTTATTACAGGGACAATGCATTATTGATGAGTGTCTGCAGCCGTCACATCATCGTCTCTCGTCTCTTTCAGATATTGACCAGCTCATCACTATCAGTGGGATGGTGATCCGCACCTCTCAGCTGATTCCTGAGATGCAGGAAGCATTCTTCCGCTGTCAGGTGTGTGCGTTTAACACGCGTGTTGAGGTGGACCGCGGCCGCATCGCTGAACCGGCTGTCTGCCGCAACTGCAACACCACCCACAGCATGGCGCTGATGCATAACCGCTCCATCTTCTCTGACAAACAAATGGTGGGTTATTTATTTATTTATTTTATTTTTTTGTGTGTGATTTAATTTTTTTATATTTTAGTTTTATTTTATTTATTTTTTTAACTTGCGTTATATCATTTTTGTAAATAAAGATTTTTGTATTATTATTGCATTTGTTTTTTACCCCAACAAAAAGTGATTTTCTTTTTCTTCGCCATGTGTTTTGTCCTGACAGATAAAACTGCAGGAATCTCCAGAGGATATGCCTGCGGGTCAGACGCCACACACCACAGTCGTCTATGCACACAATGACCTAGTTGACAAAGTGCAACCTGGAGACAGAGTAAACATCACTGGTACGACCTGTTGTCTCTGATGATTTATGTGGTTTTATATAATAGCTAATCATGTTTGGTCCTTCCTCTTTCTGTACTTTATGAACAATGCCTGGATTCTAGCTTCCTCAAAGTTATGGCGCAGGAATAGTTAACAGCTAGACTTTCAGAAACATTAAATATTGGAGTGTTTTGATATTATTGTACTTGAATTCTTTTAATAAAGAGTACTTTTCTGTAGAGAAACTCCTAACTGATAACGGTTGTTAAAAATTAATGTTCAGATTTCATAACATTTGTGTTTTTCTATTATAAATGATAGAATATTATAATATCTATTGCTTATGCATTATTTTAATGTTGTTTTAAGTATTGTGTTATTTAATATTTTCGACTTTTTAGTATTTATTTGTAGGTTATGAACATTATTAATATAACATTAAAACTTTTATATCTTTTTATTATATTTTGACATCGTTGCACAATATATTATTATATTAATAGTATATAATATGGAATATTATTGTGTATCAATTATTTATTTTTATTTTATAGTGTCATTTAATATTTAATTTATAGTTTTACAATATTGTAACATTGTTTTTATATGCAGCTACATATCATAATTAATACATAATGTTATTAATATTCTATTTGTGCTGTTGCTATTTTATGTTATAAAATTCTATACATTTTCATTGTTATTGTTTATTCATAGAATATTACATTTCTAATAATAGTTATATATCTTATATAAAAAGTGTTACGTAATATGCTATAATTATAAATGATAATAGAAGTCGTAGACATTATTCTTTATAGCTTATTATTTGTATTGTTTATCTAATTTATCAAGAGAATTTTGAATTAAATGTTTTAAAAACTTTGATTTTAATTGAAGTTCAAACTGTTTTTTTTAATGTATTATAATATAGCTGGAATTGTGAGAAGTCTAACCAGCATGTCTTGTTATTCTCATCAGGCATTTACAGAGCTGCCCCCATGCGTCTGAACCCTCGACAGAGCCAGGTGAAGTCTGTGTACAAGACCCACATCGACGCCATCCACTTTCGGAAGACAGATGAGAAGCGTCTTCACGGACTGGACGAGGACGGCGAGCAGAAACTCTTCACCAAAGAACGGGTCGCAGTGCTCAAAGAACTAGCGGCCAAACCGGACGTCTACGAACGCTTGTCCTCCGCGCTGGCGCCCAGCATCTATGAACACGAGGACATCAAGAAAGTGAGTTTTATTTGGTACTGCTTAAGACGGCCTCATGTTTTTCCTTAGAACAGATGCAATTCAAATGTTTCTGAGGATGTGAGTTAATAGTAGGCTTTTTTTTTTTCCCAGGGCATCCTGCTGCAGTTATTTGGTGGGACCCGTAAGGACTTCTCTCAGACAGGGCGTGGAAACTTCCGCGCAGAGGTCAACATCCTGCTTTGCGGTGATCCGGGTACCAGTAAATCCCAGCTGCTCCAGTACGTGTTTAACCTGGTTCCTCGTGGTCAGTACACATCTGGGAAAGGATCCAGTGCTGTGGGTCTCACAGCGTACGTGATGAAGGACCCGGAAACCCGACAGCTGGTTCTGCAGACAGGAGCGCTCGTGCTCAGCGACAACGGCATCTGCTGCATCGACGAGTTCGATAAGATGAGCGACAACACGCGGTCTGTGCTGCATGAGGTCATGGAGCAGCAGACGCTCTCTATTGCTAAGGTGAGGGTGATGCGTGAATGATCACTGTGATGATTGATTGTCAGGACAGACCATTAATGCAGTTTTTGTGTGTCATAGGCTGGAATCATTTGCCAGCTTAATGCTCGGACCTCCATCCTCGCCGCAGCCAATCCGGTGGAGTCTCAGTGGAACCCCAAGAAGACCACCATAGAAAACATCCAGCTTCCTCACACACTTCTGTCCAGGTGAGAACACATGACACAATATTTACAACACACTTAACATCATAATGTGATGAGATTTGGAAATTCTGTAAAACGAGAACGATTTATCCATCGGGATTATAGTTGATTGTAAAAAGTGAGCTACACTACTGTTCAAAGGTTTGTTTATTATAGTTAACTTAAACCGTGAGAGAACATTTTTGGTAAAGCTAGTTGCAAAAACAAAACTTCTCATGTAATTTAGTAAGCTTAATATAGTAAAAACAATAATAGACGCTATTTAAAAAAAGATTAAAAATGACAAACACATCACAAAATTTACTAAAACTTCAAAATTAAAATAGAAACACAATCAATATCTTATAAATATAAGAAAAAATATATATATTAGGGGTGACCCCGAATAGTCGACGATTCGATGCTTTGATGGGAGGAGCCTGATTCGACTCCCATTCTCACAGTCGAATATTCACAGGGTGTTAAGATCATGCCATTTTGGCTATATGGGGGTGCTCAATGTCTAATTTCACATTAATCCAACAGCTTTTAGCTTTTTTGTTAAACATTTCTCTTTATTATTGTTAAACTAAAAAATCTCTGCTTCTTAGGTTTGATTTGATCTTCTTGATGCTGGACCCTCAGGATGAGGCATATGACAGACGTCTCGCGCATCATCTCGTATCTCTGTATTATCAGAGTGAGGAGCAGATTGAAGAGGAGCATATGGACATGGCCATGTTAAAAGACTACATCGCTTTCGCTCGCACGTCTGTGCATCCCAGACTCAATGAGGAAGCTAGTCAGGCCCTGATTGAGGTATATAAACAATATAGATCAATGTACCTGTAGTATGATATATAATACATGTTGACAATATCAAATGAATTGTAATTTTGACCTTTGCAGGCCTACGTAGAAATGCGTAAGATCGGCAGCGGCAGAGGGATGGTGTCTGCGTACCCCCGTCAGCTGGAGTCTCTCATCAGACTGGCTGAAGCTCACGCTAAAGTACGTTTCTCGAGCAAAGTCGAGTCCATCGATGTGGAGGAAGCCAAGAGACTGCACAGAGAAGCCCTGAAACAGTCCGCAACTGATCCCAGGACAGGATTCGTGGATATCTCCATCCTCACCACAGGTTAGGGTTTAGAGATGCTGTAATAAACTGTCACATGGTCTTATTTATAACTCGAAAGAAAAGTATTCATATTAAAATGTTAAATTTATTAAGAGTACTTATAAATGATAAATTATAATAATGTAAGTACCAGCACTTCTTTTTCCACTTCAAGCACTGTGTATATATTATATATATATATATAGAGCGAGAGAGAGATATTAGCTACAGTTTTCACTTTGAAAATGTTCATAATCAGTGCTATTTAAATTATTATATTTTATTATATTTTAAAATGGATAAAATAGTAACTAATTAGTGATGTAATTATATAAAATACTTATTTATTTTATCCTCCGTTTCATTTCACCAATTATTTGTTAATGTCGTATGCAGGTTTGGTGTCATGGTTTTAATTGGTTGTTTCTGTAAAGATATGAACCACTGCTGACTCAATAAAAAAACAATTAATATAAAAATTAATGTATTTTAAATGAATAAAGTAGTAATTAAATAGTACCTGTGGATGTTGTATGCAAATTGAAGAGAGTCTGATGGTTTTGATTGGTTGTTTCTGGACAGGGATGAGTGCTACAGCACGCAAGCGTAAGGAGGAAGTGGCTCAGGCTCTGAAGAAACTCATCCAATCAAAGGGCAAAACACCAGCTATGAAGTACCAGCAGCTGTTTGATGATCTTCGTGGCCAGTCAGAAGCGGTATGTTTTCCTTGAGTTATTTTAATAATGCTAATAATGCATAGCCACTCCAACTATATATGTTATGAATTTATGTAAACTGCAAGCCTGGAGCCCAAGGAAAATCTTGACTTGAATATTTTCCTCCTATTTCAGGCCATCACTAAGGACATGTTTGATGAGGCCCTCAGAGCACTTGCTGATGACGATTATCTGACCGTCACAGGAAAGACTGTTCGGCTTCTGTGAACACTGGCTCTGCCTGACTGCTGCTTCCTCTTTTGTTACTTGCTTTATCCTATTCTCTGTTTCTATAGAGCGATTATTGTTAATAGTGACATGTGTGAACAATTTCTGCTTGCAATAAATGAATTTTGTTGTTCAAGAGAAGACTTTATAGCTGTTATTTACATAATCAAATATGCAAAGCATCTATTCACTGATCCGAATCAATCACATGATGCTGGTTAAAACCTCAAAGAATCACTAAAACAAGGTGCAAGAACAACAGTACAAAACCAAGTAGGACAAATGTATATAAAAACACTGGATGACAACGTATTATCACACAGGAGCTAGAGCTTCTGATTTGTTAAATGGAATATTTACACAATGGAAACAAAATGAACAGAATAGGAGAGAAAATAGATGGAAAAGCTGCCCATAAGTCTTCTGTTTCTTTGTAATAATTGTATAAACGAAATGGATATGGCAAATAATCCAGTGTATCTGCCCTTCCGCTTTGGAAAGCGTCAAATTATTTTACAAAGCAGCGTAGCCAATCACAGACATGTCTGGTGGTTTCTACAACGCAATGGCCAATCAGAAGTGTTTGGGTTGCAATCCACGCACTCACTGCTTTTTGTCCAGGGACGAGTCCTATCATGCTTGTAACTTCATTAAAAAAGTTTCATTGTGGTCACATTCATCGGTCAAAACTCAACTTTGTGCGATCGTGAAGAATGAGTGACAGTTCTGAATAAATTTAAAGGGAGCACTCTTTGCATGCTGTATACCAGGGGTTCTCAAAGTCTAAATCTGAATTTTCATCGGAAACAATCGGTATTACAAAACTTGCATAAATCAACACTAATTTTTGGGAAAAATAAAGTGCCCTTTGCATTCAAAATACGTTAATAACTAGTGCAAAAGTGGCAAAACAATTTAAGTGTCCGCATTAGAGGTCGACCGACAAGGGTTTTTTCTTTGGCTGATATTTAGCAATCAGGGCAGCCGATATTATATGCAGATTTTTGGCCCGATATGTTTGGCCGATTTTCTCTTTTTCCCTTTATCTCATAAAAGAGTTTGAGTAAATGATTATTGCAGGGCACACTATGGTAATAGTAGTAGCTTAATTCATAGTAATAATGCATGGCTCAAAACAGCTTTTTGTTCATGTTTGTTGACTTTACACCCAGTGTTTCCCACAGACTTGCAAATGCAATTTCATTCTCGGCCAGCAGTAGGCGCTGCTGGAGCGGGAGATGCAGCGGTTTCCCGGGTAACCGGGTGGTTCTTTTCAAAGATGCATTCATATAAAAACATTTTAATTTTGAAATGTGCAGTGCTCGTTTATTCAGCGAAGTAAGCCTTTTGGAAAATCTAGTTTTGATAGTGTGCCGAGCCGCCACAAATAACTCAATGTAACAACACTTTAAGGTTCCATTAGTTAATGTTAGTCGTATATTAAATTATTGTAAAGTGTTACCCAAATAATGTATTTTTTACATTACCAAGTGTGTGTCCTGGCGCCGAGCCTGTGTCAAGCTCAAGTGTAATAAATTATATATTAATAATTTTGCAGTGGAGCCACGCCCCTCCCTCGCTTCCTACATTATTGCGCGTCATGACGCTTTCGTACGCTTTTGGATTCGGCAGAAGAAGATGGCGGCCTCCTCAGGTTTGTCTCGCAATCTCCTCAAACCTCGCGGTCCTCCGCGGCCGTAATTTAACAACAGAAGCGCTGAGCCCGTACCTCACGACCCGATATAGATTATCCGAGAGGTTTACCGTTCTCAAACTCCTTAATTTACTTCACCTAACAGATCTGTGTGCAGTTTGAACTGTGTGTGTGTGTGTTAGCATCGAGCTAACGGCCCTCAGTCAGACCTTTAGTTTAAAAATAACATCATATGTATTTTTTATTATCAGCTAATCAATATTATAGACACGCTTCAGATATAATTATGCACTTCTATAGTAGTAAGGCGTAGATTAAATGCCGTATGCTGCAGTTGGGCGGGTGTATCGGTGCAACTGTGAGGCGAGGCGGAGCATTGACGCGTGTGCTGCTGCTGCTGGTTCCGTCCAGTTTCATGACAAACGGGCCTTTAACTGCTGTTTGGCTGTCTTAATAGCACCTGAGCAGGCTATTACTCCCTCACAGAGTCATTTAAAGTATTTAAAGATAATAAGTCATTGGGAGAAGTGCGTTGTGATTTGTGTAATATAGATATATAGGTGCATAACTACACTCATTTAAGTGTAAAGCCATTTCATAACGGAATGCATGAGGTTTAGAGTTGATTTAGACATATACATTCAAGGAGACTTTTAAGCCTTTACAATTTTGAGAAATTAATTGTAATTGATTAATGCAAATTCCAGCAGTGTAAGATCATGTAGCCTATGTTCAGATAAAATAACATTGAGTTTATAGGCTCTGTATATGTGTATGTGTGTGTATATATATATATATATATATATATATATATATATATATATATATATATATATATATATATATATATATATATATATATATATATATATGAGATCAGATCCTCTTATAAATTCACAGATCATTACATTTGCACAGGCTAATTTGGACATTTGCTTATCTAGAATCAGATATATGTAATTTAGGAGTGTATGTGTTTAAATATTATCTTAAATGTTTACATAAGGTCAGATGCATCAGCCAATCTTTTATCAGAAATATATTGAGTTGTTCAGGCTTGTGCATGTCGTGGTCGTCTTGAGGAAGTGAGAAACACTGATAGAGCAACATGGGTGTCATTTCCTGAATCATTCGGTCTTTCCTTAGACGCTCACTTGAACTTGCGAATCTTGTCCCTCCACTTTTTCAACACTGGAGTATCTGTGAAAACATTAGATGATACTCTGTGTTGAAATGCACAGATTACTAACGTTTCATATTTGAATGCGCACAGATTTTGTGTGTTTAAATCTTACAGGTTCCTACTAGTGATCGACCGATATTGATTTTTTATAACCGATACCGATACCAATTATTTGCATGTCTATGTGCCCGATAACCGATATGCAGAACCGATATTTATTTACTGTTATAAAGTAAATAAATGACTGCGTGAAGTAAGTCCATACTTCACTTTGGTTTTTCCTCCTTTCAGTCATCTTAACAAAAAATGTTTTGAGAATTAGCAGTCTTTCATGCAGGGCTCTAGACTCATTCTTCCCACTGATCTCACTTTTGCGCACGAGCACATAATTTGGTTGCAATTTGTTTTTTGTTTTTGCTACAACATTTGATTAATCAATGCATGCTGATGAACTTTTATCATAGTTTATAGTTATATGGTAACGAAAGTTTTCAACATTCAACTCGTTCTTTTTCATCTGTATTATTTGTGATTTAAATTTTGTGAACAGGAATTCCTTTTTTCGTGCGCTTTTTACTTTCAAATTTGCGATCTTGGTGTCACATTTTACAAGAAAAGATCATTGTCTGTTTTGCTTGTATCTATACACCTTTAACTTTTTAAGACTAAAACAAAAGATGGATTCATTGTTATTCTTAATTAAAAAGCGCAACAACAATAAAACAGTACGTTGACAATGACAAACTCTTACATAACATTTATCAACAAAAACGAATAAGACGAGGCATGGCATAGGACACACCACATGCTGTACTATATACCTAGTATATTACAGAATGTTTAGCAAACTCTGAGGAAGCAAATAAATATTAATATATATTTTTTTTTAATTAAGGAAAGCCTCCATAGCATAACCTGAGGTAAACAGCAAAGATAACAAGCTTCTCAAAACGAAAACAAAAAGAAAAGTAAAACTAAACTGGCTGTAGCTGACAGGAGTTTTTTCTACAAGAATACCACCACGTTCACCTTCTCTGGTTTAAGAAGCGGTCTTTTACTTTAGTTTGAAAACAAATCCATCCGTTGCGCTCCATCCGCGACGCGCACCTTCGCGCTCGTGCTGAAGCGGCGGGTATAAACCAGGCTCTACCCACGAAGCGCTCGGCTGAAAGCACCTCTCTTCACGTGATCAGTGAAATCTGACTCCTGCTATAATGTGCTGCGGTTGGCAGCGCGCGCTGTATGAAGCAGACGCTTTGGAGCAGCGCAGACCTGGCACTCGTACAAATGCGACCACGTCAAATTTTAACTCGCAAACAATTACCATTTTGGTCGCAGTCTAGAGCCCTGTCATGTTCAATTTAATCTTCGTATTACAACAATAAAAAAACATTTTATTTATAAAAAGCTTTAGCAGCAACACTAATGTTAGCAGTAAGCAAAATGAACATAGAAAGTCTAATGTTTTCAAATGGAGAAAATAAAGGAAAGGAGTCATATCAACTTCATTTTTAACTACAGTTTTAGTAGGTTTATAAGCTGTTTAATAGGATAAAGAGTGAAGAATAATTCACTGGATAATGTTAATTCACGGAATAATATTCTCTGGAATATTGGAATATAACAAGCATTGTATTTTATTGCATTTCTCAACTGGCATGCTCTAAATTATGCTGCTGACAGCGCGGTTTATATGCCACAGAACTATAGGCTACTCAAACTGCGATCGATCGCGGAGATAATAAATAATTAATTTCCATAGAGTTGTATTAATTTAGATGTTTATAAACAAAATAATGGTTATATAGTAAGTGTTAATACAATTTAGGGTGCTTCAAAAAAGTGAATCTTGTTAAAAGTTACATGCGGTGGCCGTATTGAGCATTTCTTGAGCATCAACCGCTGAGTGAACTGCAATATGAAAGCGGCTTCACGAGACTAATGATGAGCATATAGACAACAGAGAGAGAATTACATTCAATGCTTTTCTTTCCAACATGCAATCATTCATGGCTGTATTATTTAATTCATGCAAAGTTACGTCTTTATTGGGAGAGGACTTGACGGATTATCTATGTGACTCCGACTTCACGAGACTAATAGACCACAGAGAGAATTAAATTCAGCGCTTTTATTTCCACCATGTGCTAATTCATGGCTGTGTTATTTCAGGCAAAGTTATAGCCTATCTTTATAGGGACAGGGCTTGACAGAGTATCTTATTTATCATATTTCTTAGAGCCAAGTTGCATTTAAACTATATATCAGGCATTTATGTAATACATCTAATTTGTGCATTAATGCCTGCAATATTAAATAGTTTACTAACTACAGCAAATCAAGTACCTGCACGCCGTTGCTGTCTCGTCTCCCCTCAGATGCGCTGCAATTGCGATCCTGCGCGCAATTCTGAAAACGTCCACAAGATGGCGGTGTTTATCGGGGAATCCGATATTACAAAACCGATATTCGATTATGGAAAAATGCTTAAATATCGGGAAAAATATCGGTAAATCGATATATCGGTCGATCTCTAGTTCCTACATTATTATATTTGTCTTGGTTGAGTGTTTAAATTAAATTACTCATTTAAATTGTACCTTAAGAGTTTTTTCTCATTTACAATAAAGAGAAGCTTTTGTTGGTTTCATAAGAAATGGTGTTTAAATTGTACCTCAAATAATAGGCTTTGCACATCCACAAAAAAATGAAAAACTGCAACTCTCTGAAATGTTTGTGGTCATATACAAACTCTGTGATCATTGAGAAATTAGATATTAAAGATTAGAATTAAGAATTACTATATTTCAGTTTAAATCTGGTCATTTGCTCTGTTATTATTGTACTAGTGAACAGAGTTCACATTGGCATGGAAAAACTGGAAGAAAAATTGATATTTTATAACTGGGATTTCCAGGGAAGAGTCATGGAAATAAGAACTCAAATCTTTCTACAGCGAATACATATTTTTCTAGCTCCGCTCTTAAATATTTAATAATGTGAATCATTGATCAAATGATGTGGGAACCCTGAATGATGTTGAATGAACTGTTTTACATAAATTGAATCATAAATGCATAAGGAGAGGAAAAGTGTATATTTTTGGTTTCCCATTCATTTTTAATTAACTTTTATTCCTTTTCAGTATGTAGTCTTGCGGTGTGACAAATTAATTATAAATATAAGTATAAATATTCCATGAAGACACTCGATTAATGCGAAACTCATAAAAACTGCATGTATAATAATTATACAAGAGTCTGGAAAATTGTTATACTTCATCTTAAATTATTTCCAACATGTCAGACTAACCAGCTGCAAACAAAGGTTTACAGAAACAGTGTTTTAAGTTGTTCATGAATTGTTTTTGGATTCTTGCAGGAGTTAAAGTCCCTCGTAATTTTCGTTTGTTGGAAGAGCTTGAGGAAGGACAGAAGGGTGTCGGTGATGGGACGGTGAGCTGGGGTCTGGAGGATGATGAGGATATGACTCTCACACGGTGGACGGGCATGATCATCGGACCTGCACGAGTATGTTTGCCGTTTAATCATGCTTAATGTAGTAGTTAAACGACAACACTGATGACTCATCTGAAGAAAGTATCACATTCTTCAAATGATTTGTTAAGAAATCAAGATTTTTTTTTGTTGCATGTCACCTATTTTGATAGCGTGACTGGAAGCCTTGGGCACCAGTAAACATGTCTTCATCATGCCATCCAGCGTGACACATGACCGCTGGTGGCGTAGATTAAAGATGAAGATAGCATTAATGCAGCAGAAACGTCCTTCAGTGATGTATGTATTTGTTCAACTTGGCAACTGATTCTTTATTGGTCTGGAAATATGAATCACTCAAAGGTCTTTAGGATATATTGTGATTTATGGGTTAACTGAAACCTGCCATGAAACCTAGGTCATATTTCACCCCCAAAATTATCAATTATATTTTGCATAAAGATAATGAAGCCTATTTTTATGAGCGTTTGCAATGAAATCATTTTCATGACAATTAAGCCCTTTCATTATAAATGTAATTATTGCATGTTTGTAATAAAACAGAATTCATTGTGTCCAGGCCTTATTTTTTCTTTCACACTGCTGTAAATTTGGGGTGCAAAGAAAATCTTTTTAATGTAATTAATTAACTTTCTTATTTTGAATTCTGGGTGAAAAATGACTTTCACATTTTTTCTTAGTGAGAATCTCCATAATAATAGTGCTGTTCTACTGGTGAAGTAAGATAATTCTACCTTTTAGTTTGTTTGTGTTTCAGGGAGTTTTTAACCTAGTAGTTTGCTAAATAGTGGTTTAGTTTTCTTTAGCATTCTAAATATTTAGCTAGTCTGAAATGACAAGATAATTGTGTATAGATAATATTGGGGAATTCCTTTCTCTTTTAGATGTCGTCATTTAAAGAAAAAAATGACTGGGTTTCTGCAGGTCATGCGTCTTAATGTGCCCTTCCATAAATTAAGGCCTTAAAAGGTGTTAAATTGGAGCTGAAATTCATAAATTTCTAGCATTTAATGTTGCATGCTCTGCAAAAATACAAATACAATAGAAATATTTACATTTATGCATTTAGCAGACACTTTTATCCAAAGCGACTTGCATTGTATTCAAGTTACAGTTTTTACATTTTTATCAGCTCTTGCTTTCCCTGGGAATCGAACCCTTGGCGTTGCGAGCACCATGCTCTACTATTTGAGCTACAGGAAAGCTCAATATCTACATATCCTTAAATTATGTTTGCTTGAGGTGCAAAAAAATGATTATGGCAGATATTTGCTTTTGTTTTATTCAAATTCACTTAATTTTGATCTCTTTTTCTGACTTATCTTAAGTCATATTGCTTCTCGAGACAATGTTTTTTTATTTAAGAATCTTTCGATATTTGTACTCGAAAACAACATACTGAGAGCTACTGAGGAAGAATTTCACATTTTTGAGGTGCAGTAAAAGTTACGATTATTTTCATATTTTAGTTGCTGGGAACGGAGGTAATCGAGCCTTAAGCTATTAGTTTCTAAAATGAATTAAAATGTAATGGAGCTCTGTTGGAAGTTGTATTTTTAAAGTCTCATTTTGTGCTCACTAGACATTTGCATTTTGACAAAATATTGAGGTAATTTGTTCCCTTCAATTTATTCTGTAAATGTTCTCTTCTTGGTCTTAAAAAGGTCTTAAAATGCCTCAAATTTACCATCAGTTAAGCGTGATACTGTTTCCATCTGCAGCCTATTATTGTGTGCTGTTATCGTATAGAATGATAAGGATGAAAACAGATTGTATCAGCATGTGAAGTGTGAATTTATTTTTTTAATGTGTGGGTCTGTTCTCTTTGATGAATTGATGTCTTCACTGTACTCTCACTTTCATGTTCCACTTGGCATTTCGGCTTTAACCTTTGACTTTTTCCTCATTTCTCAGACTAATTACGAAAACAGGATATACAGCCTGAAAGTGGAGTGCGGACCTAAATACCCCGAAGTACCACCGACTATTAAATTTGTAACAAAAATTAGCATGAATGGAATAAATAATTCCAATGGGATGGTAAGTTGAATCATCTTTATAAATGACTATTTAGATTGTTATTTTAACAGAGTATCAGCTGTGTTTGAGAGAACTTAGCTGCAAACTGTTAGAAATGTGTGACGTTGCAGTTTTTCATAGCGATGTAGAACAAAGGCACTCGAGTCACTTCAGTACTGCAGAGGAGGGTCATTTTTCACTGTGCCTAAGCAGAAGCAATAATGAATCTCAAACACATCTAATGAGATTCAGCTGGATACAAAATAGAAAAGGAGCCATAGTAAATTAAACGCTTTATTACTCCACAGAGGGTTGTTATATTGTTGAATCCTCATTTGTGTCCGTTTTTCTTAATGGCTGGTCGAAATAGTCTGTTGGATTTAGAATCAAATTCTTTGTACTGTTTGCTTAGTAGAAGTATACTGGTTTAAGATGAACTAAATCCTAGACATTTTACAAGCTAATTTGTAGAAGCAAACAGAGGGAAATATGATAAGCTGTGTCTTAAATTACATATAAAAGTGACCTTTAGTCAAGTTAATGCAGCTAATTATACATATCTGCCTTCAACTAAAATGAGAAGGAAGCTTTTGTAATAGGACTTCTCAAAAACATGGTGCAGTGATGCATCTTACCCCATGTTCAGACTGAAAATTGTCACCCCTGTGCACAAATAAAGATTCAGTTTCTTGTTTTTTGTCACAAGATTAAATGATACATCTTACCCTAAGCTCTACAATAATGATTATAAAGCCCAATCATATGGCTCATCTGGAAATTGAGGTCTATTTGATCAATTTTTATAGCAGTAGTCATGCTGATACCACAGGACCTTTTTGTGATACGTGGAATAATATTTGCGCCCACTTTAATTGACTTCTAAGCTTTTACTATTTGTGCTTTTTTTTTTTTTTTTTTTTTTTTTTTTAGCTAGTTGGCATGTTTTGTCAGCAAGAAAATCTCATTGACGAGTTCCAGGTTCGAGTTTAGCGGTTTCAACAGCATTTGTGGCACAATTTGATTAGCACAGAAAATGGTTTTGACTCATCCCTCAGTTTTTATGCAAAAATCACACTTACAGTAAAACACTGCCTTTTTGAGTTAACCGAGCTAGTCCGAAAAGAGAAATGTGAAACTGAATTTTTTTTTTTTTAGCAGGGATGGGAATGTTTTTTTTTTTTTTTTTTTTTTTGCCAAATGAACTTTGATTATGTGTTACCAATATAATAAGGAGTTTCCAACCAACAAGTATATTGTTTAAATCTTCTGGCTATATTTTTAACTGTCATGTTTTTGTTTTTTTACCCCAAAATGCTAGTTAATGTTTGGACTACAATTTACAGACTTTGCTCACACAGGGAATGACGACTCCAACCCCCTCTGATAATGTTTTCACTGTTTCGGGATTTTGTTTTTGTGCCATTCCTGGTCAAAAACGTCCAGCTTTGCTTATTAATATCTTGCCATTCTATATTATTACCAAATTTTGGATTAAATGTTTTTATCAATTTTCTTTCAGTTAGCACAGGTTCTGTATTTCTTTTTGGAACTGATTGATCGTAGGCCTCGTTGATCTGAACTCGTGCACCTCAGTTTAACAAAAAAGACTAAATCCAATATTTGGTGATGATAAAGCATAATGAGCAATCAGTTTTTAGAAGGCTGACCATTTTTGACCAGGAACACCAAGTTATATTTTGGACACATTTTCAGCATACAGCACAAGGGTTAAAACTATGTATTTTAATGTTTACAGTCTATATATTTTTATTGTGAGTAACTATAACCACCATTTTTTCCCCCCTTTGATTTTAATAACTGAGGAATGAAGTGAAATTATATCACAAATGCTGTTGACAGTTTAGCTTGTGTATACTCCAAAACATTTCTTTAATCCTGTATATTCTTTATTTAATTTAGTGCCGTTCAGATGGACTCTTGCAGTGTTTGACACGTGCAGCTGTAACTTAAATCATGTAACTCATGTCCGCATGTCTCCTCCCTCCCTTTCTTTCTGTCTCTTCTTTTGTTTCAGGTGGATACACGTAGCATACCAGTTCTAGCAAAATGGCAAAACTCATATAGCATTAAAGTCATTCTTCAAGAGCTAAGGCGTCTTATGATGTCCAAAGAGAATATGAAGCTTCCTCAACCACCGGAAGGACAGACATACAGCAATTAATTTTAAATGATTGTTATGACCCTCTGTCTTAAACCTTACTCTCTTAGAAATGTCTTGTAAATCATCAGAAAAACAAAACACAAATTGCTCACTCCACATTCAAACAGTCTCCTCTGCGGGAGCACGATTGGACATTTCTAATAGTTTAGCTTGAGAAACAAAGGAAAACGTCTTTATTGTGGCACCATGTTCAATTCTGTTTTAAAGTTACGAGTGCACAAATCTCTCTCTTCCAGTAACATTTACATCGACCACGAGCTTTATGATGATGAACTGAATCCAGTCAGCAGACGCAGAAAGAAGGCATGCTAGGTGAGGTTTATACAGATCTATTCATTTTAAGTTAAAGTAACGGAACACCAAAACGTAAAAAAAAAAAAAATTAGGATGCATATACAATGGCATGCTTATTAAAAAAGAGAGAAAAAAAATGTAAAAAGCAGCTGAGTAAGTTGTAAGTTAACTGAAATTTTTTTTGTGTGTATCTGAACCCCTCACTGACAATAACGTTAAGGGTCCTAAAAGTGTGCCTGTAGTCTACTAGTAATATCGCAAAAGGGGTGGGAGCGGTTCTGAACTTTTTCTTCGGTTTCATTTTTTATTTTTAATGTCTGTATTTGACCCGATCGCAGTGTTTCAGTGCGTTGTAAACGGATGCTCTGTTCTGTTCTGAAATCAAACCATACGCAAGGATCTGTCGGGTGCATTAAAATATGACGCTCCAACCTGCTGTCAGACTCTGTTTGTATACGAGTCCATCACCTGCCGCAGAAATACGCTGAGATGTTACTGTACGAATAAAACGGCAAACCCTTCCCATTCGACTCGCTGTTTTGCATCGTTTGAATGACACAGCCTTATTTTTACAGTGATAGATTAATTTTATACATTGATCCTACCAGTAAACGCTCACATTGATCTCATATCACTGCAGTGTAACTGAACATAAGTGTGTGTTGTGATCCGTAACATTTAAATCGCTCATTACATAAGTTTACCTGATGCTTTTGAACATTTACCACACTGTTGTACTGTGAAAATTGCTTGAAAGTGAGTTTGAGGTAGGGTGTTTTCAGTAGGAATCACCGATTGTGTCAATGGTAAGGATTTGCTGTACACTTACCCTTGCTTAACCACAGTGCTTTACCACTCCACCTGTAACTGCGATGGCATGCTGTTATGTAGCTTTCATTACGCCACCAACTAGTACTTCAGTAATTATAACATTAGAACCACTGTTATAATCCTTAGGTACTCTAACGAAGTTAATCATTGAATTAAATTGTAATTCCAGTGAATGGTCGGGGTTTGTTGTGTTGTTCTTCATTTATGCTTCGGTTGGCTATGACCTTTTTATTGAAGTCTTCATTAGCGAAACCTAATAGGCAGTTATTGTGCAAATTAATATGTAGTGGCAGTTTTCTTAGTCTCGGCAATTTCAGAGCCACAGATGATTCACCCTGTAATGCATCTAAGAAACATTTATTTTTCTCCTCCCTGTTCATTTTATTTTTTTTCTTTCTTTTTGTAAAGACATATAATCAAGTTAAGTTGAATTTGTGACACCGGGGCTATGTTCAGAATAATAAAACAAACATTGTGGAACACACTTGGTTCTTACTCTGGTTATTTTTTGCATGGCTGCTTCGAGGATTTATGGAATAAATATTAAAAAAGCAAAGTCAGCCACACCAGATTTAGCTTGTTGCAGCAGTGCCCTCAGAAACATGCCTTTTTTACCTGATCTAACCCTTCTAGTATGTACACTGGAAAAAAATTATTCATTGAATTTACTTTTTTACTATTTTTTTTTTTTTAGGTAAGTGGTTGCAATCAATGTATTTTAGCTACATTTCAATCAACAAATGTAGTTGACTAACTTTCAACTTTTTTTTTTATTTAAATGTAGATAAATTGTTTGCAACCACTTAAAATTATTTCTAATTAAAAAAAAAAAAAAATTTCAGTGTACTTTTAAAGGAAAGGGGTTTGTGGTGACCCATACTCAGAATTTGTTCTCTGCATTTAACCCATCCAAGTGTACACACAGTAGTGAACACACCCGGAGCAGTGGACAGCCAATGCTGTTCGGTGCCTTGCTCAAGGGTCTCACCTCAGTCGTGGTATTGAGGGTGGAGAGAGTTTTGGTTATTCACTCCCCCCACCTACAATCCCTGCCAGACCCGAGACTCGAACCCACGACCTTCAGGTTACAAGTCCAACTCTCTATCCATTAGGCCACGACTTTTTTCTTTTTTTTTTGTATAAGGTGCTAATATTGAATATTAGTATAAAGTACTTTATAATTGTATGTTAGATAAAGTACACAGGTGTATCTTTGAAGTTAACACACCAGTGACAAGTTGTTGGTGCATTTTTTTGTACATCTCTTAAAGAGTTTTTGTGTTTTAGTTGTCTAGTTAAATATACATCTAACTACATTTGGGACTTGAGGTCGACTGACTGACTGTGTAATGAAAATATCTTGTTTTAAGTCAACAAAATGAACCCTTTTTATTTCTATAAGGGATAGTTAACCCAAAAATAAATGTTTACTCATTTACTGTCATGTCATTCCAAACCCTTAAGACTTTGGTTAACCCTAAATTATATCTGTTCATCATACAAAGTGATCATGTCTCTTCGCAAGACTGAATAAACTGCTCAAATCAAATGGATTCATTTTATGATGCCTTTATGATTTTTTGCATCTTGCAAAACGTATTCCTGGAGGGCCGGTGTCCTGCAGAGTTTAGCGCCAACCCTAATCAAACACCCCTGAACCAGCTAATCAAGGTCTTGCTTGGTATACTAGAAACTTCCATGGAGGTGTGTTGAGGCAAGTTGGAGCTAAACTATGCTGGACATTGTTTTAGGCGTTTGGTCCATCATCGGACATGACAGAAGAGACCTGTCTGTCAGTGGAAACATTGTCTCTCATCCGCTTTATATTCCCTGTCCATTAACCATTGATTTTGTTTCCACTAAGGGGTCTTGTTAGTTAGAGCCAAGATGCTCTGTTCTACAGATTTAGCTGGAAAATTGAAGAACCTAAGATGTTTGAAAAACATTTCACATACATTCTTGTGTCTTGAGCAGCTCAACCACATCATAGGTTGTATTTCTTTCTCTTAACTCAAATCACAAGCCTAGCAACATGCCGCTGTAGTATTTGGACACATTAAAAATGCAGAATGCCATGAATTAGATGCATTGCAAACTGGTACACTGAAAACATGTAATGAAAAGGAAATTTCAAAATGAACACAATTAATTTAGACACTTTCTGGCTGTCAAAGGTGACTTCTAGAATACAACCACTAAAGATGACCTTGAGACTAATTGCAAAAGCAAAATAAGAAAGTTCTGAGAAAAGCAGCATTCGAGTGAAGATTGCTTTGATATGTTTGCTATATTCCAATGACAGCAACCCCCCCCCCCCCCACACACACATACACATTTAACCCTAGTTCTGTGCTGGATATCTTCTTGGTGCTGATTGATCACAGGCACCTCAGTTTTTGAGTGGAAAAAACACTATAGATAATTTTGCTATTATTCGCTCAGATCATTGGGACCTACAATCAGTCAGATCCAAAAAGAAATAAATACCTGTTCTAACTGAAAGAAAATAAGTTAATCAAAAGATTGAATGCAATATTTGGTAATAATACAGCATAACACATTTTAGTATGTTGGTAATTTTTGACTGGGAACACCACAAGAATAACAAAGTTATTCAGTTTTAGTCAGATGTGACAACTTGAACTAGCATTTTTGAGAAAAAGATGTTTTCAAGGTCAAAAGGACTGCAGAGCAACATGATGGTTAAATGTGACTTAAAGGGATAGTTCACCCAAAAATGGAAATTCTGTCATCTTTTACTCTCCCTCAAGTTGTTCCAAACATGTATGAGTTTCTTTTTTCTGTTGTGCACAAAAGTATATTTTGAAGAATGATGGTAACCAAACAGTTGACGGTACCCATTGACCTATACATAGTATGGAAAAGAATACTATGGAAGCCAATGGCTACCGTCAACTGTTTGCTTGCCATCATTCTTCAAAATATCTACTTTTGTGCTGTGTGCTGCTGTGGTTGAGTGGTATTATAGATGTTTCAGTGATAAAAATAACATCTAGAGAGAGTGTAATGCAATGCCTGAGTGTTCTTTCTCTATATGCTTAAATTTTCTTCAGATGTGAATGATGTGTTTTGAGAAAGCTGCTGGTGCATTTTAATTTCGAGTTTTATTGATCTGCCTTTCAAGATCAACCGTTCGTGCATGCAGACCGAGATCGAGAAAAACTGTCACATCATAACCTTGTTCAGTGCAAAACCCTGCAGGAATTACAATGATCAAACCTGAGCTTTGACTTTCTAAGCATGTCACAAGGAGGCGCTGTATGCACAGTCATGAGGTTCATTCATCCGCCTCTAATTCACAAGGAGCTTCTGTGCATGCAGTATCTTCTGCGATCACTAGAGTGCACTGCCATGACCTTGCATCTGTGGCCCAGTGCTGCAGCAATGCATTATTTTTATGTTTCCAAAAAGACAAGCTTTATTGACCTTGCCAAAGGGAAAGCCGACGACAGAGCAGGAACCAGAGAAGTCGCTCTTGGCCATGTTATGGTGTCTTTGTGTCTCAGGCTGTGTATAATCGGAGCATTATCCTCAACACTTGTAAGCGGTTTGTCTCTGTCCAAAGGGACCTTTCATCCTCAATTAACTGCTACTGAGAGAGGAAAAGTCCCTTATTAAAGAAAGAACCTTATGTCTGTCAGATGTTAACTGAATTGCTCTGTCATTAAGCTTGCATGGCAAGTGTGAGCAAGAAGTTATGTGCCTGAATAATTCCTTTTCATTGGTGCAAGCTAGTGTGACAGAATTGCTTTTAATTGTACTATACTTTAAAGATTACCATCATGGTACATCTCTAAAAACATGGAAATATAATGGTACTTTTATGTGTTATACAATGCATTATATTATTGCATTTCAACAGATTATTAGTTAAAGCCTGTCTATCTTAAAGTACATCTTAACTTTTGTGTTAAAAAAAATTCAACCCTAAAATTTAGCTTTTCAGTGTGGTCTCAGACCATATCAGCAATATTCAGATATGAATATGCATGAACTACATCTTTTTAGCATTATGTTGTGGTTTAACGTTAATAGCTTAATGAAAGTTGTTATAAAACATAGTTCAGTGCCAACCCAACAGCAAGAGGACTTGTACAGTATCAAAAGTTTGCTTAGACTTGCTAATATGCATGACTGCTCTTTTGTGAGTGTGAGAACCTCTGGCAGATGGAAATCATGTGTGGTTTTTCTCATCTCCCCCTGTCGCCTGTTCTCACTCCTGACTGATGAGATGCAATTGTAAATATCTGCTGGAGACAGTCTGATGTGTGTTTACTCAATGCTCAGCCGAGCTGCAAAATAAACCATGACATCAAGACTGTGACATCACAATGTAATCAATATGATGCCGCAGGTGTGATGCATATATAAAAACAAAGCAGTGCAGTCTAAACTTGGTAGCATTGTTAAAATTGATGGATTCAAAATATGAAATAATGTGTTTGTATAGTTTGGGACAGAACAATGCTTATAATAACTTTAAGTCAGAAAACAAACAAACATTTGTGACGTGAGTGTGTGTATATATATATGTAGGCTAATTGTATATTTTTACACGTTTGTTTTCTTAGTGTTTATGTATAAACACACACACACACACACACAAACTTTAACAACAACAAATGAAGGTAAAAAAAATATATACTATGTATATATATATACATACACATGCATTACATAGTGTTTTTTTAATAACAAATATATACCAAATTAATATACTTATGTATATTTGTATGCATTTGTACAATTCAAACCATCTTGATGTGAATTAATTAGTCTGTTAACATTGCATGATGTCTTAATGCTTAGTTATTATAAAGTTATGTTATTAAGTGTTGCCCAAAAGTTTTTCATCCTTAAGTTTGTCTTTGTCAGTAAATGCAACAAGGCAAAGAAAATATATATTCATTCTGAGGAGAAAGGAGAAGAACAAATAAGCTGTATATGGATCCTATTCCAAGTTATTTATTCAGAGGGAAAAGCCAGCAGACTTTGTGTCTCTGGTTTGTGAGCGCTATTAAATTACCGCTGGATGTTTTTAATTACCGCCCATAAATGGAGCAACACAGCCAGCTCAGAGCGCTTCAGCCCCCTGTCTTCAGTTCTGCTGGGGAGGCCAGCCTCGGTCCCTCCTCGTCCCGGTGGTCTTCCTGTGTGTTTGTCTGTGTGTGTTTATGTAATGTAAGCGTTAGAAAGTGTGCTCTTTTTTAGGGAAAAGTGAGCGTTCACGCTGCTGCTGGAAGGGAGGAAATAGCTAATAAAACAAGGGTGAAAACGGAGCGAGGGAGAAGCAAGGAAAGTGGGACGGGGTGGAAATGGGGCTCTGATCCACTTAATTGCTCTTAAATTAAAAGAGTTTGGGCTTCTTGCACACTGTGTTTAAGGAGACTTAAACGCAATCCCAGATGTACGGCCGCAAAGCGTCACTCTCACTGGCCCTGCAGGCTGTAATCCGTCTCCTGCTCTGGTGCCATCAGTAATAGCACTTGTCGCCAGTAGAATTGCTGTTAACATCTCTTTTGAAACCTCAAATCTGGTGCCATATATTTTCTGGAGCTGCGTATGTCGAATCAGACTAGGCTACTTACAGTTTGTTTGACCTTATTTTACACACAGGGCCTTTTGAAGCGAAGAGAGTCAGTAAATCTCTTGGTAATCATCGCTATTAGTATATGAAACATTTTTGGTGTCGATATCAGCAGTTTGTCTTTTGTGAGGCGTGACAGACAAATGGACCGGCAAGTCAAGTCAATTCGAAATGCTTTTGATAAAACGCAAAGCAGGACTGAGGCATCAAATGACGTTGTGCTGTTCTTTTGTCAAAAGCAAGACTGCAGAAACATGCTGTCGCAAGTCATAAAAGTCATCAGGATAACTATGCAGTGAATGGACTTTTTCTGTCATCGTTTAATCACCATCATGTCATTTCAAACCGATATGACTGACTTTCTTGTAGTGAAACACAAAAGAAAAGAAAATTATTTTGGGAAACTAAAAACACTGGACCCAGGATATTTTGAATAATGTGACTCTATTATTGAACAAGTGTTTATTCAAGCTACTAACTAAATATTTGAACAAGCTTTAAAGGGACAGTTCACCAAAAAAGAAAATTTGGCAATAATTAGCTCACGCTGGTGTTGTTCTAGACTTGTATGACTGACTTTGTTGTGGCGGAACACACATGTATCTTTTTAAGAACACAGGGAACCAAAAAATATTGGACCCCAAGATATTTTGAAGAACTTGAATGTGCCATTAAACGGAATGTTTTTATTCAGCTAACTAACTAAATATTTTAATTAACTTTAAAGTGATAATTCACCCAAAAATGAATATTTGGTCATCATTTAATCACCTTCATATTGTTCCAAAATAAGACATTGGGAACCAAACAACATTGCCATTTATTGTACACTGTAAGAAATGATTCAAGTTGTAAATAATAAACAAGAAAACCTGACAACTATTACAAATAAATCTATTGTAGTCCTTCTACATCAAAATTTCATGTTTGATGTAACGTTACTTGTCATTTCTGGAATTATTTTGAAATGTTCTAGCAATTTGCAAATCTAGAAATCTAGCAAGTGCAAATTGTTTCTAAACCAATTTCTTTGAGTGTACAGATAAAATAAAAAAAAAAGTAAATGATGACAGAATTTGGTTACGCTTTATTTTGCGGTGTCATTGTTACTGTGTGATTATACACAATTAAGCAATCAACTTAAGTATTGAGTAATATTCATTAACTACTTGCACTAACTGTATGGTTAAGGTTAGGATGAGAGTTAATTGCATGTAATTATGCACAATTTATTGTTTTTACATTAGTGCATGTAACATCTAACAAGGACACCATAAAATAAAGTGTTACCCAGAATTTTAACTTTTTAACTATATTGCACAATAAAATTCCCTTCAAACTCTTGCTGCATCATGACAGTAGTCGGCCTGAACAAGAAAACTGCCCGCAGAAGACGTTTGCATTGATACTTGCCATAGTGCACCTTCTGACAACTTGTGTTCCATTAAAATTGTTTTTGCAAAATTGATGATTGGAATGGAAATTTACCTGGTTATAGTTTTAAATTAAACTTAAATATTACACCTGAATGGTGGCGGATTGTTGTGTTCCAAGGGATTCCCAATCAACCGCATTGGAGTCCAGAATGGGATTTCCGGTGCCTCAATAACAGGCCGTTCTTCACGGGCTCCAATGGAACAGCCGTAAACCTGCAGAGGTCGAGCTAGCGGACAAATGTTGTGGTGACGGGCTGGCTGTAAAGACAGTTGGTCCCTGTTGGTGCTGTTGTGGCACAGGCTGCAGAAGTAGTCCACAGGATGTAGGACAATACCGGGAAGGAAAGAGGAGGCAGTGAGAATAAGGCACATGAACCTGCCAACCTGTGAAGCCCCGATACAGACTATATCCCTTTACATGACTTGAGCATTAGAGCTTCATTGTATGCATTCCACTTCTTTTAAGAGGCTAGAGCCTTCTTAACTTCAGTCTTGTTGTGCTGTTTGCTTGCAAAGCCCAAAAAGGCTCGAGTTTGTGCTTTGTTGTGTTATGAAGTGAGTCAGACCAACATTCGTAACAATTTCGGGTATATTGCATTTTAAGTATCACAACAAAAGGGGTGTTACATTGAAAACGAAATTGGCTTTGAAACAACTTTCACTTTCAGGAATTTAGCAAATGGTGGAATTCGCAAAATTTAAATTTTGAAGTTGAAAGACTGAAATCGTATTCCAATAATCTCTGTTTTATTTACAACTTCGAAAAATGATTTACATCGTATGGCAGACATTGGCATTGTCATTTCCTCCTCCTGTCATTTTTGTGAACCAATAGTTTAGAAGAGATTTTTCCTTCCTTACCCAGTTTAATAACATTTTATACATTCATGCATTTGGCAGATGCTTTTACCCAAAGCGACTGACATTGCATTCAAGCTTTTATTTGATCTATTCACACATTCCCTAGGAATCAAAACTGTGACCTTGGTGTTTCTGAAGGATTTTACTGAATTACAATTAAAAGAAAATCAACAGTGAATTTAATGGCATTCTGAAAAATGAAGGGTTCTTTCAGCTTTGTCAATACAAATGATTTTTTATTATTATTTACACATTCAGGCATGCCAAAATTAAGTGAAGTGAAGTGACATTCAGCCAAGTATGGTGACCCATACTCGGAATTCGTGCTCTGCATTTAACCCATCCAATGTGCACACACACAGCAGTGAACACACACACACCTTGAACACACACCCGGAGCAGTGTGTGTAAGTCTGTTTGATAAACCTTCTGTTCCTAGTTAAATATCACACTCATTTATTTAAAGTTCAGTTCATGTGAATTCCACTTATTTAAATTCAATTTCGAATTGCATTCCATTTGCTACCTTAAACCAATATGTGTTCTAAAAGTCACTCAAAACATAAAAAATGTCTGATATCCTCTGACTGGATAAAAATAATAGAAAAAACTGGAGTCTGTGTCCATCATTTTTATGTGAAATCGGTCAACTACAGCAGCCCAAGATCTGCAGACTGACTCTGACCCTTCTGTAGATTGGGGCAAAAATATTATATATAAAACAAAAAGTGTTTAGTGTATTCCGGCCATTTGCTTGAATTTGTAAAGGTTGATTGGAAGCTATGCCTCATAAACATCCACAACAGGTGAATCTTTCTAATGGGGCCTTCGAATAATGGCAAGTCATCAAATTTGTGGTTTTTATTGGTGCATTTAGGCTGTATGTATCATTAACAGTATTAGATTTCATTCATCGTTCATCTGTCTGTTTACTCTCGAAAGACTAATGCAAGCATGTCAGTTTTCTCTGTTTTGAAAAGTAGAAAAGCGGTGTTTCCTCTGAGGTTTTGGATGACGCTCCTCACCGCTGGAGGGGACGGAGCTAGTCGCGGCTCATACGAGAGTCAGGATGTTTCAGAGGCTCCTGTGGCCTTGAGACGCAGCATAGCTCTGGCATGAGCTCATGTGTGCGGCCAGTTAGGTCTTTCTCAGCACTGTCAGTGTCCAACTCCAGACGAGTCCATGCAGACTGTGTTCGCTTTACCTCTTATTCCATTAGGAGATGTATATAAGGCGAGTATTTGTCTAAAACAGTGATTTCAACTGAATTCATGATGGGTGACCTATACACCACTTTTCACCCTTTTTCAAGAATGAATTATTTCATATGCATGATTATAATCAGCGATTTTATAAATGAGAGATGTTTACTCTCCATTTATATAGATTTTTATTATTGTTGTTCAATTTTATGCATTTAGCAGACACTTTTATCCAAACTGACCTAAATTGCATTCAGGGCCTTACATGTATATTTGGATAAAAAAATTGCTGGCAAAATACAATATTTGATCAGTACATACATTACCTGATAATCGAACCAGTGACCTTGTTGCTAGTTCAGCTCTGTACTGTTTGTTCAACAGGACCACTGTTTTTAGATTTAATGGTCAAGACACATTGTCAGCAGTATTAAGAAGTTTTAAATATTTTATCATGTAATATATATATATATATATATATATATATATATATATATATATATATACTATCAGTTAATATTATATTTCATAATTTTGCATTTTATTAGAAAAATTAATTTAATTGTATATTATATTTTATTATTTTACATTCACTGTATTCTAAAATTGAATTAAGTATTACATTTTTGTGTTTATTACTTAGTAGTATTGCTTATATACTATTATATTTTTTTTGTTTTTCATTTTCAGTTTTACTTTGAATTTAGTAAAATTTTTAGTAATTTTGAGTTTGTTATTAATATTTAGGTTTAATTTATTTTTACATCAGTTTTAATTTAGTCTTTTTCTTACATTTTTTCCAGTTAGTTTTTCCAGTTAGTATTTCCAGTTAGTATTTCCAGTTAGTATTTTAGTGTTTACATTTATTTATTTATTGGAATTTTAGTGCAACTCAAACTTATTTTAGTTCATTGCCAACATTTCAATTTTTTTTGTTTTTCATCTTATATTTTATTTTTAACATTTTCATCAGTAACAAAATGATTTTTAGTAGTTTTAGTGTTAGTTGATGATAACAACCCTTTGACTTTTAAGTCAAAACTATATTAGTAATTGTTTAACACCCTAGCATCATTGTATCTTCTGAAAATGTAAAAATATGATATGTAAAACCAGTTATTCCAGAGTCAACAGACAAAAGATAACAAAAAGCCGCACTGATGCTAAACTCGAGCATGCCAAGCAAACGTTTGTCGTGATTCTTCCTTAGTCTTGCATGGAAGCAAACATGGATTAAAGGCATCAGAAGGTTTCTTGCTCTCCTTACCCAGCTCCGCTCTGACATGAAATGTATCCCTGATAATGCAAACACTGAGAACAGAGGAGCCAGAAATAACTCCTCATGCAAGATGTGGAAGCGATTAGTACTGAGTCTGTGTATTTGTGTATGTGCGTTAAAGGCAGTTGTCGGTCGGCAGAGGGTTATGAGCGACGCCAGCAAGCGGGAGGTGTGTGTGTGTGGGGGGGGAGTAGTAGGGGTGTCTGGTTTTGTGCAAAAGAACTCATAAAAGTCACATTTGTTAGTGATGCATGAGGAAGTGAAGGCAACTTTGGCACATGTGTCTGTGGTGCTAAATTAACTGTTAACACAAATAATCAAAGTGCAGGGCCCATTGAGTACTGGCGCCAGTCGAACAGGAGGAGGGGCCCCGGGCTCTGAGACTGTACCTAAAGCGAGGGCGTTGTGTGCGTCCGTTCCCCTCCACCACTGATCCTGAATCAGATCTGCACTTTGTCTTTTGCCAAATGATATCAGTGTCCCTTCCTGGAAAGGTGGTCAGCCCCGAGCGCCTTTGACTTTCATGGCAGGTGGAGGTCTTTCTCTGTTCCGAGGGACTTTCACAGGATGGAAGTGCTTACAAAACAGGGCCGTCTGCACCTCTGTCAGAGGAAAAACCCCGTCACACTCCTTCTTTCCAGCTATTGTTGCTCCGGGAGCCGCTGCTCGATTTAGACAGCGGCTTTTGTGCTCGCTGGGCTCGGACAGGCACAGGACGTGGCGTTAGGAAGAGGCGCTCCGAGTGTCGGATTTTTCTAATCAATGGGGTGTAATTGTGACTCTTCTGAATAACAGATTAGTGCGAATGCCAACTGTCAGAATGTAAAATGATTACGCAACCAGCTTAGCCGAAAATAAAATGAATAATTCCTCTCCGAATGCTTATGTTTCTTTTTTGTTTCTCTTATACAATGGCCCGAAAAAGTGTTTTGACTGTTAAACCATTTAAAACTGTATGAGTGCCATCTGCAAAGAGCTTTTCTCCACGCTTTTCATCATCATTTTACTCAGTGCCTTTTAATCAGCTGGTGTTTTGGTGATTTAGTGATTGTATGCAGTCAGTTCTTCTGAGTTCACACAGGTTTAGTGCATCACATTGAAGAAATAGTTCACTCAAGATGAAACTTTGCTCATCCTCAGGGCATCCAAGATGTAGATGAGTTTGTTTCTTCATCAGAACAGATTTGGTGCTCACCATTATATCCTCTGCAGTGAATGGGTGCCGTCAGAATAAGCGTCCAAACAGCTGATAAAAAGTTCACAAGTAATCCACACCACTCCAGTCTATCAATTAATATCTTTTTATGCGAAAAGAAACAAATTCATCATGGCACTTTAACTTTAAAATGTCTCTTCTGGCCAAAATACAAGTCCAAGATCCATAATGATGCTTCCTCCAATGAAAAATCACCTGTTGTCCTCTCACATCACAATACACAGACATATTTGTTTACAACGGTTTTTACATGTAATCGGTGCTTGATCTGTGCATATTTCTCTCCTAATTCAGACAAGACTGCTTTTTCACTGGAGAAAGCTATATTATGGATAGAGGACTATATATTTTGATGGAAGCAATGGTTTCATCCATTCACTTCACAAGACATTAATTGATGGACTGGAGTGGTGTGGATTATTGTGATGTTTTTATCAGCTGTTTGGACTCTCATTCTGACGGCACCCATTCACTGCAGAGGATCCATTGGTGAGCAAGGGATGTAATACTTTCATTCTATACAGTATATATTGTTTTATAACTTAAAATGTCTTTTGTAACATGTTTTGCTTGAAAAGTACTTGTAATTAGAATTATATGAGATAAAAAGTCGCAATTACTTTTTTACATTTTCATTCTGTGGTGGAATTAAGCTGTCATACGTTCATACATTTTAAACTGTGACTTAAATCTCCAAACACTTGAAACGTTGGGCAACATTGCACACATCCTGCTCTAATAATGGCACATTTTTTATGTTCTATATAAATTATGGCCAGACTAGAATCTCTCGTGGACAATATTTTTGTTCATCTTTTTAGACTGAAGAAAACTTGCAAGAGGTCAGATTAGGAGGAGTGAGTGCATCAGTCATGTCTGAGGGCACATTTGGGTCTGGGTCAGTTTCCTGTGTCTGGACGGCCCCACACGTCATTTGTAAAGAGAGCCAAGTGGCTCCAAACCCTGTTAGGCTGTGACGTTGTAGTCTTTCTGTAGTCTGATTTATTAATGGTATTGACCTATATGTCTGGTATTTTGTATAATTTCTCTCCATATACGTAGCTTGTACAGTTTTCAGAGAAATTGTGCTATTCACTCTCAAAAAGTTTTTTTTTTAGTTTTGTAATACAACAGATTTTTATATATGCAACCTTAATCAGTGAAAGTGTATTTGAATGTATTGAATCATCTTTGAATCCTGTTTAGAAAGTAAATATATAAATGTAAATCTGGTTTAGGTTTAGTCCATTTTAATTATGTTCTATCTATCTATATCTATCTGTCTGTCTGTCTTGTACTCATTTTAAACCTTCAAACTAGATTTTCTCAAGCCAACATCAAAGTTTGTTTACAAACTTCCTAGTTTTATAAAATTCGAATGACATATTTGATATCATAATAGCTTATTCCAACCAGAAAACCAAAACTACATTTATATCATGACAGAATGAAAAGAAGCATGTGCAACAATGTTTAGTGAATGATTTTAAGACATCATAATGGTATTTGGTCTGATCATTTCACCTGTTACCTTCATATTATTTTGAAACTATTATAGCATTTATTAATATTTTGAATTCACTTTAATTTTAATTTTAGTTTAACTTTGAGTAATTTCGTTATGAACTTTTGTAATTGTTATTTGTTTTTTTATATGTCAGTTTTCATGTTAGTACTTGGACTTGCTTTACTCAAGTCTTTTGTTAGGTTTTCAAAGTTTTTAATCCAATACTCATATTTTTTGCATTGATATATTTAAGCAGGATGTGTGGCGTTTATATCTTCAGATGTTGTGTTCTCTCACTGCAGCTCTGGCCAGTAAAAGCAGGTCTTTGACCGCAGTGCGGTAACAGTGAATTCAGGCACATTGATGTAGAAAGTGAGTTTTAGAACAATGTGCTGAAAAAGGCAAATTATGCTGCAGCGCTCTGTGACATCAGTGCAAAAACAGTTTGGCTCCCCCGATACTCCCTGTTTCCCATGAAGCCTCAGAAAGTGGGCAGCAGTCTGCACTTGCCTGGCGCCACAGTCATCATGCATGTCAGTCATTTGCGAAAGTTTCTGTTTTCCTTAGAGGATGAGCTAAGCTCCTCCTTTAGCCCTAACGATTTATTTTAGGCTCCGCCGTCCAAGACTAAATTCTCCCCTCAAAATACACACACACACACACACAAGCACACACACACTACCTTCCTTCAAATCAGTGTTTACCTTGGCCTTGTTGTTTCAATGTGAACCAATCGGCTGAGCCGCTGTATGGAATGTCCCATGAGACTCTGCCTGCTTTCCCAATAGAGCCATTCATTCTGAGGACACAAGCGCAACATCTGGTTTCCATTAATCCTCATACAATAGTTCTCATCCAGCCTCAACACTGCTTACTAGGACAAGTGGGCATCCAGAAATGTTTGAAAGTCTCTCTATTATAGTTATCAGCTGCGATAACCAGTTAAAAGCGAGCGAGACCTCCTACATCACCTAACGTTTGAGTGTTAACCTAGTTATAATTGAACGTGATATCCATTGTAAGAACGCTGACCAGAATACTTGTGCTAGTACTGACAGATGTGAAGGAATATTACAGGTGTTGTATGAGAACCTCTGGATGTATTATAAAACTAGTGACACACTTTCAGAAAGACAATGATTTCCATCTTTGAAAGCTTTTAAATGAGATCCAGGAATCTGAGATAGCAACTTCTCTCCTGTTACGACTTCAGAGGATTTATTGTCCTTTAACAGTGCTTTTCAACAGGTTTTGTTTCAGGACTCCGATTTCACATTGGACCCATGTGGGACAGTGCCAAAATTATTTATTGTACATATATGCATAATATATAATAATTTATGTAATATAACATTTTTAATTTAACTAACATTTTAATAATTTTTTAAAAACATATATAATATATGTAACAGATAATATTTATATTTTTTATGAAATATATTATTTTCAATGTAATAATTATATATATTTAACTTATTTTATTTTATATTTTAATTATTTTGAGTAATATTCATGAAATATAGGCTTCTGTGAGTAATATGTTAATAATTTTAATAATAATTTTAATATATGTTAATATTTTTAATGGTTGTAAAAAATGCTTACAAATATTTTATATACATACTGTACATAATATTCATCTAAGCCAAGACTTTACCATACATAACACATTTGTGTGTTGGCACAAATCATATTATGTAATATATATATATATATATATATATATAAAAACATTTATATGAAATATATTTTTTTTAAATAATAAATATATTTATCCTATTTTTATTTAATTTAATGTTTTAATTGTTTTGAATAATATTCATGAAATATAGACTTCTGTGAGTAATATTATGCTAATAATTTTAATGATAATTTGACTGTTTATTCATATTTTTTAATGGTTGTAAAACAATATTAAAAATATTTGATATACATATATAATATTCATCTCAGCCAATACACAAATTGACACAAATCATATTTTATTCTTGTTTCAAGTGAACTTGCATGTCTAGAAGTTATATTTTCTGTTATGTTGTGTAGTTTTATTCATATATTTTGTGAATGAGAGTATGTCACACAACCTGTCTATGTTAGCATCAATATCATTTGTCTAGTTTACAGATGAATTTGCACCAGATTCATGTGGAGTTTGATTAGATGCTTGACATCAACAACAAAAGATATAACCTTTTTAGCTCTTTTTTTTTGCATTTAGCATTGTGAACCACAAATGTAATGAAGTACCCTCCCTGCTGACGCTATAATTCACTGCCATTGCCATCTGAAACTAGCCCCAAACAAGTCCCTTATCTGACAGCTATAAACTGACACAGCACATTTAAAAACTCTTTCTGAAGAGGAAATGATAAATTGATGTGTCTCTGAAAGCATAATTTATATGCATTTGAATTTCTACAGTACGTGAACATAATACATTTCAGTTTTTAAACTCAGTGGAACTTCTGGAGTTAAACCTTATAAATACTGAAGAGAACGAAAATTAGTTTCTGCCTCTCTCAGATTTTCAAAATCAGATCAAAACAAAGCTTTGGGGCAAGTTCTTGCTGAAATTTCACCTAAAAATCTAAATAGCCTGTAATTATGAATGAGGACCTGACACTGAGCCGCAGTGAGCTGGATGTCTATGAAAGGAATCGGTTGATTTCAGCTCTGCCTGCATGGTCATTACTTGTTCTCATTTTTATGTCATGTTGTGTTCCTTTGCTCTCACTGTGGCTGAGTCACATTAAATGACTTTTACTACGTGTGCATTTGTATAAAGGTCAAACAGTCTTGTTATATTACCCGACCGAATCTTCAGGTAAGCCTTAGTGTTGTATCTTCAGTTTTTATTTGAATAATGTGACTCCCATAGATTATGTCTGGCATGGATGCTTGTTTGTTTACAAAACATTTAATGGCATTGTCAAACAATATTATCACTGACTTCAGACTAGCACGAGTTTAAGCACTCCTGAAAAACTCCTGAAGCTGTTTACACTGAGAAATGAACGTCCTACTTCGTACATACATCTACACTCTGTTGTTTACGATGAGAGAATTCACGAGAGCACAGATCTCAATCACCGAGTGCGCACGCTAAACAAAACACCGGTGATTCAGCCGTTGCGTTCATAAACAACAGAATCGAGTGTGATTGGTTATAATGCGCAACGCTGTAAAAACGAGTTCAAATGTGATCCAGCATGAGCAGATCTGAATTTAATGCCACAATAGAAATTTTCAGATTTAGCTTAAATGTGCCGGGGCATTTTTGTCCAATTTGGTGGCATTTTTGTCCCAAGCCACCAATAAATTCGGACCCGTGGCCAGGGGAAGCCTAAACCTTGCGCAGTAATGTGTCTCTCTGGTATATTGTTCAGGTCACATTTTTTTTTCCAGTCTTGTTGTCCAGCATCCAAAAGTCATTCGGATTGCTTAAAAAAAAGTTTTCTCGCTCGCTTCTGGGAATGATATTCTTGCAGCTCTTATCTTAAGAAGCAAATACACAGCCAGAGATTGTAATCCAGAGGCCCGTCTGCTGTAACCTCTTTCCTGCTTGAACTCAATTGCTACTCGAGTGTTTTCTCTCTCAGTGCTGATGAAATCCCTTACCAAAAAGTAGTATACTTCAAGTTTATTTTATTAAGTATACTTAAGTACAGTTCAAGTATATTTTTAAGTATACTTTATGTAGTAAGTACACAAATATCAGTGTAGTATACTCATAAGTGTACTATTTCAATACTCCTTGGGACTAAATTGGCCCACTTTCTAGTATATAAAAGTATACTTTTAAGTATACCAGTAGTAAACTTTGAGTACACAACTAGTTTACATCAAAGTTTTTAGCTTGTACTGCAACAGTATAGGTATACTGATAATTTACTAATTAAATACTTAATTAAGTACACTTTGAATTATAGTCTCAGTAAACTACTAGTTTAGTAGTTTTATACTGCAAGTATACTCGTAAGTTTTCTTTAAGTGAACTTTACATCATACTTTATGTATACTACTATGTCCCTATTTAGGTGTTAATTTGTATATATTTTGTCATATGAATATCTGAACATACAAAACATCAAAAGAAAGAACAAGGTAAACTTGCTTGTAAACAAAAACATTTCATTCTAGCTTCATACATTCTTTTTTTAAACACTTGAATGTGGGTATGTTTCATAAATAAAGAAATAAACAACATTACAACAAAAAGCTGAAAAAAGACTACGAATTGGATTCAGAATGATAATCAAAATGTATATGGAGTCGATCAACACCCCAAAGCTTGACAGTCATTAATACCTCTTCATTGGTTGATATTTTATTCTATAACGTTACACAGTTTTGATGCTGTTTTATGTCTGATGATCGTGCTAGATTACATGTGGAAGCATCTGTTGTTTCGGTTTCTTCACTTGTGTTTTTTGCACAAGTATAGCTCAAATATATTTAGAATTTTTCTAAGTGTAAGTCAAGTATACTTAAATGTCATTTTAAGTATATTTCTGAAAAGTACATAAAGCCCATTTCTGAGAAGTAGCCTACATAAAAAAGACTAAAAGTATACTTTCCTATTTCTTGTTTCAAAGAAGTATACTAATAGCACACTGGAATAAACTTCTTTTTTCTGTAAGGGATGACTGTTTCTTAGATGGATTGTGATTCCAATTTTAGTGTTTTGGTTTCACAACTACTTCACGTTTTAAAAATGTACAAGATGTGATAATCAGCCATCATTGAAGGTTATTGTAAAAAACGTAGTATTGTATCTTTAGTTTTTAGTTTAATGATGTGACTCTCAATGATTATTTCTTATACTTGTTTGTTTACAATTTATAATGTACAGTTTGTATAAAGTTTATAGCTACATTTTTGCTTTTTTTGTTGCCTGTCTGAATGGTTTCTACTAGTGTATTGTCAGGGGGTTGCTAGGGTGTTGATAGCGTGTTCTGGTTGGTTGCTAGGTGGTTGTTAGAGTGGTTGCTAGGCTTTCAGCTTTAGAATTTTTGCCCTTTATAGCTCATATTTCATTGTAAATACTAACTGTTTTTTTATTGTAATATGTGATATGGATATGCTGTTCCTGTTAGTGGCAGATGATCTTATTTTGCTAACTGCTCTGCATTGTTATTTATTTAGTGAATGTGTAAAGTGTCTTGACGTGCTGTAAATCATGGGTTAAGAAGATCGCCTACTGGAATCTCTGTGAGCTTTTAGCATTTGACCTTTGACCCCTGAGAATGCTGGTTTAAAGCTGGTGCAAGCAACTTTTTAAAAACATCCTTCTATATTTATTTATGTACAACAAAACTGTACAAATCATTTTGGCTATATTTACACTCATATTTATGAATTTAGCATATGCAAATTGTAATCCGTGACAAAAATTATAGTTTGTAATGTAATCGATTACATTACAAATTTTTGGCAATATCATTGGACTATTTTTGATTATTTTGACTTTATTCACAACATGAAGTGCATTAAGCATTATACATAAACATTATAAGTAATGGTTTCCTAAACTGGGGTTGATGATTTTAATTTAATCAATTATGAATAATTTATTGCTATTGTGTGACTAATATGTAATCATGTAAGCAATACAAATTAACTGTAGTCTGATTACAAGTAGTTTAAAATGTAATCTAATCTTATTACAAGTACTTCATTTGTGGAATCTGATTACATAATCCAGATGTGTGTGTGTGTGTGCACTATCCAGCGCTGTGTGTGTGTGTACATAATAGTACAGCAATTCGATAGGTGTAATTTAACAACATAATCTCTTTGTTTTTTTGTTTTTTAAGGTATACTTAGCCCACACAAGCGCTCGGTAGAGCACTACATACATCACAGTGACATATCTGCAATCCATTAAACAAAAACGCAATTACACCACATCCACCCCAGACACCGTGCAAAACATTGGTGCAGTAAATTCCATTTTTACCATTTTGCATCCAGCGCAGTCGAAAGAGATACAGGTAGCCAATTAGTCGTTATGATCTAATGGCCGACCATCACAAAAGAGCACATTTACCTCTCAATGGCACAATTAGAGAGCTCATGGCGAGCTGTTAAGGTCAGGTTGGTGTGAGAGGCAAGTGTTTTATAGGTCATTTGGGAGCAGGGGCTTGGAGACGGGCTCACAGTGGGGGCCGGCGGAGTGGCTTGTAAACGTGACCGAGTCTGCCCCCAGGGCTGTGCCACACAACAGGCCTGCTTTTCACAGCATGCAGTGTGGAATGCGTGTGTGCTGGGGGTGAAGGGGTGAGGAGAAGTCACAGAAAGGGCAGAAGAGATGTGCTTGGATGGGGGAGAGAACAAGAGAGAGTGCAGCTTTACCATCAAAGCCGACTTTGAACGACTGCTCTGTGCTGTCACATGAGTCACTATCAGGCCCTGCGTAAAGATATTTACCCCCCACAGTCACTCTGGAAATAGGTCTATGTGGATAGTCATGTGTGACAGATCCAGAGTACTTATTTGTGAGCTAATCAGAAATAAAAGAAGAATCATGATATTATAAATGTTCTATGATCATACAATGTTTTTGATGGCTTTTTGATATCATGTACAAAAATGGCAACCGCTGGCTGAAATGGTGCTACACAGATTTTAGGACTGAGAGGTGTAAGTTTTTGTTATATAAGATGCTGGGCTGATAAAATGAGCATTTTAAGGAAAGTCTAGCTGGATTTGGCAAAACTCTTCAGGTTAATGATATCAAATATTTAAATGATATTCAGAGTTTACAGAATGCAGTGTATACTATAGAAACTAGTGTAAGCTATAGTGGAATTGCATTTACTGAAATTGTAACAATCAGTAGATTTTACTTTTGGATTGATCACAAATTGTTTTTATTATTAGTTATTAAATATTTCATTTTTATTTATTATTTTATAATTTATGAATCCTTTTGGTAAAACTTTACTTAAAGCCTTTATATTTGATGCATTAAAATGCTTTCTAACTTTAGTCACAATTATTTACGAAAACATATAATGCATTATGTTGTACATTATGAATAGCTTTACAATGCATAATGCATATTTTTTTCTTTCATACTATTATGCTTGACTTGTTTATAGTGCATGTTTTTTTGAAGCCAAACATATTTTTATGAGATGTTTTCAATAATGTTTTCAGTTCAGCCAGTTGCAGACCAACACTGCTATGCCAATACTTTATATAATAATACCAAATAATAATCCCCCCCTCCCTGTGGTTGTCTGATAACCATATAGCATATAAAGAGTAAAACAAAACAAAAATTGTGATTGATCTCTTCAAATGTCAGTCGGTAACACCCTTAGTAGACCGTTCTTGGTCAAAATAAGCACCAAATGGACTAGCCTTGATACCAAAGTTATGTGAAACTATCATGACGGCATTAGTTGTTTTGAGATTAGTGGAGTACAATGAAATATGAATATGGTAATCATCTAGTAGCATGGTATCAAAGTACGGATCTGATTCCATCACTGTATCACCACAATGCATTTGTAATGGCAACCAAAATTGTGCAATTCTTTCCTGTTCATCAGTGGCTGTATGCATGACTTGTTTTACTGCCAGCGCTAAACAGTGCTAAGGATCACGTATGGAAGTAAAAATTCTCGGGATTGTCATGGCCAAGGGATAATAACCGGGAGAGGTGTACAATTTGTACGAGCAACAGGGAGTCTGGTTTATGACAGTGCTGCTTTCCTCAAGCTATTACAGTCTGGTTTTATAAGCATCTTAACGGAGCATAACTGGATCCTTAGCTGGAGGTAATTGCTATTATTCATGCTGAATAGTTTATTGTTAGGGACTGTTGGTCAGGACAGTGGTAACAAAGCGACATTGTGAGGTGATACATCTACTAGATGGGTAAAGAGATTAGCTCAAGATCACAATAATAATCAGAGCCTGTAAAGATATTCTTCAATATTGATTTTTGAAAGTCTGATTTCTAGAAAATCCAGAACTAAATATTTCTAAAGCTAAAGAGATTATTTAAATTTTTTTTGCTATCCTAGTATTGCTATCCTTTCTATTAACTGCTTCAAAATACTCTTTAATATATTTGATGGCAAGAACCTTGCAAAATGCAACCAAATTCAACAATTTCCACAACTGTGCATCCTTGAATCCTGGAAAAGGTCAATGAGACTGTTGGATTTAACCAGCATTAGTCATCTTACTGTATCACACAGTCCAGTCTGGATCACAACCAGATCCAGGCCAGATCATCTCTAACTGCTTTGACACATAATATGATTTGTTTACATCCACATTCTTAAAAATTAAAGTTGCAAAAGGGGGATTTCACAGCGAATGTCATTGAATGTAATTTCTGGTTTCGCAAAGAACATTTTAATAATCTAAAGAACTTTTGTCCACTCTTTAACATCCATGAAACCTTTCCTTTCCACAAAAGGTTCTTTATACCTGATGGTTCTTTGGGGAGCCAAAAATGATTCTATGGCATCACTGCAAAACTTTTTAACTTTATTGGTTCTAAAATGTAAAAGTGTGGAAGAATCATTTTCATTTCTTGGTGTGAAGAACACTTTATAATCCAAAGATCGTTTTTTCCAGTATATACAGTCAGGTCCATATATATTTGGACACAGGCACAATTTTTATTATTTTAGCTGCTGAAGTTACAGTTATATAATGGCTTAAAGTGCACGCTCAGAGCTTTAATTTGAAGGTGTTCTTAATTTGAAGTAATTGGACAATTGACTCAAGAGCTGTTTCATGGACAGATGTGGGCTATTCTTTTGTTATTTCTATATCAATTCAGCAGGTAAAAGGTCTGGAGTTGATTCTAAGTGTGTCATTTGCATCTGGAAGCTGTTGCTCTGAACCCACATCATGCAGTCAAAGGAGCTCTCCATGCAAGTGAAAAAGACAATTGTTAGCATTCAAAAACAAAACAAATCCATCAGAGAGATAGCAGGAACATTAGGAGTGGCTAAATCAACAGTTTGGTACATTCTGAGGAAAAAAAAAAGAATGCACTGGTGAGCTCAGGCCTGCACGTCCACGGAGGACAACAGTGGTGGATGATCGGAGGATCCTCTCCATGGTAAAGAAAAACCCTTTTACAACATCCAGCCAAGTGAAGAACACGGAGGTGTTCCAGGAGGTAGATGTGTCACTGTGAAAGTATTCACCAGAGCAAATACAGAGGGTTCACCACAAGGTGCAAACAAGGTCAGATTAGACTTTGCCAAAAAACATCTAAAAACCCAGACCACTTCTGGAAATGCATTCTTTGGACATCTGAAATTAAGATCAAACTGTACCAGAATGAGGGGAAGAAAAAAGTATGGAGAAGGCTTGGAACAGCTCATGATCCAAAGCATACAACATCCTCTGTGAAACATAGAGCAGTGTAATGGCATGAGCATGCATGGCTTCCAGTGGCACTGGGTTACTGGTGTTTAGTGATGACGTGACAGAAGACAGAAGCAGCCGGATGAATCCTGAAGTGTACAGGGATATGGTTCCATGAACAACCTTTGGCATCCATGAAACCTTTCCATTCCACAAAAGGTTCTTTATAGTGGAACTTGAAGGTTCTTTGGAGAGCCAAAAATGAATGGCATCACTGTAAAACGTTTGACCTTTATTGTTCCAAAAATGTAAAAGTGTGGAAGAATCATTTTGGGTTCCCCAAATAAACTTTTAAATAAACGCTTCTTAAATGAACCATTTTGATTTCTTAGTGTGAAGAACATTTTATAATCTAAAGAGCCTTTTTCCTGTATATAGAATCTTTTTTGCATTGAAAAGATTCCATGAATGTTAAAGGTGGAAAGGTCATAGATGCCAATAAAGGATCTTTATTTTTAAGAGTGTATAAAGAACCTTTTATGCAATGGAAAGGCTCTATAAATGTTAAGGTCTCTTGATGGAGCCATGGGTGCCAGTAGACTCTTAAAAATAAAGGTTCTTTATTGGCATCAATTTTTCCATGAAAAACCTTTAACATCCATGTAACCTTTCCATTCCACAAAAGGTGACAAAAGTTCTTCAGATCATTAAAATGTTCTTCACATTAAGAAAAAATTTTATTTTAAGAACTGTTCACTGAAAGTTTCTTTGGGGAACCAAAAATGGTGCCATCACTGCAAAAACCCTTGATAAGAAGCTGTATTTTTAAGAGTGCAGGTGCTTACAGCATCAGCCGTGCCAGTAGGAAGTAGATCTGGCAGTGGAGGAGTTCATTTTAGTGCTGATATCTGCTCTTTATCTCTCTTTCAGTTCCCGATGCTTTGATCGGGTTGCCAGCATCAAGAAATCATTCAGTGGTTGGCGATCAGCTTCTTCCACATTCTTCATGTAGTACACCTGCTTCATTCACCATTGACGTGTAACAGAACGTCTGATTTATTCATGAAAAGCATCAAATGTAGCATATAGGACATAGCTTCAGGCATCACTGCTGCTTCAGACACACTCCAGTATTTACCATACTCTCAATCACATGGTGCAACCACACACACACACACACACTACTGAAGAACATTCCTCTCCGAGCAGTGTGTGAGATTTGTGGTGTGGCTGAATGTGTGTGTTATATATAGAGGGGAAGAACAGGAAGAATCAGTGTGTTTGTGTGAGTTACGAGGGCCGGGGTGTTGAGATATGCTCCTGAGAGTCTCAGGATAGACACACGGTGTTTGTGGCTTGGAGGGAGAAGGGAGGAGGGCTGTGTGTGTATGGGATGGTTTGGGAGCAGAGGGAAGGCTGGTGGTTTGGTCCAGGAGACTGTAAGTCATTGTGGCCGGCCCTCATGAGCTCTGGGTGGCAACGATGCTTGAGCCCGAAACATTCATCAACCTGCCTGAGTCACCCGCCATACTGGAGCCACAGTGGCCGCTCGCGCTGTCAGACACCCCACACCCCCCAGAAAACTTTTCTACTCTTACACTCGCTTTTGCAGCTACACTTTTAAAGTCACTTACTTTCCTTTCCTTACTTTCCAGGAAAAGGACAAGGAAAAGGAATGCTTGTGGTTATACTTTCTTTCTTTTTTTTTTCTTGCACTTTTTCTTTCTTTTTCATTTACATTTTTTTCACTTGCACTGCCATTCCCTTTCTCTTTTCTTTTCCTTGCAAAGTCCTTTCCTGCTTCATTCCAATTCCTTTTCATTTCCCTTTTCTATCATGCCCCATTCCTTTTTCTGTACCTTTTCTTTCATTTAGACACTTTCTGCATCTTTTTCCTTTTTCATCCTTTCTTGCTTTCCTTTTCTTTTTCTTGCATTACTCTTCTTTCACATCAACACTGTTTATCTTCATTCTTTTCTACCTTCTTTTTCCAATTGTAACTTATTTTATACTTATCATCTCGATACTTTCTTGACCTTCCTCCTTTTAGATCTTCCCTTTTTCCCTTTTATTTCCATTTCCTATTAAATTTATTTTCTTTTCATTTTAACTTTTCTTTTCTTCCTTTTTCTACATATTTCCTTTCCATATTCATTTTCTCCTCTACATTTTCTGGATCTTCATTCTTTTCCATCCTCTTTTTTTTCCTTTTTTATTACTATTTCCTTTTTCTTTTGGTTTTTCTATATTCTTTTCCTTTTTATTCCCAGTTCCTTCTGTTTTCTTATGTATTTTCTTTCATCTCCTCATGTTCTGCATCTTTAACCTTTTCTATCTTCCTTTTCCTTTTTATTTCCATTTCCTTTTGCTTTCCATTTTCTTTCACCATTACACTTTCTGGACCTTCATCATATATTCCTTTTTTATTTCCATTCCCTTTACCTATTCATTTTCTTTTCTCTTCTTTCCATTCACCTTTGCATTTCCTTGCATCCTTTTTTGTCTCTCTCTCATGTCTCTTTGCTCACACCATCTCTCTCTCTCTCTCTCTCTCTCTCTCTCTCTCTATGTCTATCTCACTCACACAGGCCGTCAGAGGCCCCGCAGGAGACAGACTTGGGTCAGTGAAAATAATCAGCTTGCTGACTCCTGGGTCGGTTACTCACATACTCACACAGCCCCAAATATGTACGATGGAGAACAGGGATCCCACAGGAAGTTGGCGACACAGTTCTCCAACCACGCTCTGAGGACGGGGTTTGAGCTGCGGCAGTCCACACGCACCATATTCATTTATAGCACATTCATGGATACAAAAACATGAATTTCCATGCATGAATATTCAGAGAGAGACTTTGCATGTACTGTAGACTAAGTAGACTGTATATATGGGCAAGTGTGTGTGTGTGTGTGTATGAGTACGCAGATGCTGTTTCTTCATACATTCCAGCCCACTCATTTTCCCAGGCTTTGAGTCAATCCGAGTAAGTGCTCTTATCGCAGAGCCAGGCGCACACTAACTCTCTCACACACTCACACCATCAGACACACGCGGAATCCTAATTCTGCAACTCTGACTCAACTCCCATAATTATATCTGGCGTGCTTTTGAATTCTACAGGTTCTGAGCGTCCACTGCTCTGCAGACGTCACCGGTCGAATGAGTAAGGTCAGGCTTAACCTTCTCCTTGAAAAGTTTATCTAAGATCAGCAGAATTCTTTCTCAACCTTTCCAGCTCTCCCCGTCATTGACGCATTGCCCAATTCTTGGTCAATTCGAAGTCTCTAGTGTGTTTATAGATGTGTTGAAACATCCGAGCGCTCTCATTCCCTCTGTTTATTGTCTTGTTTGAAAGAGAACATGTGTTTTTTCTCTGTCTCTCGCTCTTTCACCTTGATCTGTCCCTGAGGTTCGTCTTGTTTCGTCTGGAGTGGAGGAGTTAACAGAATTTGGATCTGCACAAGTGTGTGAAGTTACTAAATGAACGATGCGGATGCTAAATTTTCATGTGCTGATGAACGATTTACATTTGGAAGTGGGTGTTGAAAGTCCTAAGAATTGACTGGTCACACTGTATTTTTCTATACATGAGTAAAGGTGTAAATTTTGTATGAAATAATTAATGATTCTTAGCACCCTTACAGAAATTGTACTGTATAGTAAGTGAAAGGGAAGTGGTGTGTGGCCAAGTATGGTGACCCATACTCAGAATTTGTTCTCTGCATTTAACCCATCCCAGTGTACACACAGTAGTGAACATACACCCGGAGCAGTGGGCAGCCAATGCTGCGGTGCCCGGGGAGCAGTTGGGGGTTCGGTGCCTTGATCAAGGGTCTCACCTCAGTCGTGGTATTGAGGGTGGAGAGAGTGTTGGTTATTCACTCACCCCACCTACAATCCCTGCCGGACCTGAGACTGGAACCCACAACCTTCAGGTTACAAGTCCAACTCTCTATCCATTAGGCCACGACTAATGTGTGATATGATAATATCACCATGTTATTGAGTGATTGCCATTCATCTCCCATGGTAGGCCTATATTTATGCATGTATGGTGTTTTTAGGGCAAACATTCATAAAAATGTGCTAATTACAGAACTGTATGTAAAATAATTAATGTTTCACAGTTCCTTACAAACATGCGGTGGTGACACCATGGTAGCAGATGACAATACCATGGTACTGAACGATTGCAATATCATGGCACAAAGGTATTTATCATATCAAAGTATTGACACAGTGCCTTTTAGTAAGTATAACTTACTAAACATAGTATTATTATGGTAATTGTTTAAAAAACATGGAAATACTATGCTTTATATGTCCAGAAAAGCCTGTTTTACCATACTAATAAAAGTTTCTAAATTTCTGTGGTAGTACATGGTACGTTTTCATTAATAGGCTACTATAGTGCTTTAATATTTATTTATGTTTAAAATTATGTAATTTCATATACATCAAAGCATTACATAATACCCGGTTATACCCGGTTAAGAGTTGCTACACTATCACAAATACCACAATGATGTGTGCAAATACTACAGTAAACCATTTTCATTTTGCAAGTGATTTCTGCTGCTTTGTGGTGCACAGTTTTCCCTCAGACTCCTACTGAAAATGTTCCTTGGCTCCTTGTTTTTGATTCCGCCTCCGCATCAGCGCCGTCCACAAACCCTCTCGGGATCTCCATAGCCCCTCTTGATCAGTGCCCCGCAGATTGACGAGCCCTCAGATGCCGATTTACTGTTTATGTCAGCCACACTGGAGCCACGGCACATCTGGAGTCTACTAGAGCAAGAGAGAGAGGGTGAGTGAGAGAAGGAGATTTAAGGTGGAAGGAGGGGGAGGGGGGGTGCTTTGGCTAAAACAAGTGTAGCACACCACAGTCGATGAAAGGAGCTCCCCAAACCTCTCTTTCCATTTCCATTCCTCCCTCTTACCTCGGAGTTTGTGGAAACGGGGCCGTGTGGACGGATACTGCTCGTCTACAATCTGCTTCCCTTGATAAAAATCTCACCTTTCAAAGTCTGAAGCATACTCCTTCAGCCGCGTCTGGCGTTCAGACGTGCGTGACATAAAAGTAAAAAGCCTCGGTCATGATGGAATAGTCTGGATGAACTGGTGACAGAATCTAGTGTCAGCACAATGTTATGATGTGATTCTCTTGCGATATGATATCTTATGGAATATTTGAGCTAAGCAATGAATCACTACTTAAAAAGATGTTAAATCACTTTCAGACAAGTCTCACCTACGGCCACATCTGCTTTCTTTCTTTAAGCATATATATATATATGCCTATGATGGATTGCAGGTAGGTCTCTTGAAGCATCTTGGAGACGTTGCCACAGTTCTTCTAGATTTAGTCTGTCTCAGTTTGTTCTGTTTCTTCATGTCATTCCAGACAGAATGGATGATGATGAGATCAGATCTCTGTGTGGAGCACTGGCTGTTGTCAGACTCAGAATAAAAAGTTGAGCCAACTAAAAAAGTTTAAGACAACCAGCTTCAGCTGATTTTTGAGTTTTCTCAACTTCTTGTTTTAAGTGTATAGAACAAAAAGTTGAGAAAACTAAGAAATTTCCTAAAAAATAAGTTGAGAATGCTCACAAATCTGCTGAAGATGGTTGCCTTAAACTTGTATTTATTTATTCAGCATACATGTAATAATTTAGTAAATAGCATGAATAAAATTGTGACACTGTTTTACATTGACATGACTGAAAACGTTGCAGAATTTACCTAAAGTCATGCTATTCAAATAATATATATTTTTTTTTAATGCTGATTATCTTTAATAGTGATTTGTGAAAGTTATTTCTTGAGCAAGCAAAGCATATGCATGCATATGCATAAGTTTATTTAAATGTTGTGAAGTAAAGCAATGAAATTTGCTTTTTTTAAAAAGTTGCACTTCTTTAACCCAATAATGCACAAATGTTTACCCAAGGTATTTGTGCACTTTTTCAAATGAACAGTGCAATTTGTTAAGTAAATTTTTTATGTAAAGATGGTTTCAACTTCAATGACCAGTGGGCTTGCATCTAGAAAAAACCCTATAGAAACCTATATAAAGATTAAGATAATAAGGGGTTTTGCGCACCGGTTACTCAAGCTGCCAGGTGCATTTCTGAGTAAACGCCCAGAAATGGCAGCATGAATTAAACGTGACACTTTATCCAGCAAGTTGTCAAAATCTCTTTCTAAAGTCTCCTTTGGGGCTTAAAGACATTAAGGCACAATTTTTGAAACAACGTGTTTTGTTAAAAACGCTGTGCAAATAAAAATGACTTGACCTGACCTAAAGTTGGTAATTGTACACTAGATGTTTTTAAAGCATTTGCAGGCACCCAGAAATCACATATGGAAAAAAGTGGTGAAGAAATTGGCAACTTTAATTGCCCGCAGGCTTAAATGAGTTAGTCTTTTTTTAATCTGGAAAATAAAGGTTTGATTTTCTTCTGTATTAATGGTCCTTCAGCAGAAGTGCACATTTAAAAATAAAGGTTCTAGTTAGAACAAAAAAAGTTGCGTAAACATCTTTTTATCCTATTATCCATGCTTTAATGACATGAAATCCAATACGCCAATGTAAAAAGCCTAATGAAACATCATTTTGAAAACTTAAATGATTCTTTGCTGAACTTGAATTTTAATAGTGCACAACAGCTATGAAATCTGTAGCATTAAATAATGCATGAATAATGTATTGATGCATTCACAATTTATGAAGTAACTTTAAAAGTCGAGTCGAGTCGTTAAAGGAAGGTTAAAGGAAATCCGAAAATCTCCATGCGCCAAACACCATGCTGAGAAGCGCCGGAGGCTTCTAATGGTTATTTCTAAAACGACTTCTAAAAACTGCTGGTGAGTGTGCGAGCGAGAGAGCGAGAGGTCTGAAGTGTCAAGGAATTCATTGTCTGTTCTCCACCTGCTATTATTCTGCACCCAATCAACCTGCTAGCCAGGCTGGAGCCGCTGGCCATCTGGAAACGTTGCTGTGTTTATAAACTTGGCAGGGCCGCGCACTGTGGGGCTTGACCTCCCACACAAATCTGGAAACAATTAGAGCAAGACAGACCGACCGATTGCTGCGAATGGGGCCGAGAATACATCTCGCTGACTGCGGCGGAGACATTAGTGCCTTGTTAAAGAAATCACAGACTTACACAGCCATAAATGTACATGCATACAAATGCAATCTCATATGAAGTTATGTTCAGTATTAAATAGTGAAGGAATTTATGCTAACAGGACAGAAATTGTACAAAAAAGTATTTGGGAGTGTGTTTGATTTATATAACAAATGTCAAACCAAGTGGCATTTATTTTAAAGCAATATAACGCACCTTTTAAATTATGAAACAAACAGAGAAAAGTATTTTATTAAATGTTAGTGCAACATTATAGGAGTTTATGTGGTTACTCTGCTAGGACACCTGTTTAGAGAACTGACTCTATACGTCCACCAAAAATCACCAAAACACCAGCTGATTTAAAGTCAATGAGAAAAAAAATGGTTTGATTTTTTTTGGTCTGTAATGACATTTGTAAGTGTGACTTAAAGGAATAGTTCATCCTAAAATGAACATTTGGTGAAAATGTACTCACCCAAAGGCCATCCAAGTTTGTTTCTTCATCTAAACAGATTTGGAGAAATGTATCACTTGAAATCAATTTCACTCTGCAGTGAATGGGTGCCGTCAGAATGAGAGTCCAAACAGCTGAAAAAAACATCACAATAATCCACAAGTAATCCACACCACTCCAGTCCATTAATTAAAATCTTGTGATGTGGAAAGCTACATGTTTGAAAGAAACAAGTCTTCCATTAAGGCATTTTTATCTGTAAACCGTCGCTTCTGGCCAAAATATGAGTCCATAATCCATAATAACGCTTCCTCCGGTGAAAAAGTCAATCCCCTGTTGTCTTCTCACATCAAAATACACAGACTTATTAGTTTAGAGCTGTTTTGGGCTGTCTTTGCTTGTAAACAGTGCTTGATCTGTGCATATTTCTCTCCTGATTTAGATGGGATGACATTTTTGACTGGAGAAATCAATAATTGGTTTAAAGGTTTGAAGTTAAAAACGTCTTAATATATATATATTTTTTTTTTTACAAACAAACTTTTTCACTTCCCAAGACATTAATTGATGGACTGGAGTGGTGTGGAGTTACTTGTGGGTTATTGTGATGTTTTTATCAGCTGTTTGGACTCTCATTCTGACGGCACCCATTCACTGCAGAGGCTTCATTGTTGAGCAAGTGATGGAATGCTAAATTTCTTCATTCGATGAAGAAACAAACTCATCTATATCTTGGATGGCCTGAGGATGAGTACATTTTCAGCAAATTTTCATTTTTGGGTGAACTATTCCTTTAAGTGTTCAAACGCTTTCTAAGGCTGCTGTATATCTTAAGATGTGTATCTCTCTCTGTCTCGTGCGCTCTGGAACAGCTGGATTGTTCCAGTATTGGCAAGACTGATTGCAGACTCAGTAACTTCCCACTTTCTGATATCATGCCAAACAGGAAGTTCACAGACACACCATTCAGAAAACCCCACCAGTCTTCCTGGCGACTACTCCCACGGGCCGCATCTTTCACTTGTGAGGGAATCTACCATCTCGTAATCGGTTGTAAATAAAGATTCGGTCCAAAATATGGCAAAGAAATATAACGTTTCAAAAATAGGGTTTAGTTTATGGATCAGACTAGGGCTGAATAGCAAATATTCCCAATGCATTCACAGTGATTTTAATGTGCCTTTTATTTGACCATTAAGTTTCCTAAGGACTGTATGAGTACACTAGATTTGCGTTCCTCCTTGTCTTGCAACTTGCAGGTTTAACACCATTAAGAGTATTTTTTAGGAACAATGGCTCTCATTTAAATCAGACCATTTGACCATTAGGTATTAGGTAGTTGCTGGAGGTTTACAGAGGCTCTGAACTCATTTGCATGAAGTTTAACTTTGCTAATTCTAATGCTAATGTTGCCAGATATCGTCAGCTCTCGTTAGAAATGAATCACTTTGGGTCACAAAGCACTGCAAATCACTGTCAGTGGGCCTTAGTAAGTTTGATTCACTTCTGTCAAGTTCTTCAAACAGTCCTTTATATGGATTAAAACCTCTTATAAACATCACTGTGTTAAAGTTTGGGGTCAGTTTTTGAAAGAATAAAAATACAGTAAAAACTGTAAAAATTTGTGAATAATTATTAGAATTTAAAATAACCATTTTCTATTGTAATATATTTTAAAATGTAATTTATTCCTGTGATGCAAAGCTGAATTTTCAGCATCATTAGGCCAGTCTTTAGAGTCATGTGATTCTTCAGAAATCACTCTAATATGCTCATATTGTCAGTCCTTGTCTTGTGTTTCCCCTCCTCTCGTGCCCATATTTGGCCTTCCTGTTCCTGTCCTCGTTCCTTTAATTAATAGTTAATGTGTCCCCAGCCCTGCATGTGATTGCCCCACACCTGTTTCTGTTCTTCCTTGCTAATTTCCCAGTGTTTATAATCCCTGTGTTTCCTAGCCCCTGTGTCCGGTCTTAAATGTCATTTGATGTTCGTCTCTCCCCAAGCTCCTCGTCTCCTTGTGTGCGTCTCACCAAATAAAAGGATTATTGGTACTCCTACGTCTCCTCGCTCCTTGTCTCCCGAGAGGGAACGTGACAGAAGACCGGACCCACAACAACACTATGGCTGAGGACAGGCTTTGGTGTCTGCGGCAGGATGGTCGGGAGTTGGTAGAGTATGTTGAGGAGTTCCTTGAGCTTTCCAACGAGGTGAGCTGGATTGACGCCTCACTCGGTGTGTGTTTTCGGTTTGGGTTGGACAAGGATGTCATCAGCTGCGATATCCCCACGTCCAGTTTTTCTCTTATCGGGCTGATAAATTATGTCCTCAATGTACATGGCATTGATTTCGAAGTCGAAGAATGTCAAACTGATCTTCGTCCAACCCAACCCGAGAACAACCCGGCCTCACCAGCTCACCGCTCGCCAGGACCCTCCACATACCCTGCCAAATGTTCCGGCCACCCAACTCTTCCCAGCACTGCTGCTGTCCTCAGCCCAGAGCACCCGCGCAACCCCGCGCTTCAAGAGCGCCCTCCTGAGTTCCCGCTGGTGCCGTCCAGCCCTCCTGAGTTCCCGCTGGTGCCGTCCAGCCCTCCTGAGTTCCCGCTGGTGCCGTCCAGCCCTCCTGAGTTCCCGCTGGTGCCGTCCAGCCCTCCTGAGTTCCCGCTGGTGCCGTCCAGCCCTCCTGAGTTCCCGCTGGTGCCGTCCAGCCCTCCTGAGTTCCCGCTGGTTCCGTCCAGCCCTCCTGAGTTCCCGCTGGTTCCGTCCGGCTCTCCTTCGTCTCCGCTGGTTCCATCCAGCCCCGCGCCTCCCGAGCGCCCCCAAGTGTCCGCGCTTCCAGAGCGCCCCCAAGTGTCCGCGCTTCCAGAGCGCCCCCAAGTGTCCGCGCTTCCAGAGCGCCCTACCGTGCCGGCTCCACGCACGCGCCCTCCCGTGCCGGCTCCACGCCCGTGCCCTCCTGAGTTCCCGCTGGTTCCGTCCAGCCCAGCTCGTCACGAGCGTCCCCAAGTGGCTGCGCTTCAAGGGCGTCCCCAAGTGGCTGCGCTTCAAGAGCGTCCCCAAGTTTCCGCGCTGCAAGAGCGCCCCCAGGTGTCCGCGCTTCCCGAGCGCCCTCCCGTGCCGGCTCCTCGCACGTGCCCTCCTGTGCCGGCTCCTCGCACGTGCCCTCCTGTGCCGGCTCCACGCACGTGCCCTCCTGCGTTTCCGCTGGTTCCATCCAGCCCCGCGCTGCAAGAGCGCCCGACAGAGTCCGCGCTGCAAGAGCGCCCGACAGAGTCCGCGCTGCAAGAGCGCCCGACAGAGTCCGCGCTGCAAGAGCGCCCGACAGAGTCCGCGCTGCAAGAGCGCCCGACAGAGTCCGCGCTGCAAGAGCGCCCGACAGAGTCCGCGCTGCAAGAGCGCCCGACAGAGTCCGCGCTGCAAGAGCGCCCGACAGAGTCCGCGCTGCAAGAGCGCCCGACAGAGTCCGCGCTGCAAGAGCGCCCGACAGAGTCCGCGCTGCAAGAGCGCCCGACAGAGTCCGCGCTGCAAGAGCGCCCGACAGAGTCCGCGCTGCAAGAGCGCCCGACAGAGTCCGCGCTGCAAGAGCGCCCGACAGAGTCCGCGCTGCAAGAGCGCCCGACAGAGTCCGCGCTGCAAGAGCGCCCGACAGAGTCCGCGCTGCAAGAGCGCCCGACAGAGTCCGCGCTGCAAGAGCGCCCGACAGAGTCCGCGCTGCAAGAGCGCCCGACAGAGTCCGCGCTGCAAGAGCGCCCGACAGAGTCCGCGCTGCAAGAGCGCCCGACAGAGTCCGCGCTGCAAGAGCGCCCGACAGAGTCCGCGCTGCAAGAGCGCCCGACAGAGTCCGCGCTGCAAGAGCGCCCGACAGAGTCCGCGCTGCAAGAGCGCCCGACAGAGTCCGCGCTGCAAGAGCGCCCGACAGAGTCCGCGCTGCAAGAGCGCCCGACAGAGTCCGCGCTGCAAGAGCGCCCGACAGAGTCCGCGCTGCAAGAGCGCCCGACAGAGTCCGCGCTGCAAGAGCGCCCGACAGAGTCCGCGCTGCAAGAGCGCCCGACAGAGTCCGCGCTGCAAGAGCGCCCGACAGAGTCCGCGCTGCAAGAGCGCCCGACAGAGTCCGCGCTGCAAGAGCGCCCGACAGAGTCCGCGCTGCAAGAGCGCCCGACAGAGTCCGCGCTGCAAGAGCGCCCGACAGAGTCCGCGCTGCAAGAGCGCCCGACAGAGTCCGCGCTGCAAGAGCGCCCGACAGAGTCCGCGCTGCAAGAGCGCCCGACAGAGTCCGCGCTGCAAGAGCGCCCGACAGAGTCCGCGCTGCAAGAGCGCCCGACAGAGTCCGCGCTGCAAGAGCGCCCGACAGAGTCCGCGCTGCAAGAGCGCCCGACAGAGTCCGCTCCTCTGTGGCTCCCAGGGGGGAGCTTCCCCAAGAAAATTTTGGGGGGGGGTAAGAGGGTCACAGCCTGTGTGGCCGGGCCAAGGACCAAGGCCACACGACCCGAAAAAAATAGGCCGTGGCTTCCCGAGTCTCCAGATCCGCCATGGCCTCCCGAGTCCCCTGACCCGCCATGGCCTCCCGAGTGTCCTGACCCGCCCTGGCCTCCCGAGTGTCCTGACCCGCCCTGGCCTCCCGAGTCTCCTGACCCGCCCTGGCCTCCCGAGTCTCCTGACCCGCCATGGCCTCCCGAGTCTCCTGACCCGCCATGGCCCCTGGAACGGGCACCGCCCTGGAGGCCTCCAGAGCGCCCACCCCCCCTCCCCATTGGATGGTGTTAGGCGTGAGGACACGCCTTCCGGAGGGGGGCGTAATGTCAGTCCTTGTCTTGTGTTTCCCCTCCTCTCGTGCCCATATTTGGCCTTCCTGTTCCTGTCCTCGTTCCTTTAATTAATAGTTAATGTGTCCCCAGCCCTGCATGTGATTGCCCCACACCTGTTTCTGTTCTTCCTTGCTAATTTCCCAGTGTTTATAATCCCTGTGTTTCCTAGCCCCTGTGTCCGGTCTTAAATGTCATTTGATGTTCGTCTCTCCCCAAGCTCCTCGTCTCCTTGTGTGCGTCTCACCAAATAAAAGGATTATTGGTACTCCTACGTCTCCTCGCTCCTTGTCTCCCGAGAGGGAACGTGACACATATGCTGCACAAGAAACATTTCTTATTATTAAAACAGCTCGATATTTTTCTAGAAATCTTGATACATTTGGGTTTTTTTTTCTAGATTATTTGACAAATGGAAAGTTTAAAAATAACAGCATTTAATTGAAATAGAAATCTTTTGTAACAAAATGTCTTTACTGTCACTTCTGATTAATTGAATGCATTGTAACTAAATAATACATTCTTTTAAAAAACTTTTTCACATAGAATTTAGCAGACACACACACATTTATTGGTAAATATTGCTATATTTAGTACAATAATGCTAAAAATACAACCATACTTTGTGGAATAAAAATTTAAAATATCAATATTTTGTATATTTTTTATAGTCAAAAAATTATTCCACATAGAATTGTTCATGTATCTCAATGTGTGTTTATTTATAAAATACCTAAAAATATATTGCTAATTAGAGTAATACCCTTATAATTTATAAAACCCTTATAATTTTAATTATAAACAAAAAATAACTACGTTTTTTATTTATTTAAGGAGATTTGTGTTGTGTGTGGAGTTTGTTGTGACCGGCTGCAGGCCTTTTGTATTCAAGATATTGATTATCATTTAATTTATCTGTTTTCTGTTTAGTTTTCCCCAAAAATATCTGTCAGAAACAACAAAACGGTCAGGAAAAGGTTACACTTTAAATCTTCACTCATTGTCTCAATGCATGTGATTTAGGCGCCGGTATCACTGTGATTTGATTCTGAGTCCGACTGCAGGACTCAAATAGGTAATAGGAAACACTCTGTCTTTTGTTCAGACAGTACAGTTACTCTAAAGGTCACTGTGACCATCATCAAAACCCAGCAGCAAACAAAAACACACATCTAAAATCCTGATGATTTTGTTTCATCATCTTTGTCATGTGAAATGGTGAGGTGTGTTTTAGAGGAAGTGTCGGTCCAGTGTGTGTGTGTGTTTCAGTGGTGACAGGCCGAGTCCGGCCCCGTCTGTCCAGGGCGCCGGAGGTTAATGTGTGTGTGAAATGGCAGAGGAAGTGTGACGGCCGTGTCCATTCCTGCTTCCTCCCAGCAGCCCTGATGGAATGTCATTTGGAGTCTTCCACTAAAGCTCAAATGCTGTCAGGTCGTACTATTGTCTGGAAAGCTATTGATCGTAGATTCCTCTCATCTTTATGAGACAGTGTGTCCTCTCTGAGTGGCTCCATTTGTCAGTCCTGTTCCACTGTGACCTAGATGATGTAGTCTATATTTGTTTTGTTTTTTTTGCTAAGGGAGCATCACTATAGTTATTGCTGATATTTAAGGTTAGTCATCATGTAGGTATTTTGAACCCTGAGACAGACATGAATGATTTCTCAAATCATGTGTCTTGTTGTGTTTCTAACTATTTTCATCTAGCAGACAAAAGTAAAAAATAATAATAATAAAAAAAGTTTTTGTTTTTTTGAGTCTTGTTGCTCACAGTCAAAAAAAAAAAAAAATTCTCATTGACCTACACTGAAAGAGGAACCCGAGCCATATCTAGAGACAATTTTTATTGCATTAATTTATGTACAATTATATTAATATATGAAAGAATATATATCTACTATACATATATGAGTGAATATAATGCTTTTTTTTTTTTACTAACCCACTATATATATATATATGTGTGTGTGTGTGTGTGTGTGTGTGTACAGTTCTTGCACAGACCAGGTTTATTCTCTCACAGGTGCACCACATCACTACACCAGGTGGTGGCAACAAGACACAATATCTCACACACCTGTGCTCACATCACGCTCACACACACAGATCACACTATTTAACTCATGCATTCTCCAGCACACCGCTAGAGACACACACACACATACACAGGTGCAAATCTGATTTTAAGTGTTCGACACTGTAAGCATAACATTATAGTATTGTCGAAATTAGCAGTTTAAGAAATATAAGCATGATATTCTTGTTTTAGAACTGTGTTTAACAAGCAGCCTGCTTATACGCATCAGCATTTCTCTGCATGACCAGTTTGTACTTCTCATTGGCTGTCACAGGGAGTCTTACAACCTAATTTCAAATTTTCATGCATTCATGTAAAGTCTTAAATTTGGCTATAATATAACAAATCCTACAACTAAAGCAATCAGTAGCTGAATTAACATCTTTGGTACTATATAAACAAAATGTGCAGCTGCCAAAGTCTATCAAGATCGTCGGTTTCAGATGTCGCTTAGATATTAAGGCTAGGAATGTTTTTGTAAAGATAAAAAAACCACACTGATTTCACTCGGCTGGAATTGGCTCAGTCATTTCTCAGTAGACGCTCACAGATAGAATCTCTGCCTGAGGCTATAAGGAACATCTCTAGGAGCTGAGGAATGCACACGGCTCCTTACATTCAAGTGTAAGGTGACTAGCTAGGGTGTGTTCCCACTCTCCAGCGCTCTGCCTCGGTCTCTGCTCTCTTTTTCATCTCTCTCACGTCATGTGTTGTGTTAGGGAGTGTTTCTGGAGAGCTTGAAAGAGCAGGTGGTTTGGATTGTCTGGACAGGTGTTATCTCCTGTCTGTAATACCGTGAGCCGGGCCGACTGAGTTATCTGAGGCGTTCGGACCCCAGCTGGTCAGCAGTCGACCCGTAGTTGAAGTATAGAGTGCATAGACACATTTCAATTTGGGTTAAGAGGATTTGTTTTTTTTTAACTAATACTTTTTAACATAAAATATCCCTGATTAATATGCAGTGATAACTATAAGACAGATTCCCCTCAAATATGTAAATATTATTATTAAATATTTATACATTTTTAAAATATACATACAATTTATATTTTATTTAAAATATTTATGAATTAATTATTTAATAACATTTTTAAAATACACCCATTTACTACTTGTCTAAATGTGACATTTATATTTTATATTTATATAGAAAGTAATATGAATAATCTTTAATAATATAATTGTTATAATTAAATGTTATTACAAATAAATATAATTAACTGTGTGTTATTTTAGTATTATTTATATACTAATTATTTATTCATATTTTGAATGAGCTTTTTTATATTTTAGTAATTTATTGTATATTGTATAAACAATATATATATATTTTTATGTTTCTATTTAACTTTTATTCATTTTATTTTAGTTTTAGTAATTTTATTACTTCAAATTCAACTTGCTTTATATCAGTTACTTGGCATGGCAATATTTCATGTTTTGTTTTATTTAGGTTTTCTAGGTTTACATTTTTCAGATTATATTATATTATATTATATTATATTATTATATCAGATATTATTTTGTTCTTTGATTTTAAAACTATTTTGAATTTTAATTTCAGTTTTAGTTAACAATAAAAACACTGATATACAACACTGCCAATTATATATATAGACTCTTTAATATCTTATAGCCAAGAAATAAACAAAAGAGTAAGTTTTTGGCCACACATACAATGATAATTTTCTACAAAGTAAATAAGTGGCTTTTATCAGTGTTAGACGACAGCCTTGACATGAATGCGCACAGCGTTTGACATCATCCTCTCATTCATTCACTCCTTCTCTCAAACACACACACACACACACACACTCCCTCTCTCAGCTATCTAACAGGTGCATGTCTTCATGTGTCGTGAATCCCTGCCTGGAACAGAGAAGTGTTTTGTAGCCTGAACAGCCCATTCGCTGTGTCCCGGCCTTGGTGCAATGGCACTGCCCCAGTGGCTTGTGGGAGTTTTTGTTTGGACAGGAGAGACAGATATGATTCTGATGAGCGTGTTTTAACTTGAGGTGGACATGGTGCTCTGTGCTGAGGAATGCAGGGGCTTGTGTGTGTGTGTGTGTGTGTGTTATCCTGGCCTCGCCTTGCTCTGTCATTAGAGACCAGCTCTGACGCTGAGGTGTGAGAGAAACACATGGCAGAGAGTTTGAAGAGACACTTGAGCTGCAGCCAATCGCCTTTCAGCACCCCAGATTTGCTGCATGGGTGTGGCTTTAATATGTAGCTGTAGCATTTCTAACTGTTTCTAATTATTACTCCTTTGTATATATTAGATTACATGTTTATTCCATTCGGTGCTTCCAAAAAGTGTTTAGTCATTTAAAGCACACTTGAAGAGTATGAATGTCATCGCATCAGATAACAAAACAATATTTATTTGACAACAGTACACTCATGCAAAGCATTTCACAATGTGTTTTAAATTATGACTCAATAGATGTAGTGTTCAAAATAAAAGCAAAAACTATTTTGACAGTTTTTGGTATATGTGTGTGTGTGTGTGTATGAATGTGTGAATTAATATATATATATATATATATATATATATATATATATATATATATATATATATATTCTAAAAAATAAAGTAACAGTATTTTTTTATAAATTTAATAATACGAAACAGCAAGAAAAAAAAATGTTCAAAATGAAAATTATCATTTTAGTTTCACATTAACTATGAACCACTTCATGTATATATAATATATATATATTAATTTAAATGAAAATAAATAGCAATATTTTTAATTTATTTAAAAATATATTTTAAATTTTTTAAAATTAATTTAAAATAATGAGACCAAAGTCACAGCTTTGATATATTTCATAATGTTTTTTAATGGGAGAGAAAATTTATAATAATTGTCTTTCCCGTAGTTTACTATGTCATCAATAGATTGTGTGAGAGAAATTACTCTTAAGTGTCATTTTATTGATTTTATATTGATTTTACATAATATTATGAATTTTATCTCATAATGGCACTTTATCCTCATAAGTTTCATTTTATTATTTGATGTTATATTATGACCATTCTCAAAAAAAGAAAAAAAAGAAGCTTTTTTTTAGGTTTATAAGTGCTTTCAAACAGGGGCCTTTGATTGATTTGATGAATGGGGGTCTTAGAAAGTGATGATTATCTCACTGAAAATGGGCGGCTTGAATGTTAAAAATTCCCTCCACCCACAGGTGTAACGATTGCTACAGCCTTGCTTTCATAATTTGAAATGATACATGATTAGTTCATTGAGTCCACAGCAAACGATGTTTATCTGTCAGACTCATGATGGCTTCTTCTCACAGACTGATGTTGATCTGTCTTAGTCAGCAGCATTTCACATCCAGGGCTCTGTAGCAGTTTGCATAGCTTAAAGGTAAAGGTTCCTAAAGTTAATTGTTACTGACAAGGACAGTCCCTCAAGGCAAAATGCCTCGTTCGTGGGAACAATGGTCAGGAAAAGCCTTTGGTGTGTTTAGTTTGACCTATTGACAAAAATGTCTAGCTCAGGCAAAACACAATAGATAAAATGTCATTTGTTTGAAAAATGTCATATACTTTATTTATTTGAGTGTGTCCTTGTGTTTATCTGGATCTAAAAGTCAGGTGTTAGCAGGATAATTAATGCCCTTTAAACTCGTAAAGGTCTGACTTGACTTACAAATTTATATGTTTGTAATCAACAGTGTATGATGCTATGGATGCAGAAAAATGCATCTGAATTTTAAATAAAAAAAATTGTAAAACTGATACTTTAAAATCTGTGCAAAAAGTATATATTCATGTAATATCTGAAGTGTGCATTACATTACACACTGTAAAAAAAGAAGAAAATCCTTCACTTAAACAAATTTGTATAAGCAATTTTCTCATAAAAAAGTAAATTTCATAAATCCAAGAATCTTTATTTGCAACTTCAAAAAAGTTCTTACATTGCAGTCAAATATAAAAGTCAAATTTACATTAACATGAACTATTTAAAAAAAAAAGTTAGGGTTATTATCGTCAACCAAAACTAAAACTAGAAAAGCATATAAGAATCATTACTTAAAATAAAATATAAAATTAAAAAATATATAAAATAAAAGTTGCCAAAGCAACATTTCTCATTTATGTTCAGTTTAAGTTGAAGTACTTAAATAACTAATAACTAAATAATAACTAACTTATAAAAAACTATAAATAGTTAAAAAACTACTAAAATTACCACAAAAAAAAGTCAAATTCAGAAACTAATGAAAACTATAATAGGATGATACTAAAATAACATTGAAATTTCTAAATCACCAAAGACAACTTAATTGAATATATTTACTGCAACATATTGATAAAAATGGACTAATTTACCCAATAGTTGTGTGTTTTGTACATTTGTGTATGTTAACTATTGTAATCAATTGTGAGCAAAAGTAATGCGAAATTTTGGTCTATGCTGCCTTAGAAGTAGGCATCAAGGAAGCTCCCTTGGTTTTAAAACAGAGCTAATGTCAGCATATATTTAGCAGATTTGAAATGTTAGAAAACAGTAAACAAGCATTTCCTGCCACCGCAAGTTAAACCTTAAGCCATAATTCCTGTGCCTCCTATACGGAGGATGAATCGGATAAACAAAGCTTTTGTGGTTTAAATTTTGGCCATACATGTTATGACTCCCGTTAAAGAGTGTTTGATACACACCCTGTGCTCAGGTCCCTCAGAAGAGACGCTGGAGCATTACTGTAGAGCAGTGATTCATTGCACGCTTGTGGCATCATGCTCTCTTACAATGGGAAATTCCACTGGCACAAGTTATTCACGCGCTTACTCAACAATTCACCTGATCTTATTATTACTGCGTAGGAGAGGGACTTAAGACAGGTTTTAGGGGGATATAAGACGCTTCTGTTCCCATATAGCACTGGGGTTTAGGTTTACATTAAAGCAACAGTTCACCCAAATTGTTCCAAACCTTCATGCTGTTATTTTTTGTGGAACATAAAATTTTTAAACTAATTTGTTACATACACTACCAGTCAAAAGTTCAAAATAATGTTTTCAAAAGAAGTCTGAATTCACCATGGTTGCATTTACTGGATCAAAAATACAGTAAAAACTGTAATATTATGAAATATTATTGCAACTTTAAATAACTGTTTTCTAATTGAATATATTGTAAAATGTGATTTATTCCTGTGATGCAAAGCTGGATTTTCAGCATCATTACTCCAGTCTTCAGTGTCACATGATCCTTCAGAAATCATTCTAATATTCTGATTTGCTGCTGAAGAAAACATTTATATTTTTTATGAGTGTCTGTAGTCTAAAAACAATATTTAAATTACTAGCAATTTAAAAAACATCAAATTCAATTTTAAATTTCCATTTTTTTTCTCAATAAAATAAAATAAATGTTTCAAAGTAATATACTATTTTCCTCAGTCTACTTTTTTTTTTTTTTTGCCACTTGACAGATATGGTCACCATGAACTGCTCTGTCACTGCTCTCCTGCCTGAGCTACAGGAACACTGTGAGACTCAGAGAAGTTATGAATACTTCAAGAAAACTTTCTATTGTTCTCTTTGGCAGGGGAGAGTAAGTCAGCAGTGGGAAGTGCCCAGTCACGTCAGTATGCATCAGATTCATACTGAGCGTGTGTGTGTGTGTGTGTGTGTGCCGTGGATATGAAGTCACAGCCTCAGGGACTGGAGGTGCTGAGGTCAGAGCACAGGAAGTGTTTTCTGCTGCCGTCACTACAGTGTGGATAGAGACATCCAGAGATCCGGAAAATACACTTATCTGTACATCCATTTTATTTGAGTGCAAATGTGGTCAACCTGTGAAAATTAATCTGCATTGTTAATCCTTTTGATCTTTTATTTAAAAAATCACAAAAATCTAACCTTTCATTGGAGGATAAGAATTTAAAATGGGAGGAAATATCATTATGAAATAAATGTTTTTCTCTAATACACATTGGCCACAATTAACGGCACCCTTTCATTCAATACTTTTTGAAACCTTCATTTGTCAGTTTAACAGCTCTATATTTTCTCCTATAATGCCTGATGAGGTTAGAGAACACCTGACAAGAGATCAGAGACCATTCCTTCATCCAGAATCACTCCAGATCTTTCAGATTCACAGCTCCATGACGGTGCTTCTTCTCTTCAGTTCACCTCACTCATTTTCTACAGGGTTCAGGTCAGAGGACTGGAATGGCCAGCAGAAGCTTGGTTTTGTGCTCAGTGACACATTTTTGTGTTGTTTTTGAGGTTTGTGTTTGGATTATTGTACGGTTGGAAGATCCAAACATGGCCCATTATAAGATTTCTAACGGAGTCAGTCACTTATTGATTTTTTATCTGTTGGTATTTGATAGAATCCATGATGCCATGTGTCTAAACAAGATGTCCAGGACCTCCAGCAGAAATATAGGCCCACAACATCAAAAATACAGCAGTATATTTCATTGTACACATGGGGTACTTTTTATCCCTGTGTTCACCAAACCCATCTTGAGTGTTTGCTGCTAAAAAGCTCTTTTTTTAGTTTCATCTGACCATAGAAGCCAGTCCCATTTGAAGTTCCAGTCGTGTCTGATTACTGAATATGCTGGAGTTTGTTTTTGGATGAACTAGGAGAATTTTTCTTGAAACCCTCCCAAACAACATGTGGTGATGTAGGAACTGTTTGACTATTTTTGTTTAAGGTTTTCTGACCCAGAGCAATTCTCCAGCTGTGGTCCTTGGAGAGTCTTTAGCCACTCAAACTCTCCTTCTCACCGTGCATTAGGACGATATAGACACACGTCCTCTTCCAGGCGGGTTCGTAACATTTTATGTTGATTGGAAATTCTAAATTATTGCCCTGATGTGGAAATGGGAATTTTCACTGCTCTAGCTCTTTTCTTAAAACCACTTCACTAATTTGTGAAGCTCAATTATCTTTTGCTGCACATCAGAAATATATTCTTTGGTTTTTCTCATTGTGATGGATGATTAAAGGAATTTGGGCTTTGTTTTCCCTCCTATTTATATTTCTGTGAAACAGGAAGCCATGGCTGGATAATTTCATGTTCATAATCCCCCTGGAGTGCTCAAAATTGTGAATATGAATGGGAATATACTTCAGAGATATTTTACTCATAAGAATTTCTAGGGGTACCAATAATTGTGTCCAACGTGTATTTGAGAAAAACATTTATTTCTAAGTGAGGTTTTCCCCCATTTTCAATTGTTTTAGTTCAATGAAAGGTTAGATTTTTGTGATTCTTTTGAAGATAAAAAGGATTAATAATGCAGTTAACTTAGACAGTTAACTTAGGTGCACTTAGGTCAGTTTATTATTTGCTGTAAAATTACAAGAATGTGCATAGTTGAAATAATTGTGCAACATTTCCATTACCTACATATACATAAATCCATGATAAGTCTGTTTATTTTAGCATTTGGCATTGCACTCATGAAGATATTTAATGATGTATGTTGTACAGTAAAAGCAGCAGGAATTTTGTTGGAGGCCATGTCTGCTGTTCGTATCTCAGTTTGCTGTGGAGTTGGATTATCCCCATGATCCCTTGTTTTCAGGTTGAGGGACTTAAGTGATTCCGGACAAAACAAGCCACCTCTTTCACTCCCAGCGAGTGACATTTTCTCTGATAGCTCCAGGTGATCTGCTGATGCTGGAGAGATAAGTGCGGTTTTTAAACCTGTCTCCTCTAGTATCACTCACAGCACACTGACCAAACCAGAACCTGCCAGTTAAGACTTTGACTATAGTGTCAGTTCCACAATTTAATTTCACTGAAAATCAACTCGATCTTCTGATTCTTGATGCTATTCTTGATCGATTGACGTCTTGGCATTATTTTGGGGAGTAATTTACAATCATGCATTGTTACTGTGGTTAAGTATTTTAAACTGGGCCGTAAGCAACATAAATAATGAAGGGTGCTTCAGTATGTGTGTTTCATTAACCAATCCTCAATTTTACCTTTGGTTCCCCCTAATACTGAATATTTGGTTTCATCCTTGCTCTAATATGAAGAGTTAAAATTACACGTATTCACTAACAGCTCTTCGCAGAAGGTGTTGTGAATAAATAGACCCTATATTATCTGCAAAGACCTACTACTCTCACTTTTGAATACAAATATTAATTTCTTACTTACTTCTGAATGGTAGTGTATCACGGTTTCCACAAAAAAATATTAAGCAGCACAATTGTTTTCGTTTCAACATTGAAAATAATAAATGTTTCTTGAGCAGCAAATCAGCATATTAGAATGATTTCTGAAGGATCATGTGACACTGAAGACTGGAGTAATGATGCTGAAAATACAGCTTTGCATCACAGAAATAAATTACATTTTAAAATATATTCAAATAGAAAACAGTTATTTTAAATTGTAATAACATTTCACAATATTACTATTTTTATTGTATTTTTAATCAAATAAATGCAGCCTTGGTGAGCATAAGAGATTTGATTTTTTTTTTTTTTTCTTAATTATTCCAAACTTTTGACCAGTAGTGCATATGTTTATATATATTTATTATTTATAAGGCCCTTCGACTTCCACATTTTTTGGTTTCCTTTCTTTAAGTTCTACCTTCTTTTGTCTGCACAGGTTGTTTCCAGCTGTCAGCTCTCCCGTGCAGGTACATGTCCTTAAGAGTCACTGACGTCCATTTCTTTCAGCATGTCTCTGTTTTTTAAAAGACCGGGTGATAGACCGTGTCTCATTTGTCCTGACACCAAGAGGATTTCTGGGAAATCTGAAATTCACTGCCAAAAATCAACAGATTAGCAACTTCAAAGAGGCCAGCTGATATTTTATGCTTTTAATGAACCTTCCACATATAGTCTGTGCAAAGATAGGTATTTCTGTCATCTCTCACAGCTGAAGTGGCGTATATATAATGCGCTCTGGGTGTCTGTGTGTGAGGCTCAGCATCATTGCCACACTGTGTTTTTCTTTTGAACGCAGCCCTCTTGTGATGAAGGCACTGATAGACTTTCACACAGGTGATTCTGATGAAGGTGTAATTACAGGGGTCTGTCTGGACACGACAAGACTTGCTTATTTACATAGCTGTGAGGTTTAGGGATTTGTGTCAGAGCTCACACACAGCCTTCATTCCATTAAACATATTTTGTCATAAAACTTTGCTTTGTTGGGATTTAAAAACATTTTAAAAAAAGTTATATTTTTTTGCAAATGCATACGTAACCTGAGCATTCAAACAAAATCTTAAATTGACTATTTCATAGTTTATCCAACTATGCCCTAGTAAAAAAGGTATTATATTTAAAATACATTTATTTTATACTAAGTGTAGTTCAAATCTATTAACATATTATTTACTGACATATCACTTGAGACTTACTGATATAAAAATTATAATTAAACTTTATTTAAATAAAGATTATTTAAAGATTAAATAAAAAAGCAGAGCTACAAACGTAAACCTCTCAGCAGCACAAGAACCAAAAGAACAGTTGTAGGTCATTTTATTAGGCAGATAAATACATAAAAGTTTTTGTTGTCTACTTAGCATGAAATAAATGTATTTCAATGAACCTTTATAATTTATGTAGGCCTATGGTTAAATTTCAAATAGCCTCTGTTTTATGATTGTAAAGCAACATGAAAAACTTTGATGTTGGCTTGAGAAAGCCTGGTCTTTAGTAGAACACTAAAGAAGATTTTTAGCTGAAACCATGGTCCTTGGTGATTCATAAAATAAAGTCTGTGGTTGCCCGTTTCTGAGAATTCAAATAAAAGCATATCAAGGAACACAAAATGAATACCCATGGCTCCTGACAATATATTGAGGTTTTATGAAGCAAAACAAACTGAACTAGTTGAACCAGTAAACCAAATCGGACCGAACCGTCTAAAATCTATAAGTTACTCCAACTCAAAATGAGCCAAAATACCTGTATGTGATCCTATGATGCTGGTTTTGCCAATTCGTTTAGCGCTTCAGTTCCTCCAACAGTCATTGAGCACTTGAATGAAGGGAAATTAAACTATTTATGGTGTCTCATAGTTTATGTAAACAGGTGAGCTGACAAAGAGCTGATGTTTATTCACTTCATACGCTTTAGATATGTAAAACATCCACGTTTCACATCATTATTTTGTGCTTTCATAATAAAATTGGGTATATGTTATGTCACTGTGTGATTATGTAAACGAATGTGAATTGGACCAGTTCATTGAAACAAACTGTCTGAAAGAACCAGTTCACGGGAAAGAATCAGATTTCCTGAGGCTCTGGATTACAGGTAATAATGTTGTAAATAATGTTTAGTTTCTTGCACAGACCGATCGTTTCGCTTAGCCACGGGTATTGATTTATTCTCAAAAACAGGCAGGTGCTGACTTGCATTTTATGAGTCACCAAGGACCACAGTTTTAGCTAAAAATCTTCTTTACTGTTTTACTGAAGAAAAAAAGTCACCTACATATTGGATGGACCGAGGGTAAATAAATAAACAGCAAATTTTCATTTTAGGGTGAACTATCTCTTTAAATATACATTATCCCACACAAGCACAGCTATGTAGGAAACATGAACGGTCAGTTACACAGCATTGCCCTGCATACTGTTTGTTATTCTGAAATATATGGTTGCTGTATGCTGCGACTGACCAATCAGAATCAAGCATTCAGACAGCTGTGAAATAATAACACTCTGTTCATGAAGTCCTAATGACTTCTCCTATTTAAATTGAGAAAAAACATTGGCTGAGGTATTTGTGTGTATCTAAGAGGATGTGTGTGTGTGTGGAGCACAGCTCTGACTTGCCCTCGCAAATTTCAGCAGGTTTGAAATCCCTTTATCTACCTCTTCTGTGCACCTGCCACAGGCCGCACACACACACACACACACACACACACACAGGCCTCAGCATGTCACATTCAGCAATCTCTTCTCGTCAAAACCAGATTGGTTTAACCTACGTTAACCTTTTTGACAATCGATTTTGTGACATAAAATCCCCTTTGTGCTCTCAAAAATGTTTTACAGGCAGCTAGAAAAGTCATCTATGTCACCCCCATGGAATTGTGGGTACATTCTTGGATGTGAATTGCATGGTGGGTGAGATGAGGCAGGTACGTGAAGGAAGCAGAGGTGGGGCTCAGAAGAATTTTGTCTGAAAGCGTTTCACTGTCCACATGTGCAAACAAGAAGCTCCGGACAACAATGCCGTATGGCCGGTGTCATAAAGGCGACTTCCATGAAACCTGTTAGGAGCATGTTCAGGTCACATTTGACCACAAAATCAAAAGGAAAGAAATAAAGAAAACAGTCTAATTTTATGACCATGAAGATTTTTTTAATGCATGTTGACATAATTGCCATGACATTTTGACAGTGCTATTATTATGCAAAAAATTATAAATAAATAATAGTAATATCTAACAATGTAAATATATAGATTTAATTTTTAAATGTAAATTTAAATGTTTATTAATATCAGTGTTATTTTAGTGTTATTGATATACTATAATTGTATTCATTAATATTTTGAATGAGCTTTTTTAAGATATTACCGTTATTTATTTTTAGAATTTCAACTTAAAATTTAATTGTAGCGTTTCAAGTTGCCGAGGCAAAATTTCTAATTTTCATTTCCTTAGTTTTTAAAGTTTATTTTTTGATCGTCTGATGTTTCTATTTTATTTTATTCCAGCTTTCTTTCAATTATAGAACTTTTTTAATTGTTTCAATTTCAGTTTTAATTTTATTTAACAATAACAAAAAAAAAATTATTTTTACTGTAACGGCATCCCAAATTACTTTAATTAAATACTGTAATTATGCGAATTAAATTGAGAATAATAAGAATTACACAAAAAGTCAAGTCAAGTCACCTTTATTTATATAGCGCTTTTTACAATGCAAATTGTGTCAAAGCACTGCACAATATCAAAAAAGGAAAATAATGTGTCAATAAGTTTAAATAGTGTCTTTGCAATCAACAAGCTGGAAATGAAGCGTCCCCAACTAAGCAAGCCAGAGGCGACAGCGGCAAGGAACCAAAACTCCATCGGTGACAGAATGGAGAAAAAACCTTGGGAGAAACCAGGCTCAGTCGGGGGGGCCAATTCTCCTCTGGCCAAACAAACCGGCAGTTCAGTTCCAAACTGCAGCAAGTCAGATTAAATGGGCTCAGCTGGTTCCAGTGGTCTTTTCCGATGGCTGTCTAAGTGGCGGGGTCCTCAATGGGGATCTGTCTCTGGCGTTCATCCAGGTGTCTGGCCTCTGCCTACGATCAGGGACACATACGTCATCTCCCGGCGCTGATCCTCCATCTCAGGTGTTCGGTCATCTCAGATCATGTAATGGTTGGATCCAGACTGAAGTTCTGTAATTCCTAGCTTCCCGTGGCAGAAAAAAGTATTGAAAAAGTGAAAAGTATTGAAAATTTGGGTGAAAATGGCTTAATTATCATGAAAGTAATGTCACAATTCAAATAATATTAAATATGCTTATTATTTGTGATCTATATAATTTGATGTATTTTGTCTTTTGATTTCGAGCTAAAAAATACTTTGACATGTTCTTGACAGATTTATCTAAATCTCTTTATCTATACATTTTCAAAACAAGCTACTCTTTTCACACTTTAGTTCGGAGACCAAGTCTCACTATTAACTATGACATAATTTGCCTCAATAAACTCCTAATTTGCTAGCTAGTTGTTAAATTTGGTGTCGGATTAAGGGATCTTAAATTCGGTCACACAGAATAAGGCATTAGGTTAATATGTGCGTTATAAGTACTAATAAACAGCAAATATGTTAGTAATATGCATACTAATAAGCAAATGGTGAGAATTGGTCCCTAAAACTAAAATGTTTCCCGCTACTCCTGCACTACATCCTGGTGATTCAGCATTAATAATCCTAGTTTAATTTGACACTGAGTCTAGGAACTGGCTGATAAAAGATGCTGTTTGGCAGTTAGAGCTCATAATCGCAGAACACTTTAACGTAATCTTTCCATTCAGTACAACACTGCACTATTACCCGACATCTCCCCATGCTCCTTGTCTTTGAATGTGACAGTTATCGCAAGGCCTCCATTTTAAATATGCAACAGACAGAGAAGTACTTCACGTTGTATATTTAGATGACTGGAAGTCGGTGTGCTGTTACATATGTGAGGGACTTCAATGCATTCACGTGCCCTGAACCGTGCTCGAGGGAAAATCCACAAAGTGATCAACTTCACACGGAGCGAAAAGCTTAATTCTTTCAAATAAACAGTCGTTTGGACTCCTCGTCCCACGTTTTGTGGCTCCAAACATCAAATTACCCTCACCTCCTAAACCCTGGTGCATATTTTATGCGGCTCACCTACAAGCCTGGAGCTGCAGTATTACTTGCTACACCTGCAGCCACCGAACAAGTGTATGAGTGTCTGGGCGCTCGTGTTCAAACCTGCCTGTTCTTTCTGTATCTCAGGTGAGGAATGCTGCGTTAAGACTATCAGGTGCAGCAGGACGCGTGGCAGCACGCTACGAACAGATAAGCTGCTCCACTGCGACCGTATGCAACTGATTGCCAAACTTCCTCCAGTTTGATCTGAAACAAACACTGACAAATGGATCATCATGTACCGGGGACGATGTTGCTTCATGATGGAGTCAAAGAACAGACGTTCTGAAGAAAACAAAGCATGCATTGCTTTAGCCTGAGCGCAGCGCTCGAGTCGAACTGGGTGGAGGTTGATAACTGTAGCCTGGGGTGATGAAAATCTGTCCCTCTCGTTTTCTCGCTCTTTCTTACCTCCTTCACTCCACCCTTTTCTGGTAAAAGGGTGTATGAGGTAAAGAGAAGCCACAGTTTTTATATTTTCTGAATGTTATGCTCCTTTTCATGTTTTAATTATTGTGAGTTTTGTTTCTATAGCCAACACAGTAAAGTAACTACTACTCTGAAGGAGAAGAATGCTTGGGGTTGGGCTCTTTTTGATTGGGGTTGCTAAGAATCCACTCAAGCACCCTAGCAAATGCATAGCAACACATCAACTGCATAGCAACTCCCTGGATACAATCCACAACACCGTACATCACAATGGCATAAGTATTGTCTTTTGAAAATGTAAAAAAATCAAGTTATTTTTATGCAAGTTAAATATGAACACAGTATATTTGTTGTAAATGTATTCATAATCATGCATCATTTTATAAAAAATTATATTTATGATTCATAAAATTAAAATATTAATGGAATAAAATTTAATTGAATATATAAATAAAATTTATATGTATGAATATATAAATAAAAATTACATATATATATATATAATGAAATGCATAAATTAAATGTTCAGTATATTTTAAATTTTAACAAATACATATACACTAAATAATAAATATGTGAAATTATTATTATTAATCAATAATAATTAATAGTTTATGTATATAATTAAATAATTTAATTTGTTAAATAAATTATTTATTAAATTATAAAATGCAAATTAAATAGAAGTTTATTGTATATGTATGTATAAATAAATATATAAATAAATAATTTTATAAACATTTTTAAAAAGTAATATCTATCTGTCTATCTGTCTGTCTGTCTGTCTGTCTGTCTGTGTGTGTATATATACATACATACATATACTTATATGTATATATACATATATATATATATATATATATATATATATATATATATATATATATATATACTGTAAATATATATATGGACATATCATAAAATGCATGCATTACTGGTACATTTTCAGTTTTTTTAAAGGTATATAAACATGCATGTATACATATAATATTAGATATGTTTTTTAAAGCATTCAGAAGCCTTTTTTTTACCAGAAATTAATAGAGAAATAGGAGTTTGAAATGCTGGATGTCATTTGGATTTGAACTTGCTCAGTGTGTTGCACACAGATGCTGTAACCCCTGCACCATGAAGCTTTCTCATGCTTTGCTAACACCTACCTAGCATCTGTGACTGTTATAATTATAGTTGTACATTCAGTCATCACTCCATATGCCTCTGCTATAATGTAACCAAAGCAGTCAAACTCTAAATAAACTATAATCAGATGCATAATGGTGTATTGCAAAACAGACGTTTTATTCTGTTCACCCCCTCCTGTCAACAGGACATGCACCGCTTATGAATTACTGTGACAAGGCATAGAAAGTCTTCTAGTGTTTTGTTTTCCCTAACCAAGGCCTTCTGTTCTTAACACAATAAATCAAACCCAATAGGATATCATTCATAGTTGAGTTACGAGTCATTATGCTCCACTCAGATTCATTCGTTAGCCACAGTTTTTCGCTTTTGGACACTTTCCCCCCGGTTCTGTTATTGTTGCCCCTTTGGAGGCGAGAGAGATAGTATTTATCATTGAACGCCAAGCGAACGATTTCAAAAAAAGAGTAGGAGGAAAAGAAAAGGTTGAGGGGGCCCTTCTCAAGTTTTCATTTTTCCAGAATGTGTGTGTTTTTGTTGTCTTAAGTTTTCCTTGGTGGCGGTGAACAAAGTGTTCCTCTGTGGAGCGGGTGCTGGGGCTCGCAGACACTCTGTCTGTACTGGGAGTTCCTGTTCCCAAGTCCAAAACCCACAGACCCACAGCAAAGAGGACAAGGTCAGCTTTTGCTCTCCAACATAAGAGGCGCATTACTGCAGACGAGTTGCAGCCCTTGGCAGGCGTAGATAAGTGCGTGTGTGTGTTTTGATGGTGGATGGTTAAATGGCGCTTTTAACTAAACACTAAATACCAAATGCTCATGTTGCACTTGTAAGTGGCTGAAATGGACAGTTTCAATCAACCGGTTTGCACATGTGAATGTAATTTCCACCTGTCTTGTGTGTTTGCACCAGATTTTACAAAGAAGTACTATACTATTATTTTTGGACATAACCATATCACGTTATTCTTTGAAGTAATTCATAGTACCTCATAGTATCAGGGTTGTGTGCCCTTTGCCTTCCTCAATTTGAATTCAGCTAACAAATAGGATGCAAAATTGCAGTGAATTCCGAGCTACAGTAGCAACGTTTATCAAGAGAAACTTTGAATGTTGTCTTTTTAGGCCTTAAGGACATGTATATGAGATAGATAGATAGATAGATAGATAGATAGATAGATAGATAGATAGATAGATAGATAGATAGATAGATAGATAGATAGATAGATAGATAGATAGATAGATAGATAGATAGATAGGTAGGTAGGTAGGTAAAACAATACATTGATATAGCGAAAGATATATCAATAGAATTAAACATAACGATAGAACAAAGGATATAATGACTGACATAACAACAGATCGAAAGACATAACGATAGAAAGAAAGCAACGCTATTTTACGAGGTGGCTAATTCGTACGAATTTGTACGACCTCACTCGTACAATTTTTTTACTATTTGTCTAAACCGCAGTGACGGACAGGTTTAGTGGCGATGTTAGGTGTAGGTCATTCGTACAAATTCATACAAATGTGCAACTCGTACAATACGTAAGATTTAGCAAAAATTGTAGGCAAATTTTTGCAAATTGTAGCAAAAAAAAAAAAAAGGTTGTACAAATTTGTACGAATTAGCCACCTCGTAAAATATGTTTGAATCACCATGAGATCAGGCTGAAAAAAAGATATCATGATAGAAGGAAAGATATAATGAATCAATGATACATAGAAAGATAAGACGATATAATGAAAGATATAATGATAGAAGGAAAGATATAACAGAGATATACTGATAGGACGATAGATATGATCAAATTAAAGTTATGACAAAAGATAATGATAGAACGAAAGATATAACGATAGAATTAAATGTATTGTGATAGAACGAAAGATATAACGATAGAATGAAAGATATGATGATAGATATAACAATACAGTGATAGATATAAAGATAGATATAACGATAGACAGATGATAGAAAGGTAGGAAGAACACTTTCATTTCCCAGAATGCATCAGCTGTGTTGAATTTCTTTTAACTGCAATTCAGTAATTTCCACTTCCTATCATTCCAATTCCACTTCCTGTGGGCCACTACATTTCCAACTAACACTTGTGAATTTAAAGAGAGACAATTCTTTGGTTCTGAATTTTACACAACACTTCATGGTACATGAATATGCTAATAAAAATACTACCATCACTGACCTGTGGAAGAGACGTGTCTACATATATCTATACTTTCAAATTTTCCAAAGAAAAGAGGTTTAATATTTAAGGTAAGTGTTTGTTCATATTTTAACTCATTATGAATAGCAAAGATCAACTTGGAGCCACTAAGCACTTGCTAAGCTCATCTTGTGTCCATCCATGCCTGTATTCTTTTTTCTCCACACACATTCCTAGGGTTCGGTCAGGATTATCAGGTCTGGATTCCAGCCGTGGTCAGACATCATAAAAGAGGTTGAAGAGCATCAGTGTAAGAGATTAAGAGAAAGACACAGAGGGCCTGTTATCAGATGAGAGCGTCACAGGTCTACACCACGAGCCTTTGATGTTCAGCGTCCTCCTAAAACACCGTAACTCTCTCATCCATCCTTCTGCTGTGATGTGCTACAGCCCTGCTGATGTTCAGCTCAACTGCAGAACGTTTAAACAGTAAGAATTTGGGTTTTATTGCATTTGGCTCTAGAGCCAAAACAAGCCAATTTATCTCTTCATTGATGTCTCGATTTACGTCATCTGGCTGATGTAGATCCCTCTAACAAACCTCCTTAGATTTGGGATATAATGGAGATAATACATTTATTGATGTATTAGGATATTCATACACAAGCTGATCTACTTCCACAACAGAGGAAAGAAGGATCATAACTGATGGAATTTTTCTCCTAGACACTGAAGAGTTTAAATGGAAACCTTTGCTGAAGCCTCAGATATTTATTTTAGTGTACAGTCTTAAAAATAATGGTGCTTCAAAAGGTTCTTCAAGCGATGCCATTTTTGGTTCCACAAAGAACCATTCAGTCAGAAGCTCTTTAAAGAACCATCTCTTTCTTGCCTTTTTATAATCTGAAGATCTTCAGATGTTAAAGGTTCTATATGGAATCATTTCGACAAAAAGGTTCTTCTATGGCATCGTGAAGCACCTTAATTTTTAAGAGTGTAATCTGACATTTGTCTCCTTTAGTTTCCAAAAACATCCCAGCAATGTCTCAAACTCATTTGACAAAATCAGAGATCTATTTCCCATCAGATTCTTCCAAAACCAGATTATCTGAATGGTTACTAGGGTTTCTTGGTGGTTGTTAGGGTGTTCTGAGCGGGCTAGGTTGTTGCTAATCCTTTGCTAGGTATGTTCTTGATGGTGGCTAGATGTTAAAGTTAACAACTTATATTGTTATTTTGTTGCTAGGGTGTTTTAGTAGGTCGCTAGATCATTGCTAATGTTCTGAGTGGTTGCTAGGTTGTTAATAAGTGTTTGCTCCACAGTTCTATAGATGGTTTGAAGGTAATTTTGGAGGTGTTCTGGGTGGTCACTAGGGCATTGCTAGGTAGTTGCTAGGGTGTTGCACTTTGAGTGGGCTAGGATGTTGCTAAGTGGTTGCAATGCGATAAATACATTTTCCCCCAAATTTGGAAAATTTGGCTTTATTCTTGTTTCAGAAGATAGATGACAATTTGACACCTAATTTTGTGCACTCTCAGAAAAAAAAGGTTCAAAAGCTGTCACTTGGGTGATGCTTTTGAAAAATGTACACCTTTATTTAACCCTAAAGAGTGAAGGGACATGAACTGGGGACCTTTTGTGTGTAAGACGAGTGCATATTAGTACCTTAAAAATACACACTAATGCCCAAAGTGTACATATGAGATCTAAAGTGTACATATTAGTGCCTAAATGTGTATTTTAGTGCATAAAGTGTACATACTATTTCCTAAATGCACATTTTAGTGCCAAAATGTACATGCTAGTGTCTAAATTTATTTTTAGCGCATAAAGTGTGCATACTCGTGCCTAAAGCATAGATATTAGTGCCTGAAGTGTACATATTAGCATATTAGTGCCTAAAGTGCATATTAGTGCCTAATACTACATATTAATTCCTAAATGTACATTTTAGTGTCTACATTGTACATACTAGAACCTAAATTGTACATACTAGAACCTAAAGTGTACATACCAGAACCTAAAGTGTACATACTAGTTCCTAAAGTGTACATATTAGTGCCTATGTGTATATATTGGCACTGTCCCAAATGGCACCCTAAACCCTTGTGGTCTTTCTCTGAGTCCGCATTTTCATGATATAATGCCACTTTGACTTTTGGGTAGAAGTCTGCTGCGCATCAAGGGCAGATATCGGCCGCAAAGGGGGCGCTCACAAGCACCATTTTGAACGCTAAAATGACAAATGGAACACTCTATTTGTTTGTGGACTTAATGGACACGTTCACGCAGCGGCCATTGTAAGTCCATAAGACTGCAAGTGCACATGAAGTGTTCCATTTGGGACAGGGCCATTAGTACCCAAATTGTACATACTAATGCCTAAAGTGTACATGCTAGTGCCTAATGTGTACATACTAGTGGCTAAAGTGTACATATTAGAGCCTAAAGTGTACATACTAGTACCTAAAGTTTACATACTAGTGGCAAAAGTGTACATATTAGAGCCTAAAGTTTACATACTAGTGTACATACTAGTGGCTAAATTGTACATACTAGTGCCTAAAGTGTACATACTAGTGCCTAAAGTCTACATATTAGTGCCTAAAGTGTACATACTAGTGGCTATAGTTTACATACTAGTGCATAAAGTGTACATGTTAGTGCCTAAAGAGTACATATTAGTACCTAAAGTGTACATATTAGTGCCTGAAGTGTACATATTAGTGCCTAAAGTGTACATATTAGTGCCTAAAGTGTACATACTAGTTCCTAAAGTGTACATACTAGTGCCTAAAATGTACATACTAGTGCCTGAAGTGTACATATTAGTGCCTAAAGTGTACATACTAGTGCCTGAAGTGTACATATTAGTGCCTAAAGTGTACTTATTAGTACCTAAAGTGTACATACTAGTGCCTAAAGTGTACGTACCAGTACCTTTTGAAAAGGTACTACCCCAGTGACAACTTTTGTACCTTTTTTTCTGAGAGTGCGCTCCGCATCTTAACATCACTCTGAAGTGTCCATTGTGGTCTGTCTGTAGTTTCGGCAGCAAGCTGCACTAAACCTCTGCAGTTCACCAGACCTCTGAGCTGAACCAGAGCAGATAACTCACCCGTATATCAGCAGCAGGCAGAGACTAGTGGAGTGCAGGTTGACGTTATCTCTCTGTGAGTGTGTCTGGCCTCTTATCCGCCTCAACGGCCGAGATCTCACATCCCAGAGATGCTTTCAGGCAACAAATTCAGTAATTTACCGTTCAATGCCCATCGCTGGCTATGTAATCACACATGAAAAAAACTTTGTTGTTATCACAATTTTGTTGATTTAATTTGAACTAATTGCGCAAAGAACTAGTATGAGTGAATCAGGTGTTGTGCAAAGAGTTTTCCCATATTAAGGAAAAATCATCCAAAGTGGATAGTTGCCAAGTGATGCGAGATCAGAAATGACCCCCGCAGGCATGAAGAGAGAGGGGAAAAAAAGTGACTCAAATGGAAAAAACAGAGCTGAAGAAGAATGAAATGCTTGGCTCATTCATTCTGAATGTTCAAAAGTCCCCGAAGTGCACTATAATGTTACTATTATCATCACCTTCCACCAGATATCTTTCCTTTCTCGGGGCTGTTGAAACACTCCCAAAATTTGTGCAATGACTCAGTTTCCATTTTACACACGACGGCGCCGGAACGCTGATGAGCAACACTTGCACAGATGGAAAGTTCATACACTTTTAATTTTTGCTTGTGAACTTTAAATGTGAAAGTATGATTTTCTGTCAAAACTGGAATATTGTGAAAAAATGGTTGTGATGTAATGCATTTGGAAGAAAACCCATTTTTATACGAATGTGAAAAATCAAGTATTAATTATCCAATTGACAATAATTATATAACATTAATAATATTAATTGTTGTTTACATTATATAATTATATTTGAAATTAAAAACTAAAATTATTTAATATTATTCTTAATTACTAACAACTGGAACATTTTTATATAATTAGGTTTAATAATTAATTAAATGAAACATATTTTGTTTTTAAATCATAATGTTTTATTATTAACAATTATAAAAACAATTTACATAAATATATTAGAATAATTATTGAAACTGAAATTACAAATAAAGTTAACATTATTAGTAGTAATTATTAGATATAGACATTTTAATAATTAAATATATAGACATTTTACATTTGTAATAATTAATATTTACATTTTAATAATTATTTCAATTAAAGTATAATTGTTTTATTATTAATCATAATTCTTAATATAAGCAAATATATCATGTTATATTATTAATTATTTAATCATTTAATAGTTATTGAAATATTTTAAATATTTTTTATCATTATTTATATTATTATTATTTCCTAATTGTTACAATTTCTATATAATTATATTTTAATAATCATTTCAATTTATTAGTTTTAATATTATTATTATTAATTCCTGATTATTTGTAGTATATATATATATATATATATATTACATTTTAATCATGTTTTATATTGTTAATAATAATTATTAATTATTAATATTTGTAAAATAAATTGTATGCCAGTTAAAGGATTATGTGTAATGATATGGACATTTTAAAATATAAATTGACTTCTATAGCCACTTTTTGTAATGACTATCAATGTTTTACATGTCTAATAATGTATTCTCTTTCTCAGCAAATACTGAAATGTGATTAATTAATCAGCATATGATATACTTCATACAAATCAAATCTTTAACCAACCTATAAATCTTTGTAGGAATTTTGTCAAGGTGTTCTCTAGAGAGACCAATAAATCCCAAGCCAAAGATGGACTCTCCAGGCTTTTCCCTTTTGATTGTTGACTTAGACAATGCTCAGGACTTGAGCTGGCGCGGGTGGTGTTTCCTCAAGGCACACATTCAAGAGCTGAGGGGGAGCTGAGCGTCTGCACCACATCCTCCTGAGTCAGAGATCTTACAGCTGAACCCGACAGGCCCTTGTTACTCAGCAGACACAACGGTACAAACACACAACAACACCAAACATTACATCACACACAACACACACAATCTGGAGCACATCTGAACCGTGTATTTTTAGCTTTGCCAGCCACTAGAATGACTATAGCTACAGTTATTGATTCAGTTAAAGTGTATTAGCATAAATTTGTAGGTTTGGAATTCCAGAATGCAATGCAACAAATTATAAATGTTGATTAAAATGTAAGTTTGTGTATATATTCAAACGTCTGTGGTCAGTACAATTAAAAAAAAAGAAATTAATACTTTTGGATGCATTAATTTTTTTTTTTAAAGTGACAGTAATGATATTTGCATTGTTGCATAAAAACTGGATTTAAAATAAATGCTGTTTTACAGCTATTTTAAATATATTATTTTTACATTTTTTTCTGTATTTTAAATCAAATAAATGCTGTGCGATGCAACACACTCAAAACCAGTCAGAATATATTTATGGTTTATTTACCTTTTTGTGGATTTTAGATTGATGCGGTTTCATTTTGGGGCGAAGCTATACTGATCCAAACACAACTATCAAAACATCTTGTTGCTCAGTGCTACTTGCTGTTAGACAGAAAACAAACTTTCATGAAAAAGATAGCTTTATCGCTTATCACTTTATCACATCAATTCTGGTTTCGGCATGGTGTAAAATCATAAAAACAGTCTACAGCTGAAGATGTGACCTTCTGACCCTCAGTATATATTCATGGATGTCTGATCTGCGCTGATTCAGAGTGACATTCGCTTGTGAAAGTAAAATGACAAAAGCCGGCATCGACCTGGTCAAGCAGTCGCAGTGACAGGTTCATATTTTGTGTCTCATTGACAGGGCCATATGTGGATTTTACATTTACCAGCATCGCGTTGGAAATCAGAATGCATGAATGCGCTTTAAGGGTTTATATAAATGATCCTTGGAAAGGGCACATCTGATATCCAGCCGTGTTTATTTGAGCCTCATGTGATGGTGGATTGGTGCTGTTCAGGCATGTTTTTTAACTACAAAACCATCATGCGGTGGATATTTTCTAAGGCTTGTTTGTTCCAGATTCTTTTGTCTCCATGGATAAAGCCTGTGCAGCTATAAGCAGGTACTGGCTTGATTGTGAAATGTAAATCGATCACTTCCCATTTCTGTTTTGTTTTGGGATAGGCCTTGATATCTGGATAGATTTGGCAACAGACAAGATTCATTCTGAAGGGGATTTTTGATCTGGAGTTGACGGGTCCAATCAGTTTGCTTGGTTTTGAATCTGTTGAGTGCTGAAGCAGTTTAGGGTTTGATTTGGACTTTAGGTGTGACTAATGGTTTTTGCACCAAAAATATTCATATTGAGCGCTGCATTAAATTTTGGTCATTTTCAAAAATAAACTTGACATCCTAACAATAAAAAGTCCTGTTACAGTCCTAATTTGTATAGAGCTTTTCACAATGCTTTACAGAAAATCATGATGTTAATGTTTATAATATCTCAATATTTTTGTGCCTTTTAGTCGCATGTAGCAGATTAGAGCTAACTTATCATTTACATTTTCTTATGATAGATCAATATTTCACCATACATGAGTATACTGTACATATGCAGATAAAGTTGAACATACTTATATATATCAAACTTTACATAATGAGCTGTGCAATAACATAGCTAAATTTTACAAAAAAAAAAAAAAAAACAGACAGTTGAGATTTACTATATAGTATAAGTCGCTTACTACATAGTGTATATTGCAATTACGTCAATGAACTGTTTGTATTGGGATAAAGTTGGATATATTGTATATCCAGCTTGCATGTTTTACATGCCAGAAAAATGAAATTTAATGTGAATAGACCTGTATAGTTTGGTGTCCGCAATGAAGAGGCCTGATCATGTGACTGCATTACAAGTAACAAGAGTTATGTAATCAGATTCCTTTTTCAAGTAACTAGTGAAGTAACACATTACTATTAAATTTACAACTAAAATATCTGAGTTACTTTTTCAAATAAGTAATGCAAGTTACTTGTAACGCATTACAAGTAATGTGAGTTACGTAATCAGATTCCTTTTTCAAGTAACTAGTGAAGTAACGCATTACTATTTAATTTACAGTAAATATCTGAGTTACTTTTTCAAATAAGTAATGCAAGTTACTTGTGAATGCATTACGATTAACAAGAGTTACGTAATCAAATTACTTTTTCAAGTAACTAGTAAAGTAATGCATTACTATTTAATTTACAACTAAATATCTGAGTTACTTTTTCAAATAAGTAATGCAAGTTACTTGTAACGCATTACAAGTAATGTGAGTTACGTAATCAGATTCCTTTTTCAAGTAACTAGTAAAGTAATGCATTACTATTTAATTTACAGTAAATATCTGAGTTACTTTTTCAAATAAGTAATGCAAGTTACTTGTGAATGCATTACGAGTAACAAGAGTTACGTAATCAGATTACTTTTTCAAGTAACTAGTGAAGTAACGCATTACTATTTAATTTACAGTAAATATCTGAGTTATTTTTTCAAATAAGTAATGCAAGTTACTTGTGAATGCATTACGATTAACAAGAGTTACGTAATCAAATTACTTTTTCAAGTAACTAGTAAAGTAATGCATTACTATTTAATTTACAACTAAATATCTGAGTTACTTTTTCAAATAAGTAACGCAAGTTACTAGTGACGCATTACAAGTAACGTGAGTTATTGCCAAAAAATTTTGTTTTGTTTTTTTGTTATTAAAAAATCAAATGAGCAAGCCCAGCCTGGGTGACAAAAAGTAACGCAAAAGTAATATAATGCATTACTTTTCATAAAAAGTAACTAAGAAATACAATTAGTTACTTTTTTATGGAGTAGCGCAAAATTGTAATGCATTAATTTTAAAAGTATCTTTCCCCAACACTGCATAAAGCTAAAGCTACTCTTATATGTATCCATGATATTGTTTTTTGCTTAACAGCAAATCTATAAATGCTTGCTCTGCTTCATCAATTTATAGTTTTATAGAAACAGTTCATACCTGACATTTACTCACTAGTGCCACCCTGAGTCCTGGAGGTACATTAACAGAGGCTAGCCAAGCCCTAGTGATGTGTGTTGAGAGAATCACTCTCCAGTATGATTTGCAATATAAAATAAGTTAATGTAATAGGAGTGAAAACCACATAACAGCCATAAACTTAGAAGGTGGGAAATTAAAGTAATTCATCCTGGAGGACCAGCTTCATTAGTAGGCTAAAAAATAATCATTGTGTTTCGTTAGACTTAATATCAACAATCAGCCACTTGCTTGGTGTAAGAAAATTAGTCATGTTCTAACAAACCGATTAGCTTAAATTGCAAATTGAAAAATGTAGTGTACTATAAGGCATTAATGTTTGCTCGGATTAAATTAAATCCCTTATGAAATAATATGTTAGAAATAAACATCAGCATGATGATGTTGTGTAGCTGAATATGGCAGCTGGTGCTTTCAAATCAATCCAAGATTGGTGTACTGATTGGCAACATTTTAGCATAAAATCCATAGATAATGTTCACAAAGGGCATGTTCTTCTCTTGAAACATAATTGAAACATAAATTCTATAAAGATTTGTACTTTCTATGGATGTCCTGGTGTTATGAAACTCTCACATGGATGATAAATATCTTGTAGGTCATCAAATCTAGTGACATCAACAGAGGCAAATATTCAGGAGCTGGCATATGATTGTGCTGATATCGACTGTAATTGATTTAGAGGCATGTGAGCGTCCTGTTCTCATCACATGACAGATCAGACATCTTAGGTTAGCAGAAGATTGTAATGATATTTGCCTGAGAAGCAAGCGCAAACATGTCTAGCTGTTCGGATTTTTCCTTCCCCTTTTTCCTGATGTGCAAATGTCTGATTTGACACAAGTATTGTTTTTGGCTGGTGATGTGGCTACTCACACACTGATAGCCAATCAGATTCATTCAGCTACTGACATTAGGAAAACTTTAGGACTACTATTCATTAATTATTATTTTTTGGACCAATCACTGTACTAACATACTATATTGATCAGGTACTCTCATGCATTTGCATGAGATGCATGTGATATGCAGATTTAGCATGCAGGTTGTTATGAAAACCAAGAAATGCAAGTGTCCTTCACTTCTGGAAAATCTAGCTAATTGGTAAAGTATCTATATTTTGGAACATAGTTTGGTTCAGGCTGGTTTTTTGGTGGACAAAAATGCCTGCTATGTTCCAAAAACCAACCTCGACCACCTTAAACTGGTATTACCAGCTGCTTGGAATCCAGCTACCATCTTAAAGGGACAGTTCAACCAAAAATGAAAGTTAGGTCATTTATTTATTTATTCGTTCGTTCGTTCGTTTGTTCATTCATTCATTCTGTACTACGGGGGTCAATAGTAATCAAACAGTTTGATTACTATTATTCCTCAAAATATCTCCTGTTGTGTTCCACAGAAATTATATATATATTTTTAAATAATTAATAAATAAATAAATATATAATGATAACTTTAGAGAGAACTTTACCTTTAGGATAGATTTCAGATGTGATTCACTTTTGTCTTTGGAGTTGGATCTAAGAACTTCTATTTTCAGTGAATAATTACCTATTTTTCAGTGAATAATAAATAAAATTTCTTCACACATATCTTTAATATGACTTTTGATGAGTGCACGAGTCATATGGACTATATTTATGGTACGTTTGCATCATTTTTGTAGCTTAAAAACGTCAGTTCTCATTCATTTGTACAAAAGAAAGTTATTAAAAATGTTTGCTTTTGTATTCCAGAAAGTTAATTTTTGTGTGAACTATTTTTTTTAAAGCAATAGAATTGACTCTTTTATATTGTAAAGGTCCTTTTAGGCTACTAAGAGAAGAATATTTCTGTCTTTTTCTTCAGGTCAGGCTCCTTATATCACACTCTAACCAGAACAAACAGGCCTTCAACCAGCTTTCTAATTGAATCTGTTCAGTTTACAGGAGCTGCTGCATTAGTGTGAAGTCAGCAGAGAGAGAGAGAGACTAACAAAGATAATGTACTTCCTTTGTAACCTTGTCGGATCTGTCCTCGAGCCATGGTGATGGTAGTCTTGTGATGGAGAGGCCTGATGTGACGTGGGGCATCAAAAGTTCAATGAACGTGACAAAAGAGCAGAGTTAGAACGATTTTTAATTACGTTCTTGCAAATTGCATTAGAAGCAGGTTCTGTCACGTTTTTCTGATGACTGAAAGAAACTAGACAAGAATGGTTTACTGATGACCTCACAGCTGATAGATGAACTAAAAGCCACATATCTGATGTAATGTTGTCTATAAAACATATTTGCTACATAATGTGCCAAGTTTTGTTTGGATAATATTCTGCCATTATTATGCACAAAAAGTAAAATTATTTTTTTGAACTTCCAGAAATTCCAAGATATGTGAACACCTGTATGGCATCATAGGGGGTCCTGAGGGCCGAAGCTGTTCAATTGTGAGGTGTGTCACAGTGAACACCTGGAATAGTGCTTCCATGAGTCAGATTATGGAAAGATAAAACCACACAGAATGAAAGAGACAAGTGTTTTCCCAAAACCTTTCTATAGGGTGAGTGGTCACACCAGGCCTCTACTTGTACTTGTGTGCCATTTTTCCTTATTCATACACATAAAGAAATGTATAGTATATTTCTTATTTTTACATATTAAATATATGTTATATTTAATATTTTATATATATATATATATATATATATATATAATAAATGCATATATGTGTATATACACATAATTATAAATAATTTATATATATATATATATATATATATATATATATATAATAAATCTAGATGTTATATATATATATATATATATATATTACTTATGTATATGATCCTATAATAATACAAAAATCATTCACTATCAGATCAGGAATGTTTGTTAAATAAGTAAATAGCATCAGTTTTGATTTCATGTGTATTTTAGATTATTTCTGCAGTGGAGTTAGAATCTATTTACTTTAGTTCAAAATTAGATTCAGTGTTTCAGTGTTTGAAAGCCCGCTGGTTTGCGCAAGTCCTGTGAGTTCCCACTGTGTAGTGTGAGGTTGCTGAGTAATAATCCAGTAAAGGACTTTCACATGTGTGAGAGCCAGTCTGGCTTTGCTATAGTGGCCCCTTCAGAGACCCGGAGTCTTCAAAGAAATTGGCAGCAAAGTGAGATCAACATAGGGAGGAGGTGTAACATTTGGGATTTGTTTGGGAGCCGAACAGGTTCTCAAGGACAGGTTCATGTGTTCACAAAACCACTGACTTTAAAATGAGGACATTTCATTGAGATGCACAACAAATCTTGTGTCGTTCCCACATCTTCTGACCACTTAATTTCCACGACTTTTCAAGTAGGTTCTAACTAACTTTGAAACCTGAATATAAATAGAGTCTCCACCAGTGTGACTTTTAAATTAATGACAGTAGTTCATACAACTTGCTCTTTCCTTTTTCCGTCACAGTAAACTGCAAACACATTTGCGGCATGAAATACTTAAACTGCGCTTTGATGAACTCCCACAATGCAACTGTGGGAATGAGTCAAACTATATTAAAACCAGCTCTTTCCATCACCCATGACTATGTTTATCTGTAATTTCTCTTTAACTGTTAATTCTGATTTTTTTTTTTAAATCAGCATCCTTTAGCAACAGATTTAACAGCGCAGTGCTTTTCAGGAGATTTCAGTAAGAAACGTTCTGTTAATGTGCCGTTAAGGGCCTTCTCATCTGCATACCATTACAAGCACTATGCACATGTATACATTGGGCTGATTGTTATTCAATGAAAGTGTTAAAAGCCTAAAGGCATAGTTCACCCAAAAATCTAAATACTATCATCAGTAGTCTTGTTTTGGACACCATTGACTTTAATTGCATTGTTCTTCTTCAAGAAAAATTCTTCTTTCCACAAATAAAGAAATCCATACATATTTGGAATGATATGAGGGTGAGCAAATTATGATTTAATTTTCATTTTTGCATAAACTATCCCAACTGTATGGATGCCAAATAGATACGGACCGTCGCTGAGTTATTCAAAAAGTGTAAATTTTATTTTTTGTACAAAATCATACCTTTCATTTACACTTTGCAATACAAAGTACAATCATATCAGTGTCATATACATTCAAAAAAACAATTACATGGCAAAATCTCTGAAGTTCCTGATTAAAAAAAGGCACATGGCAAAGTATTGCATGTCTGGGTGCTGGTTATCTGCTGTTGCGTTATGATAGCACAACAGTTTAAATACTTTTAATTCAAGAAAACGTCATTTTGCACTTGTTCCCTGTTTCAAAACATGGCGTTAATTATTCCTTTGGTCTCAAGCTCATTGGTGTGCCACCATCTACGGTGTGAAATGTCTGACCGATTACCTCTCAGAAAAGAAAAAAAGAAACAAAAAAGTGACTGTTACTCATTTAACATTCAGTCACAGGCATTTCAATTATTGCTTATTGGAGAGGCTACATGTTTAAAACCTCCCAAATAGTACGTATTCGTAAACAAATGTACAGTACACATCAACCCGACCAGGACAGGGCAAATACTGATGACGGGCGCGTGAATCTGTTTACACACTGAAATGAAAAGGCTTCTTAATCAATGAATTAAGACCATCAGGGATCCAGTAAACAGTCTTTTGTTTTGTGCCGTTTCCTTTCTGAGGGTGTCGAAGGTTCTCCAGGAACCAAACTTAAAGCAGAAAGGCTGTTTTGGGTCAGTTTTACTTGTTAGCGTGTAGCGTCTTGGTTGGAATCTGATCTCTGAATGACTCCACAAACACTTTAAGCATTCAGACCCTAGGGCGGTGCATTTTTAAATCGGATGGGTTTTGCGCTTCCTATCCAGTTTATCATGAGTATACTGACAGGAAGAGCAGATCCGAGATCACATTCACAATCAGAGGCACTTAGTGAATGTGTGTGTGTGTGACTCAGTGTGCAATGCAACAGCCAGATTCCTCATGTTTGTGCAGAAGCGACATGCGAGAGAAGGTTTTGGAGCAGTTCTTGCACTGGTATTTCTTCACGTCTGAGTGGGTCTGCAGGTGAGCTCGTAGGTTGGACCGGTCTGCGAATGCACGACTGCAGTGGGGGCATGAAAAGGGTTTCTCACCTATTGAACACAAAAGTCATGTCAGTTCCTAATGAAGTACTGCTGCACCATGCAATGCAACGTCTAACACAATAATTGGCTACAAATTGTGCAAAATACTTAAAAGCAATCAATCCATAGCATGCAACAAGAATTTTAGGTGTGCATTATAGATCTGCACTTTTCCACTCGATTGTGTGATCTTCTCTCTTCTCACCTGTATGCGTCCTAATGTGTCCCTGCAGCAACCAAGGTCTGGAGAAAGCTTTCCCGCACATTTTGCAAACGCACGGCAGTGTGTGTGTCCTTATGTGCATCTTTAGGGCCCCTAGGCTGACGTATTCCTTCTCGCAGTACTTGCAGCTGAATGATTTCCTGGTCTGTGCGTCGCAGTGCAGCTGCTTGTGTTTCATGAGTCCAGAATACGTGCTGTAGGACTTGTTGCACAAACTGCACTGAAACTTCTCAGCGTCTGACAGTTTGGTCGACTGTATCCGCTCGTCTTCATCGCTCCTGGGGCTCTCCGAACCGCTGTGGTCTTTATTAGAGGACGTGTCGGAGAGGGACGAGGGGTATCCAGAGATGGGGGACAGGTCGCTGGGAAGGGGTGACAGGGGCAGGTTGCTGGTAGTCCACACTGTTATGGGGTTGTACGACACCGGGCTTAACACTTCAGGCTGAGGTATAACAGGCACCGGGAGGGTTTTTAATACATATGGAGAAATAAACACTGCAATAAAAGGGGAAATGCAATTGCATTAATTCACTGGGTACTTGGCCTAAAATACTTGAGAAGTGACATGCTATATTCTTAAATCTGAAACTATTTCAAATGCATTTTCCTTCTTTTATAGTTATGCATGCAGCTTTTATGACCATATTTATTGAGAAAACGAGTATTTGTACTTATTTAAGATATGCTTTCTCCTAGAGCATTCATTTAGTAAACTCTAGTTAATTGTTATGCACCAACTACCAGTTTTTATTATCTCCTTTACATGGAGTTACATTCAGGCAATAATTTCACAAGACTGATATCATTGATATCATTCGCCAAAAATCAATCCTACGCACGTGCACCGGATTTTAAAATGAGATACTTTGGAAACAATCCTAAAAGAGGGATCAAATATGATCCAAATGGATAAAATGAAACGCCTATTTTGTCAGTTTTAAGTTTATTCGGCAGGAACTCAAAGTGACTTAACTTTAACGAAGAGTTGCAACACACTAAATAAGTTTAAATAACTTGCACTTTTCACTGTTAGGAGTTAGAATCATCAAGTTTATTACCTGTTGGACTCTCCAGTTCACTATAATTCGGTTTCTTGGCTGCATTGAAATGCTTCTTTACTAGGAATGAACGAGGCATCCTGGAATACGTATAAAGTTGACTGGCAGATATAAAGGTCCTCTCTTCTCTTTTATAAAGTCAAATAACTGTAATCCTTATTGCTCGGTCCGGCAGGGCTTCATCTTCCAGCGCAGAGCAGCTCTACTCCAGCGCCTCAGTGCAAGAAACAAGTAAATACTTCCAATCAGGTGCAAAGGGAGGGGTCGAGCGTTCACAATTTACATATTCATGAGCTCCGGCCCAATCGAAATAGAGGCGTGGTTTTTAGGGGGCGGAGTCAGACGCGACTAAGTAAAGGAAGACAGGTGTTCACGCTAGTGATGTGTATGAAGGTGAAATAATGTTCAGACTTGTCACAGATGGTCAAAGCACACAGATAGTTGGAATGCAATTATTCTTAAATATTTAAAGCAGGATAGCCCATTAAAAAATTATTATCCCTAAAAGAGAATGCATATCTTGTTAACTCTTGATCCTGGTTTATTTGTGAATATTTAAAAAGACAACAACACCATTATAGTTTTATGGTGGTTTGGTGACGTTTATTTTTACTAGATGTTCCCCTAAAGTGTCACCTCTCACTAGTAATTTTTAAATATAAGTTATGTCAGTTTTCAGATCCAGTAGTTTAAAGATGTGTTTTCAAAAATAGCAATTTCATATAAATTTAGTAATGGGTTTAGACTTATAAACATTCAATCCCAGTCTTGTTTAATCGCAGCTCACTAGCGCCCTCTTGTGTTCACGCGAGTAACTCTAGTATAACATGATTATAGCGGTTTAGGTTAATCCTTGTGTAATTATTTTTTTTCTGTGTATAAACAATGAAAAGTGCTTGGCAAGTAAATTAAGGTTAAAACAGAACATTTTAAATATAGCCTATGGATAAAAATGTCAGCACGTTTTTCTGAAAGAGTTCATTTATTGTAGTAAGCCTGCTATATTTACATAAATTAGGCTATATATGAGATGATGGACCATATAATCAATTGAGTAGAGCATTCAAAAGTCCAAAGAAGTGCTAGGTCTGTTCTTGAGTTTTAAACTTGAAATTTACAGTTCAACGTGTTTCTTCTATTTTTGTTTGTGTTTTATTTTAATTAAAATAAATGCCATTGTCTTTTATATATTGTTGTCTAATGCAATACATTTTAAGTGTCGCTTGAGTGTCCAATTACTTTTTGAGGTCACTGTATATTCATTGAGTTGTAAAGTCCCTATTTGTATGCTGATATAGAACCCATTAGCACCTCTTTACATTTAGTACATCCTAGAAGCTATTCATAATTTGAGAGCTGCTTTTAGAAATGAAAAAGGACAGAGTGTTTTCAGAGTTAATGATGATAGGCTCATTATCCTATAGACCTTAAGGATAGCACCATATTTAATTTTTGACTGATGAAAACAAGGCTGTGAGAGATGCAGATATATATATATATACAGTGTGCTCAATGGATTGTACAGTTGTTTAATAAATCGCCCTTCCGAAGAAAAAAGTTTTGAAAGGACCAACGTGACATTGTAAAGATTGTCGATCCCTCACAGCCTCGTTTAGATCCGCGTTAAATTCAACATGATATGATTAAGTCAGAAAACATGGACCAAAAGAGATCAATATATATTTGGTACAGAGTGATTGAAGATGGTATACAAAATGATATTTGGATTAATTTGCTGTTCAAGAAGCATCAATAAGAAAATAATAGGTAAACTCAATAACCATCAAATGAAGATAAAAGATAACCATCATTACATCATTGCTGTGAATATAAAGAAAGCACCTCTCAATAGGGCCTCTTGTCTTGAGTAATTAAAACAGGCACACACTAAGCAGATTTTCTACCTCTTCTGGGGGGATTTTTAATTGTAAGTCAGATTTCTTATCTGCCAACACTAATTACAGAAATGGAGGTAGTATCCTTTGTTCATTGCGCCGTAAAAGCAAGGGCATTCATTTCTCTGTTCTCAATGACAAGAATCAATTTGTCTGTATTTCTTTCTGAGTCTGTGTTTGACAGTAAAGCACAGTAAAAATATATTGTTTAGCACTTTGTATTATTATATAGTGAAAATATATTGCATTATATACAAAAGTAAGATAGCATTTTAATTATTTGTAAACAGTTGCCTGTAATTTGCAATTATTTATGTCAACCACTCTTGACAACTGTTCGTACATGCTTTGCTGACTCCAATCACACAGGGTCTGATAAATGTATGGACGAACAGAGACTGGATTGTGTTTGCTGAGAGAGGGGAAATAAATGTGAGCGCTGCACAATCACAACCTCTGGTTCAAGAGATCATAGTAACAGCCTTTCTAGATAAAGTACAATGGGAATACATGTCCAGCAGTATGCCTGATGACTCAATCTATGTTCTATATCAATGTTAATCTCCTGTGGAGACTGTATAAGCAAGTCACTGTGGCAGATGCTTTTATCTAAAGCGACTTACAGTAGTTATTACAGAGACGGTCCCTCCGGAGCAACCTGAGGTTAAGTGCCTTGCTCAAAGGCACAATGGTGATCGCTCATGGATAACCTATTGTGGGAGTCAAAATTGTAACCTTTTCAATATAAGCCACAGATCTTTAACTGCATACTGAAAATCAATAGAAAATCTAGCAGAAAGAAAGAAAGGAATAGGAAGGAAGGAGTGAGGGTGTTATTACTTATGAGGCAAAGTTAATATAGACTGATTATCGTTTTTAAAATGAGCATTTGCATGTCAGTGATGGAGAAAACAAAAGCAGATAGAGAACATGCTAATTGCATGTATTATTGACTATACTTAGTGAAATAGTATGCAAAGGCTCTTCATGCTAAATTCTCTTTTCTGCAGCATAGCTAGAGTCCCAGTGTGAACTCATTGTTGAAATATCTCTGGTAATTTGTAATGTTGTGTAGAAACATCGTTGGTTATGTAAAGCTTTGAGGGGAATGTTCAGCCTCCTCTGCTTCCTTCACCAAATAATACCGCATTGAGAATCACGCACATGATGGAGCCTTAAAGTGCCACCCTCTCTTGCGTTTGTGCACCGCCTCAGCTTTGATTTTCAGCAATAAATATTCAGATAATATATTCAGATTAAAATGGACAGATGTTTAGCGTCGGTGAAGAATGAAGGAATGAAGGGGGAGAGGAGAGAGAGAGAGAGACGTAAAAAGCGCTTGTGATTAGCATAGGCACGTTCGGTTCACTTAGTGAATCGGTTCATTTGAGCGGCTGGTTTTAAACGAACCGGTTCAAAACACGAAACCATAAAGATTGAGTCATCGCTCACAAGTGTTCGCGGATGTCCCAGCTTGAGGTTTAATTTATAGATAAACCCTGAGTTATTCTTTATAGCCATTTTGTTAGGTCATAGGCTATTCTATACACTATATTGCTTCATTCCCTACATTCTACATAGCCTAGTAAACCAATAGGCTACTATGAAGAATGGAAGCATGCTGTTTAGTAAAATATAGCCTAGGCTACTACTCTGCATCATGAAGTGTTTATGCAGTATGTTTGGCACATTTAGAATAGGCTACTCGGATAACTTTTACATGTGGCAAATTGTGAAGTGTTAAAAAGTGACCCAATTTACCTGCATTCACCCTATACAGTGCACTGCATGTGTCCTAGTGCTCTCAATTTGTCTATTGATTTTTAGTGTGACAAATGAACTGTAAGTAGGCTAATATCAGTGGTTTTTACTCTCTTTGTTTGACCAGACTTAGACATTTTACTCAAAACTGGATTAAAAATGCAGAATTTTATTTTTTTTTATCTGAAAACAGGACGGCTACTAAATTACACATAGCCTAATTAGGTCATGTGTGTAGCCTAGACACAGTATATGCAGTATATGTTGCGCAAAATGCAGTACAGTGCCGTTCCATTTCGAACACATGCGCTTTCACACGCTTTGCGAATCGGTTCGATCGAATCATTCAGAAGAACCGGTTCAAAGAATTGTTCGTTCGCGAATCGGACTTCGCTACTTGTGGTTTTCAGCCGGTCATTATTATTGCTCAGGATGCCTAGCGACAGCAGAAGATACGTAGATGGAAAGCTGCATGGCTCGGATTGCGGAGGATGCGTCTCGCCTGCTGTGGGAATATAAACTAAGAGCAAGTTTAAAGGACTCGCTTTGGAGGATTTTGCCAAGCGGTTGCGGATGGAGACTGTGCATTAGTGGTCGTTATGATCCGGAGGCTCATCGTCACTCGTTTTCACATTGACAGTGATGACAAATGCAAGAGGGAATGGAAGAATTGTGAACTTGAATGAGTGTTACCAATTGCAAATTACCACCTGTTAGTTGAATATCAGGTAAGCTTTTATAACTAGTCGTACTTGGATTTCTATGTAATGCAAGAATGCAAGAGATGCACATATTTTAATTGACCAAACATTTGATCAGCTTTTCTAACAAGTGTTTCTAACCAAATTAGCCTACTCACCATTCAAACAGATCTAATTATGGAGATGACAACTAAGGGAGTGAGATCCAGAATCTCACTGAACACCCATCCAAATGATCTAAAAACGAGGCTTTGTTGCCTAAACTTGAGAACACAGATGAGTGTGTGAAGCCTTTGATGCTGCATTAGAGATGCTGGAGCACAGAGCAGCCTGCTTATGCGCATTTTGCTGTGTCAGATCAGGTGCAATAAAGCACATACCTCCTTATGCTAAACATTGTCTATCAAATTGTTCTTGGGCTGGCAGCCCTTCAAAGATGAGTCTTTAGGGACGCCCATCCTTTTTAATTAAGGGTTTGCATGCCCTCAAGCACCCAGTTTGTCCTCAGTTTAATGTGACTGAATAATTCATTTAAATAAACATCTAAATAGGATGTAGCTTGTTAATATTTGTCATGCAAACATCTCCCAAAGAGATTTTTTTGTGCAAAGCTGCTTTGAAACAATATGCCGAAAGCACTGTAGACATAAAACTGACTTGACTTGGCACCACAAGTGTCAGACGGTCAGCTGTCATCTTTTTTTGTTGTGACCCATCTGTGATCGTGTTGCATGTGTTCGCATTCATATCCATTATATCAATTACGTATTTCTCTCGCTCTACTAAGCAAGTAACTAGAAGCAAGAGCCCCACTGCATTCTTCAACATGAACAGACCAGCATTATCATAATGTTTTGCCAGCGTGATCTACAACAGATTGCTCATTACGCACATACACCCTATAGTGCCTCATTAACACGAAACACTGTTTAAATATAGTGATAATGGTTCACCGTGTCGAGGGAGGAGTGACTGTGCTATGTGCGTTGTTGACTCAACCTGAATGTGACCTGTAGACAGCTGGTGAATGTCTTGTGGCTTTCCCTTCCTTAAAATCTTTCTTAAGGCTGTCTTGCGTTTTATGCAACAATAACAATAGGAAAATTCTCAGGTACAGTGATCAACCGAACCAGAAAAATATATGCAGACAGGTAATTAGAGAGTCGAGTTTTCTGTCAAGAGAGCAGGAAACAAAAATAGATTATTTTTGCACAGAATAAGAGATATTTATAAGCATTCATAGAAATGATTTCTGAGATGATTAAGGTTATATCCTAATGAGAGGCATGCTATCAATATTCATACACCTTTAATGAATATTTAATGTCTGATATGTCTGTTACAGACAAAAATAAAGGTTCTTTATTGGCATTGATGATTCCATGAAGAACCTTTATCCTTCTTTTCCACAAAAGGTTCTTTACAGCAGAAAAAAGTTCTTTAGATTTTTTTTTAAATGAAAGAAAAAAAGGTTCTTTTAAAAACAGTTCACTGAATCCAAGAATGGCTCTTTTATTATAAACCTTTATTTTTTAAGTAATACTTCATCCAAAAAATTATAATTTGTTGAAATTTTACTCACTCTCAGGCCATCCAAGATGTAGATTATCAGATTAAAAAAAAAAAGACATTACATCACATGCTCACCAATGATGATGGATCCTCTGCAGTGAATGGGTGCCGTCAGAATGAGAGTCGTAACAGCTGATAAAAACATCACAGTAATCCACAAGTAATCCACACTTCAGTACTTCAATTAACATCTTGTGAAGTGAAGAACTGTGCGTTTTAAAGAAACAAATCCACCATTAAGGCATTTTAACTTTATCATTGCTTCTGGCCAAAATACCAAATTGTTTAAAATTATTTTGGACTGTTATTGCTTATAAACAGTGCTTGATCTGTGTGTATTTCTCTCCTTAATTTAGACGAAACAACTTTATCACTGGAGAAAGCAATATTATGGATAGAGGACTTGTATTATAGTCGCAATGGTTTGAAGTAAAAAATGTCTTGATGGATTAATTAATTATTTTTTTTTACAAATATGCAGCTTTTTGCATCACAAGGCATTAATTGATGGACTGGAGTAGTGTGGATTACTTGTGGATTATTGTGATTTTTTTTTCAACTGTTTGGACTCTCATTCTGACGGCACCCATTCATTGCAGAGGATACATTGGTGAGCAAGTGATGTAATGCTTAATTTCTCCAAATCTGTTTCAATGAAGAAAAAAACCTACCTTCACCTTGAATAGCCTGTGGGTGAGTAGTATTTCAGTCAATTTTCAGTTTTGGGTGAACTATACCTTTAAGAGTTAACACTTTCATGCCCTCTTCTTCATGCATGTAGCTGTTTCAAACTCACTGGAGAACCACCCCGAGATCCCCATTGCATTGTAAGTGTCAGGATGGCACCAGTCAAATCTTTGCTCATGCCTGCAGTGCACGGTTTATCGTTTTGTCTCACTTGCAATCGTAGTAGTGGCAGCATTCAAGGTTACCCAGGGTACCCTGAATAGTAACTGACAAGTGCTCTTTTGATCCATTAGGCAGCGGAAGCATCCAGCAGACATTTCTCATAAAATGTGATGGGACAGATGGCGAGGCTTTTGTAACAGCAGTGATTTCTGTGGAACAAGCTTAAAAGAACGCAGAAACAATGAAAATGATGGGGTGCGTATAAGAGCGATATGATGATAATGGTGCGCTTTGATGCTGGTGCTCGCTGGGCTAAATTCTAAATAGTGTGAGTGCTCTAATGCAACACTGCCATTAGAAATTTCAATGCATAGAATATAACAATTGGTATGTCAGTCAAAAATGTCTTGCATGAACATTACTCTGAATATATACAACATGGTTAAAAGTGCATCCATAATAACATGGGTTACTGATACCTGAACATTTCTGCAGTGACTTGGACAGTGTACGCCTAATAAAAAGCCCTCTCAGAAGAGTTGAAGTTGTTATATCAGCAAAAAGAGGACCAACTCACTGTTAATGTCTATGGTTTTGAATGTCAACATTCAACAAGCATGCATGAATATTAAGTTTGGTGTAGGGAACTGTGGGGTAAACTGCATAATTCTTTGTCACGTGACCATATTTGTAAAAAAAAAAAGTCAGTTATACACAACTGACAACTGTTTGAGTGATGAACATACAATTTTTTTTTGCACAATGTAAATTTTCCATATTGCGGGTTAAATGCATTTTATTTCAAAGAAATTTCTAAAGGTCTAAATATATTTAAACATACAGTTTTTGACCAATACTAATACTAATGCAAAATATTAACAATCGTTTCATTACATTCATTAATTCTGAATATTAAATAATTTTATGGATAGTTTATGAACGTGAATAAAGTGCATTAAAATGGTAACATTTTACAATAAGATCTTATTAGTTAACTTTAGTTAATGCACTAACTAACAATAATCAATATATTCATCTTTGTCAACATTAGTTAATAAAATTCAACTGTTCATTGTTAGGTCATCTTAGTTCAGGTCCATTAATTAATATTAAGAGGTACAACCTTGGTATAAATAATGTATTAGTAAATATTGAAATTTACATAAACTAAGATTTATAAATGCTTTAGAAGAATTGCTTATTGCTAGCTGCATATTAACATATTAATAGTTTCATATTGCATATTAAGAAACCTTTTTATAAAGTGTTACCAATAAGACAATAAAATTGGAATATGCGTTGGATTACACTTAATGTAATGGTTAAAAATTATATTATTAAACATAATATTTATAATTATATAAATATTATTATGTTTTTCACAATAGAGTTGGCAAACTAAAGGTTATAGATATTATAACGTATTTATATATCAATAATGTTAAATTTTTTTTGTTGTTTTTTTTACTGAATTATTCATCAAACTCTGTATGTGTCTACACTGCCGTTAAGCCGTAAAGTGTGTAAGCATGTGTGTTTCTTTATTTGGATGCAGATTGTCATAGAGCATACGGTTGTTACAGAACGTGTAGTGTGTTTGCAATGCATGCAAGGATGGTCAAAGTCGAAAGGGAACAATAGCTTCAGGCAGTCATGCTCATTCATTCTTGTCAAGCGCACACAATAACAAGCACAGCATTTTGTTGCCAGATGATCCTTGTTTCTTGGCTGATACTTCATGTTTTGCAGGTTAGGCTGCTTGGTTTCTAGAACAGACCCCATTTTGTCATGCTGTGTGGTTGTTTAGCTGATTCCTGACCCTTAAATTTTATTGGCTTGAAAATGGGTGTTTCCACAAACACAGAACCGCCCCCCTGGAATGCCTCAAAATGATGCAGCACCTTTAGAGACGGGCTTGGTTTTGGAATGAGGTGCCGTTCGCTGTTTCCATCGTCATTAAGCTCAGCGTCGTCCGTGTGGGGTTTCAGTGCATTGGGATTGAGTGGCCAGGTGGTGAGAATATAAAGTAATGGGGTCATGAATAATAAACTCTCTTTGTTTTCTCATTCACACTTGCACTGATGCTCCAGCATCTCCCGAACTGCTGAGGGTTAAGTACAGCATTCAAGGGCAGCAAGGCAGTATTTAGTTTTTCAGCCTCTGTGCACAGGACCTGAGATTTGAACTACTTATTTCTACCTCTGTGTTCCTGCATTTCTTTAGTTCCATGGAACCTGTCACATTCATAATGACTGCCTGTTGTAGTTTATAGTATATTCAAATATATTACTATAATATATTTACAGCACATTTACTATTTATTTTTCCTTGAGGATCACAATTAAGATTACGAGATGGATCAGTGATTTACAAAACCTGAAGCAAAAAAAACTCAGAATATAAGTAACGTATCCAGTTTTTATTGAAAGTTGCTGAATGATTCAGTTACTCACTAATAAAGACAGTGTCAGTTGTTTTGTTCGTAAATTAATAAAGTGTCTGGAACACGATTATTATCGTTAAGTAAAACTAAAATTGAATAAAGCTAAAATAATATAAATAAAATATTAGTTGCCTTGGCAACTAACTGAAATAATTTTAATTGAAGCACTAAAATTAATTAAATAAATAAATAAATAAAACTCTGACTAATAAATGAAACCTAAATAAATCTAAATATTTAATCAAAGTAATAAATATGACAAAAGCACATAACAACATTACTAAAAATTAAAGTAAAATTAAATTGAAAACTAAAAAACTGAAAAATAAATGCCAATTCAAAATTAAAACTATAGGCTAATACTGTAAATAGTACAAAAATGTTACTGTGAATCATTAGTTAAGTGAATGAATCATCGACAGTTACGTGTTTCATTCTGAATTAATCGACATCAGTTGAAAGAATTTGGTTCATTGACTTGCTCATTAAGAAGCGGTTTGTTTCTGAATAAATTAATGTTTTGAAAGAATTGCTTGAATGAATGATTCAAATGACTCACTCATAAGGACAGTCACTTGTCGCCACCTTGTGGCTCAAAGATGTAACATAAAGAAAGGGTCACTGAAAACTTCGCACAACAAATGAACAGACTGACAGTTTGTTTGAAATGAACACAGACCAGCGGAATGACAAACAGCGAGAAGTCCCTATACTGTTGGACTGTTATATCAGTTAAACTGTTTTTAAACATTTATAATGATCACGTGCCCGGAGCAGCTGCTGTTGCACAAAAGGGTGAGAGTGGTGGTGGTGTATTTGAGAACCGATTTATTCTTGCATGTTCTTAATATAATTTCTGTTAATTCTCCACTGAATTATGTGATCTGGAGAGCACTGTCCATGTTCTTCCGTGTGCGCGAGGCCGCGAGTGTTATGAGTCAGAGTGCGTTCGATCTTTAGATCTTCCGTATTTATAAAATAGTGAAACATTTTTCATCACATGAAATATGAAAGCAAATAGACATATGATTATGGTGATATATTTTCTCTATTTGTTTTTTATGCAGCTCATGGTATTTTTATAACAATAAAGGATGTTTATGACAAGCAGTCTAGCGTTATTAAAAAGTCGTGACGTATTGTCAAGTATGGTGACCCATACTCGAAATTGGTGCTCTGCGTTTAACCCATCCAAGTGCACACACACAGCAGTGAGTAGTGAACAAATGCACACACACACACACACACACACACCGTGAACACACACCCGGAGCAGTGGGCATTTATGCTGCAGCGCCCTGGGAGCAGTTGGGGGTTCAGTGCCTTGCTCAAGGGCACCTCAGTCGTGGTATTGAGGGTGGAGAGAGCGCTGGACATTCACTCCCCCCACCTACAATCCCTGCCGGCCGGGGACTCGAACCCACAACCTTTCGATTACGAGTCCGACTCTCTAACCATTAGGCCACGACTTCCCCACATACAAAGATACACATACAAAGAGTGCATATCTACCAATTATAGGATCAAAATCAACTATAGATAACATTAGGAAATAATTACAGGCACTCGATGATCGTTTAAATACAAATACGAGATACATGTCTGAGGAAAAATGCATTGTTGTTTGGCGCCACCTAGTGTGCAGGTGTGAATTAGCAAAAGGCGATCAATCATTTTGCACTCGGTGTGAAAGAACCATTCGTCGGCAATTCGCCTCGCATTTTCACATCACACTCAGTGTGAAACGGCCTTAAGATTACTTGTGCAGCTCTAAGAATGATCACATATTGAAATATCACGATGTTGCTACGATATGCACGTTTAAAAAGACATAGTACTTTTTGCTAGTGTTTCTATAAGATTTCAAATTCTCAATTCTGTGTAAGTTGTTGCATCCACAACAAAATTAGGTCCATGCATATAAATATTCATCATTTTTGTCGTCAGAAACGCGAGTTATCCGCCTCAGCGGCGCTCATTGTGTTTACTAATGTGTGCCAGTTAGTCTCATGTCAACACAGCTAATTTATTCTGTTTTTAATGGGCTGGTCTTGCTGACAACTGAAGAGAGAGTCTGCTAACTCATAAACAAACCAAACTTTGTCTTGGTCTTGAATAAACGATACGGCTCGCTCTGACAGCGGCAGTAATTACCCATCTTTGTTGGTGTAATGAGTCTCATGTGTCCATTAGGTTTCTTCCTGCACTTTCTTGGTACTTTCAAGCACTGCCTCGCCAAAAGTCATCCGTCATGGAGTGAGAGGTCAGGATTTAAGTCAATAAATCTGCCATTTGCTAATTTACCGAGCCTCGTTCTCATTGTTGCCTGTATGTCGATGTGGTTTGGTGAGGTGGTGTAGGCCAGCAGGTCTCTCCAGTGTATTAACTAATGAGGACTGAACAGACACCTGCCCAGCGGGCAGGACAAGGTTGCTTTTGAAATGAGATGTCAGAGCAGGATAATGTGAAAGGATGAAGCTGGGATGATACTTTAATCAAGCGTAACACCGTGACCAGGCTCTCTGCAGTGAACTTTGCATTGCTCGCCCTAAGCGTGTTCAACAGAGCAACGGTGTCGAGAAAGCTGAGAAACACTTGATCAGGCCTAAAAGATCTGAGTCGGTGTGACATTTCTATCTGGTCATTACTTCAAGCTTGAAACTTTGAAGTTTGAGATGAGATCCTTAAATATGTATTTATGTCTTTTGCAAATCTTAACGTGGTGGAATCTTGTTACATTGTATTCATAGACCGAAGGGTTACTTGATTATTGTAGTTTTCAGACTTTTGAGGTTGCTCTTTCATAAAATTTGAGACTTACTGAATTATCAAGTAATGTCGTCTCAGATGTTTCTCCTAAAATTTCTTAGGAAAGACAGAAATTAGATGTGTTTATATTATATCCGTAAATATTATTTTATAAATATTATTAGATCATTTTTTACAAATATTTCAATTTATTATATTATAATTTTTTTAAATTTAACTTAATCAGAATCAGAATGAGCTTTATTGGCCAGGTATGTTTACACATACGAGGAATTTGTTTTAGTGACAGAAGCTCCACAGTGCAACAGAGAGACAGCAACAGGACACAGATAATAATACAAATATCCAAATAGGCAATGTACAAAACAGCAAAAACACAATATATAATATAGACAATTATGATGTACAGGTCTGATATGTGCAGATTTGAAATGAAAACAATTTGATAAATAAAAAAGTAAGCAAGTGTGGTGAATAAATAATAGAGTTGTGTGTTCCACATTTATTGTTGAGTGTTCATGAGATGGATGAACCAGACAGTTATAGAAGTGCAGAGGATGGATTCAATGATGGCAGAGTAGAACTGTTTCAGCAGCTCCTGTGGCAGGTTGAACTGCCTCAGCTGGCGAAGAAAGTACAACCTCTGCTGGGCCTTTTTCACAATAGAGTCCATGTGATTGTCCCACTTCAGGTCCTGGGAGATGGTGGTGCCCAGGAATCTGAATGACTCCACTGCAGTCACAGTGCTGTTCATGATGGTGAGTGGGGGGAGAGCAGGGGGGTTTCTCCTGAAGTCCACTATCATCTCCACTGTTTTGAGCGTGTTAAGCTCCAGGTTGTTGAGACTGCACCAGACAGCCAGCTCCTTAACCTCCTGTCTGTAAGCAGAATCGTCACCGTCCTGGATGAGGCCGATCAGTGTGGTGTCGTCTGCAAACTTCAGGAGCTTGACAGAGGGGTCTTTAGATGTGCAGTCGTTGGTGTAGAGGGAGAAGAGCAGTGGGGAGAGAACGCAGCCCTGAGGAGCTCCAGTGCTGATGGTACGAGTGCTGGATGTGAATTTACCAAGCTTTACTAACTGCTGTCTGTCTGTCAGGAAGCTGTTGATCCACTGACAGACGGAGGTGGGGACAGAGAGCTGAGACAGTTTAGAGACAGGTGTCCACGATGGTGTTAAAAGCAGAGCTGAAGTCCACAAACAGGATCCTCACATAAGTCCCTGGTCTGTTCAGATGCTGCAGGATGAAGTGCAGTCCCATGCTGACAGCATCATCCACAGACCTGTTTGCTCTGTAGGCAAACTGCAGGGGGTCCAGTTATGTCCTTCAGATAAGCCAAAACCAGTCTTAATCCTAATTGCTGGTATCTTGGCAAAGCTGAGCACAGTTTGAGACATTGTTGGGGTCTTTTGCTCAAAAGAATAATTGGAATTGCATAAAAATGCATGAAATTTGCTCATAAAAGTCAGTTTGTTCTCCAGTTAATCTTGTTTCCATCTTTGTGAATAAATTGAGATATTAAAGAGAAAAAATCCTGGTAATGATATATTCTTATGATATATATTTATGAAAGAAACAAATGAACCAATTATTGATACAGTAGTAGTATAATGTAATACAATTTATGTAGATATATGATAGCGCAAATAATTTTATCTAAGAAGTAACTGGTGAGAAATGCTCATATTATATAATTAAATATATTATACGTGTTATTATATATTTATATATGTCTATGAGAACAAATTGAGATATTAATCACATTTGTAATAAAACATGTGATGATTTATACATGTATATATTTATGAAAGAAACAAATGAGACAACCATTGATACAGTGTTATAAATAATATGGATATCTTGAATAATTAGAATTCTTAGAAGTAATTGGTTAGAAATGCATATGTAGTATAATTTAATATTATATTATACTTGTTAATATATTAAAAAAATTTTTATTACATTATATTATTGAGATCTTTCACTTTTTATATATATATATATATATTTTTTTTTTTATTTATTTTTTTTTTTTACTTAATCTGAGCAAAGTTTGTGACATTGTTGGGCAAGCATGAAAATGCATGAAAATTGCTTATAAAAGTCTCTGTTTGGTCTCCAATTAATCTAATTTCTATCCAGAACAAATTGAGATATTAAAGAAATCACATTTGTAATTTACTGGTAATGATAAATTCCATGCAACTGACTGATTACCATATTAAAGTATCAAAGAATAACATGGATCATGTCCCAAAAAAAAAAACAAAAAGAAAAAGAAAGAAAGAAGAAACAACAACATTGTAGTAATTTTGTTATGATTGAATGCTTTTGTTTAAAAGTGTAGGGTATAAAACAATGCATTACTTGTTTTGCCTGTGCGGTGCAACTTAAAAACAGACTCTCATATATAAGCGTCGGATTTATTGTATTGGTTGCTTGTTGAAATAAAGCAATTTGAATACATTTAGCAATACAATTTAGCCAATATAAGCTCATTTTATGCATAATATCAAATAGAAAACAACCGTGTTATTTGAACAAACACTGAAAATCAGTTTTTAGCGTGACACAGCAGTGTGGTTTTGCCTCGATTCCAGGCAGTGGAAATGCCCAGTGCCCAGAGCAGTGTGAGTGTGTTTGCTCTCTCCGTGTCTTGGCTGTGAAATACACAGATAAAATGTGGTTTTCTGGCTTACATCTCATGGGAGTATGTTCACTCACCTGCTTGAGAGAAACCCAGCGAAAAACATCGACCTTGATAGGGCATCAGCGTCACAGACAGCAGCGTGGCGAGCCAGCCGTTTCACTTCTTGTTTCTGAGTGTATGCGGGTGTTCGTGGGAAGATTAGATTCATTCCTAGAGGAAACATTAACTGCATATGGTTAGTTTCAGCAGTGTCTGATGCCAGGAAGGTTTATATCACAGAGTACTTTTATGTGCAGTTGCATTTTTTCAAATACCGGTGCTTGCTTACAATTTTCCTAAGGAGCACATTGAAATAAGTTGAAAAATTAGGAGTGCATTACAAATGTATCAAATAATGTGTTTTTCTTTAAAAAAGGAATACAAAGAGACATTTCTAAGCAGAATTATTTTATTTATTAGAACACAAAAAGTACATTTTTTTTATGTTTCCGCTTCAAACTGCATAAACTATAAGCAATATAAACTGTATAAATTAAACAAATTGTTGTGACATTACTAGTAAAAGTATCAGCACAATAATTATACTAGCAGACCAGACAAAAGCTACACGAGTTTATGTTGAATTTATTGCCCAATACAGTTTAATAATTAGGGGAAAATTAAAAAGAAGCTCAAAATACAATGGGACTCTTATTTTAAAATGTCTATAAAGTAAAGTAAAAGTAAAGTCGTGACGTATTGTCAAGTATGGTGACCCATACTCGAAATTGGTGCTCTGCGTTTAACCCATCCAAGTGCACACACACAGCAGTGAGTAGTGAACAAATCCACACACACACACACACACACACACACACACACACACCGTGAACACACACCCGGAGCAGTGGGCAGCCATGCTGCAGCGCCCGGGGAGCAATTGGGGGTTCGGTGCCTTGCTCAAGGGCACCTCAGTCGTGGTATTGAGGGTGGAGAGAGCGCTGGACATTCCCTCCCCCCACCTACAATTCCTGCCGGCCGGGGGCTCGAACTCGCAACCTTTCGATTACTAGTCCGACTCTCTAACCATTAGGCCACGACTTCCCCCTATGATTTGCTATTGCTTTTTATTACAGCTGAGAGAAAATATACAACCTTACAACCATCTACAACTACATTTAAACCATAAAGTTAACATTGTCATAATTCATAAACAATCATAGATCATATCGATTGGCATAAATGCGCGGTTTTCATTGTTTGTGAACTGCTCTGAAACTGAGCCTATAAAATGCGCAAAAGTGCAGTGTTTTTTTCCTTTGAAACATGCAGTGCTCATATTTATTTAGTAAAATCATAGCCTTTTGAATTTTAATAATCACATTAGTTTGTACTCTGATTTTTCTATTCTCAAAATGTAAGACCTCCAGAAATTTGTTATACTATTTAAGATATTTATGACACTTTATGACCTTAAATTTCATACAACTGATGTTTTTAAAACTGAAAGAACGATAACTTTCTGTAAAAATGACTATAACCATAATTATAGTAGCGGAACACCAACACACATGCTGTTTTGTTGTCTGCCGCTTTAAATACATGAGCTCTTTAAAGTGTTTTTATCGTTCATAAGCTGGAAAAAAATCATTCTGAAAATGATTCCAATGATATTGTTTCACTGTGGTGTTTTTGTTATAGCTTTAATGTGGACTTCCCTATTCTCATAGAGTTAGAACGATAAATAAAACTTAACTTTAAGTCCTTGGTGTGAATGTGCATTAAAGTTACGCCTAGATACGCTGGAACACCACTCTCTCGCGAAAGTGCGTACGACAGTTAGCAGAAGCTATAAATGATGGTTTATTAAAGTTTTAAGTAAACATGCTTTTCTAACAAAAACGCAACGCTTCGCTTCAGAAGGTTTTTATTAACCCCCCGGAGCCATGTGGAGCACTTTTTATGATGGATGAATGCACTTTTTGGCCTTCAAAATCTCGACCCCCATTCACTGCAATTATAAAGCTGGGAAGAGCCAGGATACAATACACCTACATATGGTATACACCTAGGATGGCTTGAGTGTGAGTAAATCATCATTCACACAAAAATGAAAGTTCTGTCATCATTTATTTACCATCAAGTTGTTCCAAACCTGTATGAGTTTCTTCCTTATGCTGAACACAAAAGAAGATATTCTGAAGAATGTTGGTAGCCAAACAGTTGACGGTACCCATTGACTTCCATAATATGGAAAAAATATTATGGAAGTCAATGGCAAATGTTTGGTTACCAGCATTCTTCAAAAATATCTTCTTTTGTGTTCAGCAGGTTTGAGACAACATGTGGGTGAGTAAATGATGACAGAATTTTCATTTTTGGGTGAACTATCCCTTTAAGGCTTTCACGCACAAGCTCTTCAATGCATTTTACAGTATGCGTCTATTTATAGTTGCAAATGTAAGCGAAATACTCGCACTGTTAAGCCCTGAATACAGTTCCACCGATATTGCCTGAGCGTTTCTCTGTAATTTAGCCTGGATCTTAGTTGCTTGGTAAAAATTCAAACACTTTGAGGTGCTGTTGCACCAGGGTCTCACGGAAATTAATAGCTTTTGTGGCGGCCCGACTGTCTGGCCATTATGATGGTGATAAGTACATGAGTTCCCAGTCCACTGTGACCTGTGGAGACCACAATAAACCGTTTTACAGCAATAGTCAAGTTATAGTTACAATTGCAGCGTTTTATCAAAGAAAAGGTTAAAGATGTCAGCCACAGAAAAACGCAGAAGGTTAGTCGGCCGGGATAGTTCACTAATGGATGAAGACATGCCGACACAAATTTACATTAAATAAACATGTCTCAGGCGCTGTAATGACACACACATATATGAAGCAAGATTGTATGACTCAGCCGTGCATAATGCCGTTGTAACAATGACAAATAATGGTTTTATTTTAGACGTTTCAGAGGGAAAATCGTGGAGTTGTGAAATTAAACGTGCACAGAACGGCCATGGATGAATTAGCCTCAGGATGGGAGATCACATTGCATTATGTTCTGTTGAAATAAACTCCTGCAAACTCCAAGACTGAGTTAATGCAGTAGGCAATTTACAAAACATACGTCTTGTTACTTTTTTTGGAGCTTATCCACAGCTACTAAACCGAATGCTTTCACATATAATAGTTTAATGCTTTTGCTATTCCTGCAGATAATGCTCTTAAACTAGCAAACTGTCTCGGAGCTGAATAGTTTGGAAGCAATCATGCACTAATATTATGAATCTAAAGGCTAGTCGTGTTGTTGGAAGCCTGGCGTTTTCATTTGACAGTATTGACTGTGTGCTTTGTGTCTCAGAATCTCTCTCAGGGAATGAGGAAGAAAAAGACGAGGTTCACAATGGAAGAGATGTAAATTGCTTTAGATTGTTTTGCTCTCAATGTTGGCCACTAAACGCAATTACCAGAATTCAATATTTATTTTCAAAGTCCTGAAGAAAAGATAAAACCATTACAATTGGGGGATTGATACATTCTCAGCAGCAATGCATTACTAACCAAGTATTTTCAGATTTGCTAGTTTTCACATAAAGAGGCCAAAATATCTCATAGAGCAGCTGTTTTGAACATTGAAAATGTTCAGCATTCACTGGTTTTTCATGACGTATTTGTATGTTTGTAATTATTTGTTTAATATATTAGTATAGTACAGTGCTGGTCGGTTTGACCAAAAATCTGTATCAGGTTTTTTTTTAGGATTTTGGCTTCATGGTTTCAAGGTTTCATGGTTTATCACATTTTTTTCCCTGACTATGCCTTTATATGAATCAGCATGTATGAAACAGTTGCAGAACCACTGCATTTTAATCATGATACAAACAAACATTCTACATGTACCATGAGTAGTTTTTTTAATTTTTTTATTTAAAAGGTAAACTGTACATGAAAAGAAACAAAAAAATAACTTACATGAATACAAAAAACAACAATGATCTGCATAATTGTACGAGGAGAAAAGAGCAAACAACAGAATTTTCACAAGGGATTCAACAACAGGCAATTCAGTCGGCATTATCACCATATCTGTCTAAAATGGAAATATTTAAATTTCTTCAAACAGTTATCAAAACACCTTTAGTTTTATTGTCCGTCGCAGCAAAAGAGACCACCTCGTAATATTTATTATTGCATCTATGCACATCATCCATCCACAAATGAGCTTTCTGGATAAAAGCAATGTCAATTTTTTCAAAAGTTTCCATTTTTTCGTCGCAGTAGTTGTAAAAAACTTGTACGTTTATGGGGGCCATTTAAACCATTGACATTACAACTTATTATATTAATTTCAGTCATTACTATCAAACAAATTAGTGAACTGAACAAATGAGAGAAAGTTATACCACTGCAAATGAATTAACTCAAGTCTGCCTTTAAAAACCCATTAACATAAAGAAAACCCACCCCATAAAACTTTTACAGAGTCTTAATCAGTGACAGTAACATGACAGCCAGTACCATTCTTTAGAACACCGCCATTAGCCCAATTATAAGAGAACAGAATAACTTTGAATTCACACGAGTGATAAAGTGGGGTTTAAAAATAAAAAAAAAATAAAAAGAGAATGTATACTTTCCATAACGAGGAAACAAACATAAATAATTGTCTCATGTACACTGAAAACTGTACATTAGTGATACCAAGTTTCCTTGCTTACATGAAGAACTGCCAGTAGCCGATTGACACATGAAGTTCTAGATCAGTAAATCAGAAGTCGAGTCACTCGGTATTATCAAACCCTTATGCCACGTCCACCCTGGGAGAATGAGGAGCGGGAATGGAGCTCAGGAATTGACGCGCTTCGTCCGGTGAGTGCATTAGTTTGGTCTCGCCGTGTTCATGACGATCTTCAGAGTAGCTGGATACTGAAGAAAGGTCTGCAGACCTGCCTCTTTCAATTCCTTCCGTATTGCACTGAAGGAGCTCCGCTTCTTTGCCATAGCGGGAGAGAAGTCGGAGAAGCTGCTCAACATCGCACCGTCACCCGCTTTTACAGGACCGCAGCATCTTTCTTCATTTAGAATCAAATTCCTGTCGTTGTAGCGTAACAGTTTGAAGAGAAACACTCGCGGTTTGGAGAGATCCGTTGAAGCTCTGGAGTAAACTCGATGCGTGCGTTCGGTCTCGATATCTCTGCCCGCAAGTGATGGGATCCAAATTGGCAGTGACCGTTTCAGAAAGCCAATCGGGTCATCCTTCTCAGCCCCTTCAGGAAGTCCCAGCAGGCGGAGAATACTGCGTCTGGCTGTGGTCTTGTAAATCAGTCACCTGCTGCTCAAGTGTGTTCGCCGATCACTTTTTCCTGCTCTCTCTGTTCCCTGATTAAAAAGTCAATTTTAGAGCACATAATTCTAGATTATAGTCATGTGAGAAGTGAATTCAGTGCGCATTGCTGCTAATTCAGCCTTCAAAATGTCCTCAAATCTCTTTATAGTGACCGCCATGTTGTCTTCAATGTCGGATCGGCCCGCCGCGGCTGCTGGTTTTGTTTTCTTCTCAATTTGCGAGGATGCTGGTGAGAGATAAGCGAAAAAGAGAAGATAAGCGACAAATGAAAAAACTACCCCAAATGTAAAAAAAGAAGACGAACAACAGTAAAAGACAGAGCTCAGCTAATGTGCGACTTGGCTCATGAAAGCGTCACGTGATCCCCCTACCATGAGTAGTTTTTGATTTAAATTATCGTATAATTTCAAAATTTTAATCAAAAACAGAATGATCTGACCTTAGCTTAGTGAAATTATGCTACATAAAACATCTGTATGAAACAAAAACAGCAGACAGACTGAATGAGACGTAAATTCACTTTCTGCCAGCAAGTGGCGCTCATGAAACAGCAGCGATACAGCGTTTCCTGGTTACCACTTTAAACAAAGCAGTGCTGCATTTTTAATTACTACATTAATATGTATTATATGGATATAAAATGAAAAGAAAATACCATCTAAACTTTTATGAAGACAGTTTATATAAACCCCCATTTTCTTCCAATATTTTGTGCATCGTGAACAAGTTTGCTCTGTCTGCTTCAGTATTTTCTTTGCGTTCGTCTTCAGTGTCTCTGGCTTCTGTTAACGGCTGTTTGCAGTTGGTTTATTTGCCCAGGTAAAGAATTAGTTGTGTGTTATTAATGGTTATAAATTCTATAACCATCCATTAGCCAGAAGTGTATGCAGTTAACAGGGATCCCTCAATTCATGACGCTGTTTATGTTGCTTAAATTCACACCGTTTGATCCGGTTTATCGCCCAGCACTTATATAAATATAAAACAGCATTAATGTAATATAAAACAGTATTAAAAGCAATTGGTGTTTATATTGATATTAATATTTTGTTTATATTAATCAATTGATATTATATTTATATAATATAATCAATTTATAATATATTACCACATGTACAAATGCATTAATATTAATTAATTTAGTATTATTAATATTAAATAGTCCATGCTAGCTGGATGAATTTGTGCCAGTTTGATTAAATGCAAAGCCTTTAAAAATAACAAAAAAAAAATGAAAAAAAACTTCATTTAAATGAAATAGTTAACCTAAAAATGAAACTTTCACCATAATTTATTCCCCGTCATGTCATAGCTTTCTTCCGTTTTGCACAAAAGGAGTTATTCATAGCAGAATTTCCAAGTTTTTGCTCTTTACTATGCAATGAAAGTGAATAGTGACCACTGTGGTTATTCTATCCAGCAATATTTTCAGTGAATAACTTATCATATGGCTTTATAGCACTTATAATATCCCGCAAGTATAATTTTATTTATTTACTTATTTTAATGTTTCACAGCAGAAAGAAATGACATAAAGGGGAGTAAATGATGAAAGAACTTCATTTTGGGTGTTTTCTATTGCTTTAAAAGGATAAAAAATAATGTATCCTAACTTTTTAAGATTATAAGGTTAATTGAATTTATTTGCATTTTCCACCATTTGAAACCAGACCAACGCAACTACATTTGAAAAACAGCTCACGCTGAATGAAACCGAATGTCAGGGTCTTGATTTTTTTCTGTTTTTAACTTGACACAGCATTTTAAAAGCGCAATGCTCATGGTTGGACATTTAAAAAAAATGACACTCTGTTGCAGCAGGAGATTAAATTAAAGAAACGACTATTTAGAGAAGCTTTTACCGCGCAAACTGTTTTAATGGTGGAAGCGCAGCACGCTGTCTGCATGCTAATTCAAGTTTGGATGCTAAAAAGAGCAAAAATATGTTAAAGAAAAAATCTACTGAATTGACCTTGCTAATCAAATCATTCTACTTTACTAATTCCCTGCTTTACTCCAGCAGCTGTAGGACTCTGGCTGGGCCTGAGGGCCAAAACCCTGTACAGGAATAAAGAAGAAAAACATCAGCCCTTAACCAGAATCTGCAAAGACTCCCCTGCCTCCTTCCCCATGGCTTGACCTCCATGCTGTGCAGTGCTGAAGATCTTTCCCTGGAGGTAAGCCGAAAATACTCAAGCCTCTAACTGGAGCTTGACAAAAAAAAACGAACGTTCTGTCATCATTTGCTCACCCTTGTGTCATTCCAAACCGGCATGACTTTCGTTCTTCCCAGTTTTGAGTGCTACGGTTGCTAGTTTATGGGATTTTTATGGTGCTTTTTTGTCCTTATTGAAGCTTGACAGCCACTATAATCATTTGTTGGGTGGAAAAGAGCAGCGTCAGCATGGTGTTTCACTGACAAACTCATACGGATTTTTATTTTTGAGCGAACTCTTCCTTTAAGAACATCTTAGCCGAATTAAATTTGCTGTCATGTTATTAGAAAGCATATTAGACTCTATTTCTTGTCCTACTGAGAGGAACGCTGTGTTTCACTCTGTACATTGCAATGCAGAAAACGTAATTCTTAGCGACATCTCCCAGAAGGCTCAAGGAATTGTTGCGAGACGCCAAACCGATGAGGTGCCTGTATTAAAATAATGTTGTAGATGAAAAAAAAAAAAATGCCATACTGCACTGGCCTGTTAACATGCAAATCACATCTCATTTTCACAGAATGGCAAAGTGAGTGAGTCAGTGTGAAACTGTATGAGCTGAATGCAAGGCATGTTACTGAGAGAAAGCAAAGCATAGAAACAACAAATAGTAAATTATGTAGTCATGGCGAAGAACACCCAACAATTTCTATTTTTGGTCGCAAGCCACAGCAAATGCGATTTAATGAGCTCTGAATGTATAAGAATGACCTTGGTATTGATTTTTAGCTGTGTTGCACATGGTGTTGTTTTTAATAAACCAGTACTGTAACAATAATACATGGTAATAGTGTCATAAAATACAAAGTGTTAGTGTTTTAAGGCATTTCTCAGGATACTAGGTTATAGAAAAAAATATAAGATTATATTTTGCATTAACAAATCCAATCCTGTTATTTGTACAAGTTTTATTACTTTATTTTCATCACAGTTAAGCATAGGCTCCCATTCTTATTATTGTAATGTGAGAAAATTGCTTATTTTGATTTAAAAAATAATTTAAATAATTAGTTTTATTAGAGTAATACGAATATAAGGAGAATCATCATGAAAAAAAAAAAAGATTGCAAAATAAATTCATTTAAAAGTCGGAATGCATTGCGATAATGAGAATTTATGTGCTTCATAATGTCACAGTGCAAAATATCAAAATTTTTGGGGGTGAATATGACTTGAACATGTTTTAAAAAGGTGCTAAATGTTTTTTATTTGTGTATTTTTTTTAAACAAACTCTCTGTTTTTAGTTTTATGTTATATTGTGTCTTTTATTATTGTTTGTGATATAATTGTTTATTTATTAGTTTCTGTTGCCAAAAAGTGCCTCAGAGACTGTCTTAGGCCACTATGAAAGGAGATACGAGCTTAATAAAAATGTAATAGAATATTTAAAAAATAACATTCTACATTCTAAAAAAAACTATTCTTAAAAGAAAGTAAAATGAATGAAATCATTTACTTTAAAAATCGAATGAAAATTATCATTAAAAATATTACGAATTGCAAAATAAATAAAATTAAAATCTCTGAATGCATTATGGTAATGCCAATTTAGGGAGCGATGAGCTTCATAACATCACAAAGAAAAATATCCTACAATTGTTTGAGGTGAAATATGACTTAAACATGTTTTGTGTCATTGTTATTGCTTTTTTAGTGTGCTGAAAGTTTCATATTTGTGTAGAAACTAATTTTCTCTGTTAGCATAATGTTTTATCTTATACTGTGTCTTTTATCATTGTTTGTGACATGTTATGTTGGTTTATTAAATTCTATAGCCAAAAAGTGCCTTAGTGACTGCCTTAGGCCACTATGAGAGCTTCATCGAATCAATAAAACATAATGAATATTTTTTCAAATGTTCTACATTATAATAAACTATTGAGCGTCCTTCTGCGCATTCCTCTGATAGATGACAATGAGAGTGATTCCATTAGCCACACGTTAAACTTATTGGCTTTTCTCGGTCTGTATGACGGAAGCTGCAGATGGCATGCGAGTGGAAAGACCTGTAGACCTCATAGAGATGTTTATTAGGGAACACTCGTTCTTGCCACACCAATGAATTATTCATAAAGCTGCTGTCTGAAGGCCTTGTGTATTCTGCCAGGACTTTCTTAGCTGGAATCGATCCGTGGTGGAAATTCTGAGCGATCTGCGATGTCTCTTCTAGCTCAGAGGTTTTAAAGGGGCATGTAGCTCATTTTGGCAGATGGCACTCAAGAGGTACTCACCATTGCTGCTTTGGAGACACACATCCTCTCCGTTATGAGCCTCTGAGATTGCTATTTCCTCTTAAGTGCACTCCATGTGAGGACAAGGTTCATCACTGAGACGGCTTTTTGTCAATTTTTGGCATATAATGGGGAATTTGGAATCTAAGGGCTTGCTTATGAAGGTATCTTATGGCACATGCCACTTATGCAGAAATGTTCCAACATTTTACCTTTCAAGCACTCTTAGAGCAAAAACACACTGATTAAAATGAGGGAAAATTGCAATTTTCTTTTTATCTCACAGTTTAGACTTTTCTTTTTCTCACAGTTCTGAGTTTATATCTCACAGCTTCTGCGTGAGCATCTTGAACAGAAGCTTGTGAAGGGCCCGGTTGAAGACGCGCAGATCCAAGATTGGTCTCAACCCACCGCCTTTCTTGGGTACAATGAAGTAGGGGCTGTAGAACCCCGTCCTCATATCGGCTGGAGTGACCATCCTTCGCCAGGAGGACTGTGATCTCTGCACGCAAGACAGGAGCATCTACCGCCTTCACTGAAGTGAAGCCCCTGAACTTGGGAGGACGCCGGGCGAACTGAATCGCTGGAGGCAGCAGCTGCACGCCGGTGCAGGATGTGCCTGATGGCCTCAGAACTGCTGGGCGAAGTTCTCCACTGCGTCGCCGAAAAGGCCGGTCTGGGACACTGGGGCATTCAAGAACCGCATCTTGTCAGACTCCCTCATATCGGCCAGACACAGCCAGAGATGGCGTTCCTGGACCACCATAGTGGACATTGCACAGCCCAGAGACCGCGCAGTGACCTTCGTCGCTTGTAGCGCGAGGTCAGTAGTGGTACGAAGCTCTCTGAGAACTTCTGGGTCGTGCCCACCCTTGTGCAGGTCCTTCAGTGCCTTGGCCTGATGAACCTGCAACAACGCCATAGCGTGTAGGGCGGAAGCAGCTTCACCACAGGCCGCATAAGCACTGCCAGTCAGGGCCAACGAGTACCTACAGGCCTGGGAGGGGAGCGACGGATTTCATCGCCAGGTGGCAGCGGTATTTGGACACAATTGCATCACAACCGATCGCTCCACCGGTGGGATCCCGTATACCCCCGCGCTGCCCCACCGTCGAGGTTGGTGAGGGAGGACGAGCCACCGGATCGGTTTTGGGGCAGTGAAAGGTGCCGTCCATGATCCAGTGAGCTCATCATGCACCTCCGGGAAGAAAGGTACCGGGGTGGGGCCCTGAGAACCAGCGCGAGCCACCCCAAGAAACCAATCGTCCAACCTCGAGGGTTCGGGACGCGTTGGAGGTTTCCACTCGAGCCCGACCCTCTCGGCACCCCGGGCAAGCATAGCCACCATTTCCGGATCCGAATCCGGCATCGCCGCCCGCCCAGAAGGTGGCAGTGGTGCCGAATCATCACCTCCAGAAAGGTCTAACTCACCCTCCGATGCAGCGATCGACATCCGATCGTCGGGGGGAGCACCAAAGGATACAATTGGTACCCCATGAGAGGGTCCAGCCTGTTCTCTCGGCAGCTCCACAGGCTCCTTCCGGGGGAAGGAGGAGCCCTCGGAGGCTGGTTCCCCGGAGGGGAATTCCTCACCGTCACCGTAAGACCAGTCCGGCTACTGTCAGAAGTAGCGCTCCCCTGGCTCCCGTCAGGTGGAGCCCTAGATCTAGGCAGAGGCATAGGCACCCCGCCCCTTTGCAGGAAACAGAGTCTGGTCCGCAACTCCGCAACGGGCATTTTCCCGCAATGGGAGCATGACTCGTCCACGAAAGCCACCTCAGCGTGATTAACGCCCAGACACGAGAGGCAGCGATCGTGACCATCACCCGGCGCCAGGTAACGGCCGCATCCAGAAACGCACGGATGGAAGGGCATCTTTAAAAAGACGTTCCACCCGTGAATGCTCTTTCAGAGAAATTACTCTTCTAGTGTGCTGAAGCGCACAGGAGAGATGGCCGCTTGCAACACAATCAGGGGGTAGTGCAAACCGATGTGTGCAATCCACTCGAAAGGAAGGAACCACCGTCGCTGAAGCGCCGTGACACCAGCACAAGAGACCTCCGGAGAGAGTGCTTGACTGTCAGACACCGTAGTTGATAGGCTTTGTCAGGAGCAGAACGATGAACCGCTCGGCTCTGAAGCAAAAAGCTGAGTATGCGCTGCACTTGCTGCCTACTTATACTCATGCTGTGATCAGCGGCAGCTGGATGCAATAATCGCATGCCAATGTGCATTGGCTCGTTTAGATACACTCATAGTGGATTGGTCTCTCTAAGCAAGATCCCAATTCGTCGGACGTGACTCGGAGTGACCTACTGATAGGGAACTGTGAGATAAAAAAAAGTCGTAATTACCTTTTTATTTTTTATTCTGTGGTGGAAAAAAAAATAGAATTGTGAGATTTAAGAGATTTTAACTCAGATTTGCAACACATAAACTCAGAATTGCGCAATATAAACTTGCAATTCTGATTAGAAAATTCAGAATTCTGAGATATAGATATATATATATATATATATATATATATATATATATAGATAGATAGATATATATATAAACTTGCAATTGCAAGGGAAAAAAATAGATTTGTGCAATGAAGTCAATTACCTTTTTTTTTATTCTGTGGCAGAAACAAAAAAAAAATAAAGAATGTGCAGTATAAACTCAGAAGGACTGAGAAATAAACTTGCAGTTCTGACAAGAGAAGTCGAAATTCCGAAATATAAACTTTTTTATTGTGTCAGAAAAACTGAATTGGGAGAAAAAAGTTAGAATTGTGAGATAAAAAGTCACAATTACAGTTGAATTATTTTATCCCATGGCAGAAACAAGCTTACACAAAAAAAACCTGGCAGATAGAGCTGTAATCCCTCCACATTTGCCCCGCTGAGTGGTTTCAGACTGTGCAAATTATGCTATTCTGATTAAATGTGCTCCACTGGTCGTGATTTTAATTTGAGCTACTCTGGGAGATGGAATAGCAGAAGTGATTTCTCTGTGAAACAATCTTCAGGAAGGTTTTAATCCTAGCGCTCACTAGTACTTCTAGTACACAAGCGGCATTTTAATGCTAAACGACAACAGCGCTGTGGTCAGCTACTGCTGTGTGATTCTTTTCGCAATATGAATTATTAAGTCGTTTATAAAGCAGCACTGGAATAACACAGCAGGAAATGCCTCCAATGATTTATTCATCCTGTACAAATAAGTATCATTGTGTACCAGAAAATGTGTTGCTGGGTGAATCTCACAAACAGCATGTCTGAGTCATATTTCATCCCAAAAACAAATTAAATATAGTGCATTTTTATGATAAAATGTGATCTAGATATGTTTTTGCAAGATTCGTCCATCTGAATCCATCATTATGACTATCATAGTCATTGAGTAGATGCTACCGGATCATTATTATGATTCAATAATTATGCTAATGATGCTTAATTGTGGTTTGGCATTCGTCTTACATCTTAATAATGAAGATATTATTATCACTTGTTGGTTTAATAACAGTAACACCAGCCCTGACTATAGGGTTTGTTTGAATGCCATATTCTTAATGCACAATGAAGCGTTCAAGCAGACCATGTACAGCAAACCAGAAATTACAGTACATGTTCAGAGACTATCCCAAACAGGCTGATATATTGTTTGACAATAACTCTCACTGAATTATTTAGTAGGCCTCCGAGCAACTTGAAATGCCACATTTGCATTCGTATTCAGAAGTGGTTATTGCTTTCCGGTTGGTTAATCTCTTCTGCCATCCACATGTTAGCAAAATAAAAATGTAACACTTAGGATTTTTAGAAAAAGCATTTTACACTGAATATCAAAGCGCGTCCTCCTCTTTGGCTGTGCACGTCCAGATGCTGTTGTTATTTGTCAAAGCAAATTTGCTGGGAAGAGTTTTGATTAAATTTCTGCACATCCAAGTGCGCTTTCATGCAAGGCAAAGTTGTGTATTTCTCCCACACTGCACGAACTAAGCAATGATTCATTTCGAATGCATTTTCATTTATCTATAATGATTTTTCTTTGCTTTGCAACATATGCAACTTTCATTGCAAACACCATTTATCATTGAAGGTCAATAACATTTAGCTTTTGCTAATACAACGTGTTCTAATGACATGATGATTGGTTTTCCTTTTCATGTTTGTTCCTCTCTAAGGGCTGTTTCTCTGACCTTAGCACATGGATTTCAAGACTTCAAATGAAGAGGTAAGTATTGCTTTATATGCTACTGTTGTAACATTTTGTTAGTTTAAACAAAGTAGATAAAGTAGTGTTCGCATGCAACTTGTAACAGATCTATTTCAGCGTTATTTGCTGAACAAAACTCAATCCAAATAAATGCTCGCTGAAGTCATGGAGGGAGGCAGGAGCACATCGATCAAATAAATGGATTTGTTGACTTTCCACTGGGGAACAAAGATGTTAGGTCAAAACCGATTGCTTTAATTCCCCTGTCTGCAGACTAAGAAACGGTTATTTAACAGACAACAGATTTACAGTTTCATTTTCTGAAACGCTTTTAATTTTTTAGATAACAATAAGGACTTCATATAAGGATTATAACGAGGATTACAATCTGTTAAAGAAAGTAAAAAGCCATATGCCACAAAAATAATCTGTGACGACGATATGGATTAATGACTGACTGAATAATCGATATTTGGCTATTTTTAGTGTCCTTTGCAATTATTATGCTAAATCCTATTTTATGTTTAATGTATATATTTATTTGACGACTCTTGGTCAGCGGCACCTTCCAGTGGTCAGATATTTCCTTGCCGAAACTGTATATCAGTTGCTTTTCTGGTTAACAGAAATTATGAATCGATGTAATGATGTTTGTTTGTTTGTTATTATTATTGTTAAAATTAATCGTTTATAAAGTGAAAGAAATTATATCTCATTTGTTTTATTATGCACTGTATAATAATCAATTATAAACATATTTTAAATTAATTTGTGTCCTAATTAGTAAGACTATTAAAAGAATAGTTCACCCAAACATGAAAAATTGTTGAAAATGTATTAACCTCAGGTCATCCACGATGTAGATGAGTTTGTTTTTTCATTAGATGTGGAAAAATGTAGCATCACATCACTCACCAATGGATCCTCTGCAGTGAATGGGTGCCGTCAGAATGAGAGTCCAAACAGCTGATAAAAACATCCCAATAATCTACAAGTAATCCACACCACTCCAGTCCATTAATTAACATCTTGTGAAAAGTTGCGTGTTTGTAAGAAACAAATCCATCATTAAGATATTTTTAACTTTAAACTATTGCTTCTGGCCAAAAATACTAGTCCATAATCCATAATGACCCTTCCTCCAGTGAAAAAGTCAAATCCAATCAAAATCCACACACATATTTGTTTAGAACTGTTTGGGACTGTCTTTGCTTGTAAACAGTGCTTGATCTGTGCATTTTTCTGTCCTGATTCCGACAACTTTTTCACCGGAGAAAGCAATATTATGGAGGACTTGTGTTTTAGCTGGAAGCAACAGTTTAAAGGGAAAAAAACGTCATTGTGATGGATTTGTTTATTACAACTCACAACTTTTCGCTTCATAAACCCTGAGGGGGAACATTTTCAGCAAATTTTCATTTTTGGGTGAACTATTCCTGATTTCAAGGACCCGATTGCTCTCAAAACACCAAACTTGCACTCTCATTTTTAGAATCACAGCTATGGATCTCAGTTATGGATTACAGTGAAAATGACCACAGAAGACTTCATTATTAAAATTACTGTAATATTACTGTAGCAATGTTCATTTTGTTATGTAATGCTGTATTTTTTATTTTTTTTGCGAATGCTTTAATATCATATAAATGCAAGATTAGTAAATAATATCAACTCGAATCAATATTTAAGTCCAAGGATTTATTCATTTAGTGGTCTTGATCACCCTGTCAGGATTAATTTTGCAATAATGACCGGCTAATTGTACTTTATATGCTATATATCAGTGTCTATCGGCTACTGAGAAATATTGATCGTCCACTAATCTGGATGTTCTTCTCAATTCGTTAAAATTTAAGACATTCGATGGGTCCTGCATTATATTAATGCAGTTTGGGATGGGATACAAGGCTACTATGAATGCAGAGAGCACAAATTTAATAGCTATTATGTCCCTGGAGTTCATTTTTATTAATGCTAACAAGTTTGCAATTTCTTTTTTTTTTTTTTAAGTTTGTAATAATTTTTATACTTTAGTTTTAGTTATTTTTGTACAACTGAAATTAGCTGAAAGAAAAGGTTTTTATATTTTATTTCATTGTTTTTTTTTTAATATTGTTTTAATTTTAGCTTCAGTTTTAGTTTTAACTACCCTAGTGAAAAATAAATATAGTAAAATGTATTTGAAATACATTTATTTCATGCTAAGTATACTATAAATGCATTTACATATTTATAATAAAAATACCCTCCAATTGTACTTTTGCTATACTGAACCGGTATACTTAAAATCTGCATACTTAATACTTAATGCATTTTAATTGTGCGGCAGTAGTGCTGAAGTCCAACAAAATGTATACTAAAGTATATTTGATTGTGCTAAAGTGGAACTATTGCAAGTATACTTCAGGTACACTTTAAATATCTTGCATTTAAAGACTGATATTATTAGATCATACAATCCTCATCAATAGTGACATTAAAACACATTTTAGGCTTAATATTAAGAAATGTGCATTATGCACAAGTAGTACTCCAAATAAAATGTAATTATAATTTTTATATCAGTAAGTCTCAAGCGATTTGTCAGTTAATATGTTAATAGATTTGAACTATACTTAATAAATGTATTTTAAATATACTGCTTTTTTACTAGGAAATAATAACCGTGAATGAGATACGGGCATTTAATGTATTAAACACAATACATGTTTTTCTGATGTTGTGGAAATGTTCATAACTTTCAAAAAATGACTGATTCCCCGCTCTTGAATGTACAGTATAGACACTGCTGGACATAAAACACTAAATTGGACACTAAACCAATGACAGTGTGTAAAGTGTTTTAAGAGAGATTAAAACTTGAATACTTGAAGAAACTCCCATTAATGAAGTGTTATTTAAAAACCGTTAAAGCGGAGCCATTTAAGTTCGCCCTATCTGCTGTACTTTAAATGATTACTGTAGGGCAAGAACGTTTCATTACTCAAAATTACATCTTGCGAGGCAGTTGGAAGTTAAAGTGCTCACAGTGCCTTATAGCTACATGATTCTCATGCCATTTTTCTCAAACATTTATCTACTGAAGTAAAGGCCTTGTGGTAAATACTAAATAAATATGCAGCCAATAAGCCTCTGACAGGCAGTCTGTCAAGATGCGATGTATTCAAGAGCATCTGGACTTCATTATCCATTTGTTGGAGATATTTTGTCACATATTCAAAAAGCTTCATCAGTCATTATGACATTGTGTGGTGTGAAGATGTTTAACCCACTTTCAGATAACTGATGAAGCCGCTTGGATGAGAGGAGAGGCAAAACATCTCCCACAAATGAATAACCAAGTCCAGATGGTCTAGCAATCATTTTTCTCCCTGATATTCTGCAGTGACTTTGAATGTTCACTTGTGACTCTGCCAGGCAAACGTGACTCTGCAAACACAAGCCCTCGCTATTTATCATGCGATCAGTTTCACGGCTAATTAACTTCATGTTGTCAAGTGAGGATTACAGATGTTTGTGTGACTCTGGCTGTTTCAGACAAAGACTGGGATTTATTTGCTTCAAGATGGTAGCGAGGAGCCTTTCAATATCCGTCTGCACCTGGCCAAAGATATTCTCACCATTCAAGAGCAAGACGTCATCTGTGTATCTGGAGAAGCGTTCTACTCGAGTGTGAGTTCAGCAGTTCTCATTATAAACCAGATTGATCCAGTCCTGGAAAATGCAAAGCCAGGACGTGAAACAGCTGTTAAGCACATTCTGTTATTGTGGACATGTCAGGGACTGCATCGCCTACACTGGAAGAAAGTGTTTAGTCAGTTTCCCTCAACATGTTCTTAATGTGATAACAGTAAGGTCAAAAATATCATTTACAATGGCTAAATCACCTGACTACAATATAAGTGAGTTTTTAGAGTATGAAGACATAAATAGACACAATTATATAGACAATTTTTAAGTCTAAAAAATAGACAATTTTTCATTAAAATGCTATTTTATTAAGTAAAAGTCATATCAACATGAAAGCAAATTTTACCCTTTTGACATTTTTGGTCTTATAGTAATATAGTAATAATAATAATAATTATATATATATATATTTAGATACATATATATATATATATATATTAAGCAAATGAATCTCAACATGAACAAACAGGATTAATTCCTGCATATTGTTTAAAAATATATAAATTTAGATTGTGAAGAATATGTTATAATATATATAATAAAAATATATGTGTTTATGTATGTACAGCGCTGGAAAAATTAAGAGACCACTTGAAAATTCTCAGTTTCACTGGATTTATGATTTATAGTTATATTTGAGTTTTTTGTTTTATCCTGTAAACTACTGATGACATTTCTTCCAAATTTTAAATAAAAATGTTGTCATTTAGAGCATGAAAATTATCAAAATAACAAAAAAGATGTTATGTTTTCAGACATATATTAATTTTTAGACAACACAATACCAATTTTTTTTTTAACTTCAGAAGAGTTAAAAAACAAATGAAACAACAATTCAATATCACAACAAATGAAAACATTGGTCATATTTTGACCAAGTGTAATTTTCAGAAAAATTACAATATTTTTATTTGAAATTAGGAGGAAATGCTATCAGACCTTTATAGAATAAAACAAATATTAACTTTTTAATCCAGAGAAATTGTATCTTTTTATGTAGAATTTTGACATGATATTGATAGATTCATAATTCTGAACACAGTATATTATTGCTTATTTCAAGAGGACTTTGCTAATTACAACTGTGAGTTTTATTGGAGTTCATTTCATTGAAATATGTTTGTGCAGCTCAGGATATAAATACGTAGCCCGAGGCATTACCTCAAAATAAGATAAAGAACAGCTCTGCCTTTTTTCCGAGTCATTATTCAGCTCTGGAATGTGTCATCACACATGTAGGAATTTGCTTTGAATGATTTCATTTTTAATCCGGTTAACCTGTGCCCCTTTGTTTCAATGTCATTGTCTGATATAGAATTAAACTGCCAAGTGCATATTTCCCTGGCATTTGCGGCAGAATATTCTGACTATTGTGTTGCATCTATCATTGTCCTTACAGCAGACAGCAGCTTTAGCGCTGGTTTAAACAGACAGATCATGTTGTATTCACTGCCCTTTAATTAAGTTACTGGCATTGTTGGCATGGTGCCGTTTTCCACCGGGAAGTCTACATGAAAAGGAGGCAATTAAAATTAATTAAGAACCTTCTCAGTTTCATGAACCAAATTGAAATGAAAAGTAAACTACCTGTCGTCCTCAACACGCAGACACGGTGTGGCATGAAAGTGACGAGTTTCCTTTGATTCCTTACAGGAAAGAACAGTAACGATCCGTCGGCAGACAATCGGAGGGTTTGGGTTGAGCATCAAGGTGATTGTGCAGTTTCTCGCAGCTTTCACTCTGCTCTCACATTTCTTGCAAGACTTTGAAAGTCTTTGTGTTATCATTTTTTCATAGGGTGGTGCCGAACACCATATCCCTGTTGTTATATCTAAAATATCAAAAGAACAGAAGGGTAGGCTGTTTATTTACTCTCTCTTCTCTCCTACTCAGAAATAAGTTGTTTATTGGTTTATGCTTTTGTCTTTTCTTTCGTTTGCAGCTGAACTTTCCGGACTTCTGTTTATTGGAGATGGAATTCTCCAGGTATGCACAGATACATAAATGGGGTCATAAGATTAAGATAATTTCTGTGTTAGGGACCCTTTAAAACTCCCACGGTGTCTTAATGTAATTTGCTCAGTTTCAGGCAGCAGATGTTTAGGGAGCGTCTTTCTTTTGATGGAAATTTGAGTTGTCATTTTGGAGCAGTGTTATTCCAATTATTTATTCATTCTGAATTATGTATGTATTTTTCTGAACATGAAGGGCATATTTTAGATGTGGGAATTCTTCATAATATCAATGGTATTCTCATAAAAATAAACAAAATATGCTTGCATTGACTGTCAGCTTTATTTGACATAGACTATCCTTAATATAATTTTTTTTTTGTTCTTAATATTATTGTATCATCAAATCTGATCTGATTCAGATCTCAGGTGGATGTACTTGCTACAAGCAATTTTCTAATTATTAAAAGATTTATAGATTGTTTATAACTGTTCAAACGTTTATGGTCAGTACAATTTTTAGAAAAAAATGTTTATTCAGTAAGGATGCAAGAAATTGATCAAAAGTGATTGTAAAACATTTGTAATGTTAGAGAAGATTTCAAATAAATACAGTTCTGTTCAACTTTCTATGCATGAAAGAATACTGAAAAAACATATCACCATATGCACAAAAATATGAAGAGGCTTAACTGTCAACATTGAAGATAAGAAATATTAAAATGCATTTTAGAAGCACATTAGAATGATTTCTGAAGGGTCGTGACACTAATGAATATTCAGCATTCAATCACAGGAAGTAATTACATTCTAAAATATATTCAAATTGAAAGCAGTTCATTTAAATTGTAATAATATTTCATAATATTGCTGTTTTTAGTGTATTTTTGATCAAATAAATGCAGCCTTGGTGAGGCTTCTTTCAAAAACTTAAAGGGATACTGCACCCCAAAATGAAAATTTTGTCATTAATCACTTACCCCCATGTCGTTCCAAACCCATAAAGGCTTCGTTTGTCACAATTTAAGATTTTTTGGATGAAAACCAGGAGGCTTGTGACTGCATAGTAAATTGCACTGTCAAGGTCCATAAAAGTATAAAAGCATCGTCAGAATAGTCCATCTGCCATCAGTGGTTCAATCTGAATTTTATGAAGCGACGAGAATACTTTTTGTATGCAAAGAAAATAAAAATAACAATATTTATTCAACAGTTCGTCTCCTCTCTGTCTCTCTGTATCAGCTTAGCGCCATTTAGGAGAGCATCCGATGGACGCAAAGTGCGTACCCTATTCTCTGTCATCAGTAATGCATGATTTACGCAGATTTGAACGGAAACAGCATATCCATGCGTTACTGATGATTGAGAATAGCGTATGCACTTTGCGTCCATCGGATGCTCTCCTAAATGGCGCTAAGCTGATACAGAAAGACAGAGAGGAGACGAACTGTTGAATAAATATCGTTATATGTTTATTTTCTTTGCATACAAAAAGTATTCTCGTCGCTTCATAAAATTCAGATTGAACCACTGATGGCAGATGGACTATTCTGACGATGCTTTTCATACTTTTATGGACCTTGACAGTGCAATTTACTATGCAGTCAATGGGACAGTCACAAGCCTCCCGGTTTTCATCCAAAATATCTTAAATTGTGTTCCGAGGACAAACGAAGCTTTTACGGGTTTGGAACGGCATGGGGCTAAGTGATTAATGTCAAAATTTTCATTTTGGGGTGGAGTATCCCTTTAACAAAAACTTGCCGACCCCAACTTTTGAACGGTAATGCATATCAGGATCTATTAATAACTCCCTTTTAATACTGATTTTTACCCTTTTACTAATGTTGTCATTAGATAAACGGCATTAACGTGAGGAGTTATCGTCATGAAGAAGTGGTATGTTTCATCATTTCTAGATTTCAGTTCAATCAGTGCTGTTTTTACAAAGCAGTGCATGGGCTTTATCCCTGTGCTTAGTCTTTTAACAGAATTGTGTCAGTAATTCACTCACCCTTTAAAAGCTTGACTAATTGCAACAAAATGAGTGATGGATCCATTCTAATAAATGAACAAGCAAGCTTATTTATTGCTCTCAGGTGCAGGTTCTGCGAAACGCAGGTGAGGAAGTGACTCTGACCGTGTCTTTCCTAAAGAGGACGCCTGCATTTCTGAAGCTGCCGCTGTGTGAGGACTGCTCATGTACGTCTGGGTTTGGACACGCTACATTCACCGGTTAATATAGAACCTAAAGTGTCAAAGTCTTTTAAAGTGAAATTTATAATGAAATAACTTTGCTTTTTACCAGTTTATTTTATTTTTTTAGGTATACCAAGTGACCAGAGCAGCGGAACATCGTCTCCACTGTGTGACAGCGGCCTACATCTGAACTACCATCCCAACAACACGGTAAACATCAAACAACAAAAATATGTCTGTCTGTCTGTCTATTTATCTATTAGGGGTGTAACGGTTCGCAAAATTCACGGTTCGGTTCGATACGACACAGTGGTGTCACGGTTTGGTACGTTTTTGATACGGGGGGGGCGGGGCAATTGGTTACATCGCAATGTTGGAAACATTTCTGTTTTAAACCATGAAGGCGAGCCAATGGATATCACACAAGCACGCGTCAAACTTTGCGCAAGATTTATGCTGGTGAACGTCTTAATCTCAGTCAATTCACTATAAGCAGAAAGTGAAAGTAAAAACGGAATGACGGAGTAATGATGGAGCTTTCGGCATCTGACGCCGCTTATTCTCTCAGAGACGACGTGAGACGAACGCTGATAACGGTATGGCCTATAGCTGTTTTCATTTATTCCCTTTATATTTCTCTTGTGGCCCGTACATACTGAAAAAAAAGAGAAGAAACGTATTTCATGTTAAACAGGTTGTTTTTGAAAGTCGGTGCTTGAAATAAAAGCTTTTTATTTCATTGATTTTTATTGATGACTGCAGTGTTCATATTTTAATTATAGGACTATAATTTATTGTATAGCCTAATAGACCTGTTTTAAAAAACATTTTAATTGAGGAGTAAATATAGCCTAATCTTATCCTCGCAGCACGTCAGTTATGCGTTATTTATTGCGGGGCAAATTAATTGTAGCTACTTTTAATTTAATAATAAAAGGGACTTCATAATAATAATAGGCCTAATAAAAATAAGAATGTAACAGGCCTACATTAATTGGAAATGCCAAATCCTCTTAATATTTCCAATAACTGATTTTTTGACAATATCTCTGGCTATCGTCGATACAAGATCATCGTCTTTCAAAGCACCCCAGCAAGGGGAGGTTATCACGGGGCAGACAGCACGTTGCCTGTTACGTCGTTTGGGCTGCGTTGTTTAGCGCAGTGGCACTGATATTTCACACACTTTAAGCTTTTATTTTCCAAACGTAATAGGATTAGTCCAACGAATCATTCGGTTTGTAATGCGTACCGAACCAAAAGCCTCGTACCGAATGGTTCAATACGAATATGTGTATCGTTACACCCCTAGTATCTATCTATCTATCTATCTATCTATCTATCTATCTATCTATCTATCTATCTATCTATCTATCTATCTATCTATCTATCTATCTATCTATCTATCTATCTATCTGACTATGAGATAAGGCTGCTCAAAATTCAATGTAAAGATGCAATTCCACATAAAAGCCAGACTAAATTATGCAGCCCACTATATATCAAAGTATAATTGCTGATAATTGCTGTGTAAATGCATTCATGCCACCTCTGAGCAGCATTGAACAGTCTGTGTAAAGATGCCTAAATGCCACTTCAGAAGTGCTTCTGTGCCACCTTTGCAGTGTAAATTAAGGGTCAAGTTTGGTAACATGAGGCATCTTTACACATCCAAGTAAAAAGCTGCTCTGTGCCTGCTCAAAATTCAGTGTAAAAATGCAATGCCGAATAAAGCCAGACTAAATGATGTCTGCTCAGACCCATCTCAGCCCCTAGTATCAAAGCATACAGTTGTAATTGCTGTGGAAATGCATTTATGCCACCTCTGAGCAGCATTAAAGGGGTCATCGGATGCAAAATTCACTTTACATGTTGTTTGAACATAAATGTGTGTTGAAAGTGTGTGTACACATCCACCCTATAATGATAAAAATCCACCCAGTGTTTTTTTTAAAATCCCTATTTTAAAATCCCCTTTCTCAAATCTGAGATTCCTGTCCGAATGACGTAGTTTTGTACAGACCCCTCCCATGATAGTTGATTGACAAGACCATCTTACCTTAGTCCCGCCCCGAGTGAGCTGAGAGCTGTCCGTCATTGTGTCGACTCCGGTGCAGGGAAAGACAAGAATGTCTCAGATTAAACGATTGAGGTGTTTTGTTGTTGGATGTAATAATGAACATAGCAGTCGTTATTTACTCCCGACATCTGAGCCACTGAAGACGCAGAGGATTAACATTACTTTCATTTGTGAAAGGAATGCTATGATCCCCAATCTGCCTAAATGCATTTATGTTCACGCAAATCATTCATGATCCAGCTTCATCTACAGAAGAAGTGAGTATAAGGGCTTTTTATGAATCTTTGCAAATCACCTTTCGTAATATATGATGTTTTATTAACAAAGTTCGGGAGGAGCACGTCAGATACTTAGCCTAATTAAACACAAGTGGCACGCAATCAAGTTAATCAACACGGATATAAATACAGCTGACATACCTCCACTCATTCTCCACCATTATCACTAAAGTTCTAACCACACCATGGGCGATACTCTGGGTTCGGGCCATTCCCGAGCTCGGAGCCCTTCCCCAGGACAGCACGCCAACTACGTATTACCATACTCGCCAAATACGCATTACGTTACTCGTGCTAAATATATGTAAGCGTGAACTCGTGAAATGCTAGTTCGCGAGGTTTGCGACTGAAGTTTACAGTAGTGATGGGAAGTTCGGATCATTTTACCGACTCGGACCTTTGAGTCTCGTTCAGCAAAATGAACGAATCTTTTTTCGAGTCATTTCGTTCATTTCGTTCATTTTAGCAAAATATAATTCAAATGTTACGTGTTACTTTCCAAACACATCTACTACTTATGCAAACGTTTATCACACTACAAACAATACAAAACTATGCTATAAGAAACAGAAAATATTACTTAATTGTTTACCTGGGTCTTTAGTCTATGATTAGCGCACCACCTCTTATCTGACAAGTGTTCGGGTTTGAGTCGTTCGTTCATCACGTGACAGTCCCATACGCTTAACCAATGCAGCGTGAGCCGGAAAGAGAATTGATTAGTTCTTGTATATCGAGTCTCGGGTTTGAGTCGTTCGTTCATCACGTGACAGCCCCATACGCTTAACCAATACAGCCTGAGCCGGAAAGAGAATTGATTAGTTCGTCTATATCGAGTCTCGGGTTTGAGTCGTTCGTTCATCACGTGACAGCCCCATACGCTTAACCAATGCAGCCTGAGCCGGAAAGAGAATTGATTAGTTCTTTTATATCGAGTCTCGGGTTTGAGTCGTTCGTTCTTTTGTCACGTGATGAACGAACGACTCAAACCCGAGAATGCTGTGCAATGCGCATGCGCGACTGAACGAATCACTCCCCGAGACGACTCGTTCTTCTCGAGTCACATTAAAGATTCGTTCAAAATGAACGAATCGTTCAAGAACGACCCATCACTAGTTTACAGTCTGCTCGTCACCCCACGGAAGAGAGGGGCGGGGTCAGCAGAGCTCATTAGCATTTAAAGCAACATGGACTAGAATGGCTTGCTGAAAACAGATCTGATTTTAATCTATCTATCTATCTGTCTGTCTGTCTGTCTATCTATATCTCTCTGTCTGTCATCTTAATCTGTAATCTCTATGTATGTGGCAGGACACATTGTCTTGCTCGTCTTGGCCGATGTCTCCGGGGTTGCGCTGGGAGAAGAGATGGATGGATCTTCGTCTCATCCCCCTCTTACATGCGCGTCTGTCCCAGTACGTCCCAGGTACTGACATTTCCAGGTGAGCTGAGCAGGAACCACTCAATAAATGTCTCTGTTTTGTCTGTAGCTTTGATAGCACTTACAGTCGTTTGTAGAGTTGCAGTGCCTAATGTGATGTATTTTGCTCTTGCTTTCATCTGGTAATTCTGTTTGTATTCTAGTCACACAGGATTTTCCTTGATTAGTATTTTAGGGGTTATATTAATTCACAGCCATTCCCAAATGAACCACATTAGACCTTTAATACCAAATGCAAACTTTGATGAGGTTAAGCTATTTGAAATGAGACCTTTTTGCACATCAAGTGGAACGTAATTGAAAACTCTTAAATTGGATTGAATTAAATCAATCTGTTTTTTAAATTGCTTTGAATTAAAGTGAATTGAAAAAAGAGAATTAGACATTAGTTAGCTACTTTTTGCATTTTATGGTATGTCTCCTGAGTGTACATATTTTTAATTTCTTCAGGCAAAATGCCTTTCAAGTCATTGCTGTGGATGGGGTGTGCAGCGGGGTAATTCAGTGCCCCAGTACTGATGAATGCACCGACTGGCTGCAAGCAATAGCTTCAAACGTTTCTGCCCTCACCAAGCACAACGTGAGTACAAATGCAGTTTCAGCATGGTAAAAGTGTAGCTATTTAAGAACCAAAGTCAATTCTTACACAAACAGTGATTGTACTAATGAAATTTAAACTCTATGTCTTATAATGTGACTACCCAATGTATAGAGGAGTCCAAAAATCTGAAATCACATTGAACCATGAGATTCAAATATTTAAAAGCATAATTTATTTCTGTGATGCAAAGCTGAATTTTCAGCATCATTACTCCTGTCTTCAGTGTCACATGATCCTTCAGAAATCATTCTAATATGATGACTTGCTGCTCAAGAAACATTTGAAAGTCAAACACACACACACACACACACTGGTTTAATGGTTAGCGCTCATTCTCTGACATATTCAGCGTGAATCGTGACATTTCTTGCTTTTGTTCTCCCTCATTTCCTTTCCTCTTTCCACCATTGTTTCTCTGCAAGTTCTTTGATAAATACCACCTAAAACACAAGGTATTGTGGTTTGTTTGGACCGGATGATCTTTGTGCAACTGTGTCAGGGCAACATTTGCAGATTTATAGTGCTTCATTGTCTCTGGAGAGAGTGTACCGAACCAATTTGTGCGATAAACTACATTTATGCTCAATGATGGAGGTAATTCGGGAAGACAGTGAATTATTTGTCATAAATGTTCATTTTCTCCAGGCAGGTCATGTGTTGTAATCCCCTCAATGTAGTAGATTATGGCATTTCCCACACAATGAAGGATTTCACTCTTAATTACCGATAGAGCGCAGCGTTTGCCTCATGGCCCAGATCACTCGCTTTTGAGCGCCCCCCTACAAAAATCCTCCATCTTGCGTTCATTTATTTTGAGTGTGTTTAGCATTTCCCGAAAAATCCTCTCAAAGAAGATGATAAGTTTGCTCCTCACAACAGTGTACTGTAGCGTTTGCTTTGAATTATCCTTCAGAGGGACCATCTGGATGAGCTTTCAGTCCATTTCCTGCGAGGAAAATAGACCTTATTCCACATTCAAATGGAGCTATTAGAGTCATTTGTGAGGCAGCAGTGACTGGCCGGGGTTACGTGGGTAATGAAGCTAGTGAGAATGTTAATCTTGAATAAAGCTTCACAGCAGGAGCGATTCTCCTGAGCTCTGGATGAACATTAGTTCCTCCGTTAGTCTGAAACACACAAGATATATGGCGTTCTTTTATCTGCTACTTGAATAATTGGGCTGAGACACGCTAAAGGTCATTCGGTGATCACCAGAGCTCTTTATCTTATATCTGTGAAGCAGATTGGTTAGGATTTATGATTGAGTTGTCTAGAAAATCTCTTTGCTGTCAAGAATCTGAGGTTGATTGAAACGGATTCATGAAACCTGCGTATCTTTAACGTCCTACCGTTTCATAGATTTATACTTTTAGTGTTTCCTGCACTAAATATTCTTAAAATACAGTAAATTACTTAAAATGTTTCTCATTTGTAAGTCACTTTGGATAAAAGCATCTGCTGAATTAATAAATATGAAATGCAAAAGTAAAAAAATGACATAAATCAAGGCATTTCCACAGATTTCATCCCCCAAAACGCATGTGCCTGCTTTATAGTGGACATATCACGTTTTATATATATGTATGTTAATATAAACACAAAAATATAAATATTAAGTATAATATGCAGAAATGTTTTAATCTATTTATTTAGAAAATATATTTTATATTAACTTTATATTTCAATATATATTTTTATAAAATATTTTTAAAACTTATATAATATTTAATCGTATTTAAATATTAAAAATAATATATATAAAGATTTAAACTATTTATTTATTTCAAAATGTATTTTTAATATTTTATAATTCAATATATATATTTTTTAAATATATTAATTTTACATGTTTTATTAAAAAAAACTATTTAATTATAGTGCACACATTATCTTTAAGTATTAAATATATATTCTTCTAATCATAAATGTAAAATATTTAAAGGTATATAAATATTAAATATAATATATAGAAATATTTAAATCTATCAATTTAAAAGTACATGTTTTATATTTTATATTTATATTTTATAATGCAATATATACTTGTAAAATATATGCATATTTAAAAAATTGATTGTGCACACATCATCTTTAAATACATTTTAAATATATATATATATATATATATATATATATATATATACATACACACATTATTTTATACATTTCAGTATATATTTTATAATATGTAAAAATTTGGTCTAATCTGTTAATTATTTTAGTGAACACATCAACTTTAAATATGTATTATAAATATATATATTTTTAATGGTCTATACATTAAATATAAAATATTTATTTCTTTATTTGATATATTTTAATATGCGTTTTTTTATAAACGCATGTTCAAAAGTCTAACCTGTTAAATCTTCATAATTCTATTGCAGGTGAAGAAGATCAACAGAAACTTTCCAGTAAACCAGCAGGTAAGGAAACAGAATCAGACTTGTTGAGAAGGTGTGAATTGGACCTTGAAAGAGTGACAGAAAGCCTGCAGAGATCCAGATAAAGCCCTGAAAGAGCGAGTGACTTGGTCAGTTCACTTGAATGAAGCCCCACAATGATGTTTTCTGTCAGAGCTGCTATTCTTCATGCGGTGTGACGCATGTGCCCTGCAGAAAGACAAGAGTCAGGTGCACAGGGCATTGAGATTCTCTGAACCGCCTGACGCCATGCTCCTCAAAACCATTTGACACACACAGACTGACAGATACTTGGTCACAGTGTCCGGTTTTAGTCTGTGACCTCCCAGTGCTGACATTTTAAATGATCCAAGCTTTGAATTAGACTTGATTATTGGCGAATGTTGAATGGAGAAGAGTGTTTCTTCCTGGAAATTCTGTGCAGACTAATTACTTGGAACGTCTTAGTCCTTCTATAACCTATTTGGCACTTTCTTTTTGTGTCTTTCTGTGGTTTAGATTATATACATGGGCTGGGTGGAGGAGAAGGAACAAGATTCTGTTCAGGACCGAATGTACACACCAAAGTTTCTTGCCTTGAGGGGTTCGTCTCTCTTCAAATTCTCCGCACCTCCAGTGAGTTCTTCTGCATGATTTACTGCATCAGGAGCCTTTCAGTTTAAATAGCTGACTTTTATATGATTTTATATTTAGCATATGCACGCAATATTTATTCTACTTCGGGCAACTTTGACTAAAAAAAACAGTGACAATTATGAAAGCACATCAAACTCTAGTTGAAACTTTTCTTGAGTGTAGTTCATTGCACTGAAGAATTGTTATAGGAATACTTGTCCAAAAAATGCTTATTTCCTCACTCATTTAAAACCTTTAAGCTGTTTTTAGTGTAAAACTAAAGAATAAAAGCTGAATTTCAGTGTTTTCTTTACGCAAATCAATTGCAATATCAATTAACTTGTAATATAGCACTCAAGTCATATCAATATAATATATCAAATTAAAAGAATAATTAAAAAAATTATTTGATATTCCATGAAAATATATCTATTAAAAATAATTTTGTTAACTGAAATAAAGATGCAATTAAATAAAATATAAAGATGAGAAAGATTAGAAATTTGGACTTGTAAAAATCTATAATTCGAAATTAAAAATGTTGCCTTGGCAACTAAATTAAATAAAAATGTATTAAAAATAAAATAAAATAAGTTGAACTTGAAGTACATTTCTAAATAAACAAATTACTAAATTACTGAACTAAATACTAAAATTAATAAATGCTAAAATCATTCAATTACTGAAATAAAAATACTAAACATAAATATGAAAAATACTATAAAAATGACAAAAGCATATAAACAAAGTTACAAAAACTTATTGTGAAAACTGAAATTTTTTATATTTTAATAGTATGCAAATAATATTAAAATATATGTGAAAAAACTACCCAAAATTTCAAAAGCATTTAACAAAATAATTACAAAAACTAGAATTATAATGAAAACTGAAAATATAAAAATTAAAGCTAATTTAAAGTATTAAAAATACTTTAATAGTATGCAAATAATTCTAAAATAAATATGAAAAAACTACACAAAATTACAAAAACTAAAATTATTATGAAAACTGAAAATATAAAAATAGACGCTAATTTAAAAATATAAAAAAATATTTTACTGGTATGTAAATAATACTATAATAACACTGCAGGATACATTATGGGTTTGGAATGACGATGAGTAAATATTCATTTTTTGGTGAATTATTTCTTTAAAGAATTGCCCAATTTCACCCCCAAGCAGTTGGCGTCCACATTATTTGCTCCATTTGTTATCGACTTTATGAAATCCATTAATCTGTTCAGCCGGCCGCAGGCTAAATCACCTAACCTGATGCTCTAACACCTCCATTTAATAAAGCCTAATCTCTGTACACAAACAGCAATTAATTTAAACACCTTCATCATAATTCTGGGAAATGATTTAGAATGAAACATGAATGGTAATCTGGGAAGTGTCTCATTAAAGGTAAACCTCTCCTAATATGGAGATTGATAACATTGATAACAGTGGTTTTTAACTCTCGGTCTCCCCCCGTATTTCACGACAGATGGTACGGTTCTGATGAAATGAGGAATTGCTGTAGTTGGTGCTTGTAGATGTTGCCACTTAATTAATTTATCCTGAAGAGATTGAGACATCAAAGAGCTTCATCCAATCTGCCATTAATTGTAATTTGATGGTGGAGTGGGAGGAAGATCAAAAGTTTGGATGTGAAAAGCTATTATGGGATACGCAGATGCAAAATTGCATTGGAGAGAACTTATAACACTCAGCAGTTTGTCCAAAGGCTCTCTCTCTCGGGTTATTTCAGCTTGTTCAGATGTTCTCCGCTTGCACCAGTAAACACTTGACATGTTGCCTTGCAGGAAGGACTAGGTAGAAAGTTGAATTTTTCAGGTGCACAAAGCCAAGTTTTGGTTAATCTGGTTAGCCCCCAAAGAAGATATGTTTTGAATGTCAGTTGCTGTTTGTAACAAAGGCCATTCAAGCAGACCAAATATAGGATGAGTTGATTTTTGCATCTGGAAGTTAAGTGGTCATGAAAAGTGTCTCTGTATGACAAAAGGTTGGAGGGGTTGAAAAATAAAAGGCCTTTATAAAAAAGAAAGTCATTTTTTCATTTAATTTTGATGAACGATTATGGAGACCATCATTTTATTTTCTTAGCAGTAACTTCAGTGATTAATCATACACAATTAGACCAGTACCATGTTAAAAAAGTAAAACGGTTATTATTATTATTATTACTACTGCTGCTATTATTATTATCATTATTATTTAATATTAGTAGTATTGGTATTAATTTGTTTATAATGCATGAATATATTTTTATTCTATGTTTTTTTGTAATATTATTAAAACACTTTTTTTTTTCATTTGGAGTAACATGTAGTAAGGCCAGAAACAAACAAAGAAAAAGGATTTTATTATTATTACATTTATTTATTAAATGTATTAAAATTATTTGTTTATTTGTAATATTTATATTATTTTTATATATTTTTTAACATGCTCTGATGAATCACACAGTAGAAATGTGTTTATAAAGTAAATTATTATTACTATTACATTAATTTATTAAATTCATTAAATGTATTAAAATTATTTATTTATGGAAATATTTGTATTATTTTTTATATAATTTTATTATTTAAGTTTTTGTGTTGGATGATCTTTTTTGCTTGTTCATAAAGTACAAAGGGTTATTATTATTTGTATTATTAGTATTATTATTATTGCATTTGCATTTATATATTAAATTCATTAAAGGTATCCAAATGTTTTGTTTATAATTGTTTGTAATGTTTTATTATTGTCATATTAATAATAACATTTATGATAATAATGGCTAGGTTAACCAAGTTAATGCACTACTTCCAAACGCCATATATTACCTTTTTATTATGTCTTGTTCCATGCATCAAGGAGATCTTTAGATGATCACCCAATGTGTGTGTGTGTGTGTGTGTGTGTGTGTGTGTGTGTGTGTGTTTGTGTGTGTGTGTGTGTGTGTGTGTGTATGTATGTGTGAGTGTGTGTGTGTGTGTGTGTGTGTGTGTGTGTGTGTGTGTGTGTATGTATGTGTGAGTGTGTGTGTGTGTGTGTGTGTGTGTGTATGTGTGTGTGTGTGTGTGTGTGTGTGTGTGTGTGTGTGTGTGAGTGTGTGTGTGTGTGTGTGTGTGTGTGTGTGTGTTTACTCAAGCAGAGTTCTTGACTGGTATTCTGACATTTGAAAACTCTGCTCTGATCCACTTGAATCTGAAGAAAACACTCCGAGTTCTCTGTTCTGTCATGATCCATCTTCACTGGCCTTTGGGTATTAGAGGTTACTGCCGATACTCAGCGTGAGTCATTCTCGTACACGGGATCTCAGGGGTTTTTCCCTCTTTCGTCGGCGAGCAGGATGTTGTTTACTTCATGTAGCATTTGAATGATCCCTCGAGGGCCGCAGTGAGAGCAAGTGACCCAGAGCTAATCTGAATAATGCACTGTCTGTAACGACTAACAGCCATCTAAACTCCTCTAGGTCACCACCTGGGACTGGACCAGAGCTGAGAAGAGCTTCACAGTCTACGAGATCATGTTCAAGATACTGAAGGTTCAAGTACTTTGGGATTTCACACATTATATATCACACTTGTGTCAGGCCTTACAAATAAATACTGTAATGGTATCAGATATTTAGTTGGTGATAAATCATTGTCCTCCTACATGTTCTTTTGTTATTTATTGAGTAATAATTAGTATAATAACTAGTTTTTCTAATATAGGCCACATTTAATTTAAAGCCCTTTCATTATTGCAAAACATGTCAAAATATTTAATAATCTTTTTCTTAGTCACTAATACAATTTTATATCTGTAATTATGTTATTCTCAAAAAATATTGTTTGTTTGACTCACAGTATGTGATGAATTTAATTCAGCTCATTTTTCTCACATAAAAGCAGATGGAAAGGATTAATTCACATCATTAAATAATTAGCATTAAGTACAACATGACTTTTGTTCTTTATTTCTATCATTTTTATTTAAAGGGTTCCAACACCAGTGACAATAGTAACCTAGGATTAGAATACATTAGTACAACTTTTTGTATTTGATATCAGAAACAAAGGGACAAAAATTATTTTTAAATTCTTTTAATTACAAATTACTTAAATTGTTTTGATTAATCATGTAGGGAAATAAAAAAAAAGAGCAATATTAGTAAAAAATAAAATGAAAATGTTAAAAAAAGTAGCAATATTATTCTTATTTGCATTTAACATCCCATATGCATGCTTCTTTTCAGGGATTAATAAATAAATAGACTGTATAATTATTATGATTTATTAATGTTTTTAATGAAGTCTCTAATGCTCACTATAAACCTGCATTTATTTCATAATGAATACAGTACAAACTAAAACGTTATATTGTGAAATATTATTACCATTTGAAATAATTAATTTCTATTTGAATATATTTTAAAATGTAATTTATTCCTGTGATCAATGCTGAATTTTCAGCCTCATTACTCCATATGATCCTTCAGAAATCATTCTAATATGCTGATTGACATGAATCTATGGCGGGGAAAAATAATTTAAAAAATCATAATGTTTCAAGTATTGTGTATATTGTTTTTTTTTTCAGGCAAATTCATTTTCAAATAATTTAAAAACTATATTTTATATTTATATTTTTTGTTATTGCAATTTTTAATAACTGGTTGGTTATTTGGCTGTTTGACATCTTTTTCATGTCTGAAATTAAAAATGTGTTTTTTTTATTTCATTTTTTTGAGAATGAGCCAGTCCATAAAATCATACATTTATGTGTTTTAACATCATTCTAACTCAATGCATCATTTTAGGACAATGAGCTGGTGGACAAGCGGAAGTACTGCTTCAGCGTTCAGACAGACTCGGGCGAGGACATCTTCTTCAGCGTGGAGCTGGAATGTGAGCTGCTTCTGTGGGAGAAAGCCTTTCAGATGGCCACCTTCTTCGAAGTGGAGCGCATACAGGTACTGAACTGCCAGAGTTAGTGTAAGCCAACTCCAGTTTAATTGCTCAGACCGACTAAATCAAACACTGTAAGTGAAATCAAATGAAATGAAATGAGAGACTATCAGCCGCGATGTTACGTCTCGCTCGTCTTCTTGGCATGATAAACAAACCCAGCAGAGCTGAGATAAGATCGAGGCGAATAAAACTGCACCTGCCAGACAATGTTGGCCACCATCTGAACAACACAAACTCTGAGCGATTGAGGCTGTGCCAAAAAGAGATTAAATGTCATTTGTTATTCAGTACTTGAAGGAAACACATTGTTCACAAATAATCTAATCTAATCCAGGGTTTGACCTGCTGAATGAGTGTTTCTTCAGCTACACCCACTTTTATGTGCCAGCTGTTGTTTTTGTATCAAAACAGATTTCCACTTTTTATTTTTTTGTATGAAGTTCACATGTAAACACATTTTTTGCTACAGCACTTGTCAGAGGTTATTTATGGATAGGTTTTAGTGTTTTACCCTTGTCCCAGACCCAAGCTTTCAAACATAAATATGAAAATCCATAATAAAAAGATGAATGCTAACATTTTGAAAACTAAAATATTCATTTCAGATAGTGAAACATAACATCTGTCATTAGATTTTTTTAGTGTGTGAAAATGATGCACATAAATTTGACACTTTTTGCTCCTCTTTTTGGCCAATAATTTTGATAACAAAATTGATCAAAAGTCAGTGTATGATATTTTTTACCAGCTGGACAAAAGTGTTGGTAAAGAGTTTGAGATGAAATAAAAGACAATCTCATGTGAATGGAATTGAGTTTTTCTGTATCATTTCCAGTCGATCTGTAATTTTGTCAAAATGATGCAGAAAAGTATAAAAATATTAAATTTGTGAATTTAGGAACATTAAATGCTAGTTGTTATATTAGTCTTAGCGAAACAAAGGTGTCAGATGTTTTTTTTGTTTGTTTTTTTTTTAAGTAAAAAAAAAATTGTTACTTTAAATAAAGTAAACATTAAATAAAATAAAATAAATACAAAAAAATAGGTAAATTTTTTTATATAATACAGAAAATAAAAATAATTTTAAAATACAGTCCTATTAGCTACCTATGTTAGTTCATGCATTAACTAAAATGAACTGATAATGAGCAGTTAATTTGTTCATTTGTAAAAAAAAAAAAAAAAAAAGAAAATAAATATATATATTTATTTTTCGGCTCAAGGTCTGCATATAAAGTCACACCAGAGGTGTTCAGCTGGGATCAGGACTTGGCTTTCTGCAGACCAGTCAAGTTCTTCCACACTGACTGAATCAATCATGTCTTTTTGAACCGTGCATTATACACAGAGACACTGTCGTGTTAGAATAGAAAAGGGTCCTGTCCAAACTGTTGCTATAATATTAGAAGCACACAATTCCCTAGAATATCATTATATGCTTAAACATTAAGATTTGTGCTCATAGAAATTACTAAAGTAGTCAAACCTGTACAATAGAAGGGGGTGCCAATACTTTTGGCAATATAGTGTATATATATATAAGCTCAGGTCTATTAAATAATGTTAACAGAAACTACTTTTGAATTTAATAATGTATTAATAAATGTGGAAATTTATATTAACTAAAATTAATAAATGTTTTCGAATTATTTTTCATTGTTAGTTCATGTTAACTAATGTAGTTGATGTTAACCTTATTACAGTGTTATAAAAACTTATTCTATTCTCATAATCATTTTGTTTAACTTGATATACAAAAATAATTAATAAAAAAACTATATAGACATATTTTTAAAAAATGAATAAAATGACAAAAATACAACGGAATTACTGAAACTTACTAAGTGAAAACAGACAATATAAACATAAAATCTCATTTAAAATATTAACAAAAACTATAATGGTATATCAATGATACTAAATTAACGCTGATATATACACTATATAAACACAAATTAAAGTAGTGTGAAATATGTCATTTAATAGAGTTTTAGTTCTTACTGGATAAAATTGGCCAGAGTTGTAGAAATGGCCATAAGTTCATGTACAGGATCCACTGATGTATATTTGAAGTATTATACAGTATGTAAGTACAACATGTACTCTCGCATTGAAGAAAATCTATTTTCCATATTCTAGCAAGATTATAGCAGGACAATTTCCTGCAACTGTTTCACATTCATGCAAAACAAGGGTGGGCACAAATAAAATTGCTGCCAAGTTGTCCCACTAAACCAAACTAATGCGGCAAAACCCTGACCGTGCCTCGTGCCAAAAAATCGCTTCTGTTTATTTTTCTCCCAAAATAATTATGTACGACACTTATCGTCCTAATTAAACATTTAAGAGATGGAGGAGATGTTTGAGTCTGCCAGTTTGTCTGATTAACAATGCCAAGTGTCTCCCGTTTCAGTGTAAAACATACGCTTGCATCATGGACAGTCATCTCATGGGACTCACCATCGACTTCAGCATGGGCTTCGTCTGCTTCGATGCTGCCACAAAGGTGAAGCATGCAACCTTCCTCCTTAATTTAATTTAAGTAAAAGTAAAATGCATGATCGCAGGTTATTAAATTCTCCTCAAGTACTCATTCATTTGAGCTACTCTGTTGCTATGTATACTGTATAGTATAATATTTATAGAAACGTCTCTTCTTTTTAATGACACTCTTCATCTGTCAACTGTATGTTAGGTAAACATATATAAACATTTGCCTGTTATAATAGATTTTTTTCTGTAGTTGTTTAAAGCATGTTCTGTTGTGTTTGTTAATATTATCGCTCTGTTAAGATACTGTGACTGTTTGTAATAACAGACTGGCACTTGCTTTATTCACAGTAATAATATTTAAAAGTAATAAAAGTAATATTTTCACACAAAGTGTAGAATTAACACTCTACAATGGCCAAGTGTGCCAAAAGTAGTTTTGGTGTGGTAAAAAAATGTTGCACGTCAAAACATTATTTTCAATCTTTTAGTTTTTGTTAATAAGATACACTACACTGAAAACAGTTGGTGTAGAAGCAGTTTTCACTTAAATTGCTAGTAAATTTCACAAACAATGACAAAAAAGTCAAATAACATAGGGAATTAAATGTGAAATTTTGAAGTAAAATTTTGAACTTTAATATTTAAAAAATATTTTGTCATTTTTTTATTCAAAAAGGACCCATTAAATTGATCAAATGTGACAGTAAAAACAAAATTAAGCAAAATTATTAAGCAGCACAACTGTTTTCAACACAGATAATAATAATAATAATGTTTCTTGAGCAGCAAATCAGCATATTAGAATGATTTCTGAAAGATCAAAATTCAGCTTTGCATCACAGAAATAAATTATATATTCACATCGAAAACACTTATTTTAAATTGTAATAATATTTCACAATATTACTGTTTTTTATCAAATCTTTATCTTGGTGAGCATAACTTCTTTCAAAAATACAAAAAAAAAAATTCTTACAGACCCAAAGTTTTTAAACAGACTTTTTTTACTCATAAATTGAACATTTCTATTTTAAGGGGGGAACATGAGAGAACACTAAGACTTGTTTTCTCTCCACGTTTAAGGATTCTCTCCTAACAACTTGTACCCCAGTGGAAAATTCAGCATCAGATATCGGTTATCCAGTAATATTATAATTATAGGTTTATTTTTCTCCAGAAATTCAAGTTGTCCACATTAAAACAGTCAGATAAAACAAATATGAGAAGTCTTGATGCCTTTGTGTGAGATATGCCTGTGCTGTTTGTCTGAAAAATGCTAAATAATTACAAGCTAAGAAATTCCATTATGAAAGGAACAAAAAACAAAATGTTGGAATAAACAACAGCTTAATGGGTATGAAATATTCAATGCAAATATTTTTGAAATATAAAAAGTAATTTTCCACAATTCTCCAGTTAATTTAAGATACTTAGTCATGTCTATAGAGTTATTAATATGCATAATTTAAACCTCCATTATAGGCAGTGCTGTGGAGATATAAATTCTCTCAGCTGAAAGGATCATCAGATGACGGCAAGAGCAAAATCAAGTTCTTGTTCCAGAATCAAGACACAAAACTTATTGAAGCAAAGGCAAGTTCACTCTTTTTGCTTTCATTATAAAGTCTGTCTATGAAAAATAAAAAGCATTTTAATATACCTGAAGCAGAATAAGTATGGATCATCAGCATATTGTACGCTTTTTGGTAACTTTTCAAAAACATCATAATCTTGCCAGTGCAAAAGAAATAGCTGAAGGAAGCAGATAAAAATAAAGTGTGATAATATGAATTTCCTGTTTGATTATTTTCCCCGTAGGCTGTAAATGCAAGCACTTTCATGCGCCGAGTTTGATTTGATTTCGGCTTCCTCCTTTCTTCACGATCGTGTTTTCTCCCCCGATGTTTCCAGGAGCTGGAGTTCTCCAACCTCTTTGCGGTTCTCCACTGCATCCACGCTTTCTTCGCCGCCAAAGTGGCTTGTCTGGATCCCATGTTCGTGAGCAGCCGAAACGCCGCCATGGCCCCCGTGGTGTCGGCCAATTCCACCTTAACCGCCCCGTCACAGATATCCAAGCTCAAATACATGAGCTGACAGACTCCAGCGACCAGCTATCGTCTCCTTCCAGACTTTGAAAATGTAGGATGAGAGGAACCAGCCCTGACGAATGAGTGGACGTCCACTTTGAACCAAACAATTCAAGTATGTAACATTGCAAACCTCTCTATATCCTCCAGATGGGAATCAGACTCAAACGTAAGCCATTATGCGAAGAGCTGGATGAATTTCGAACATTTAAGTTTCCTGCTGAAAATCTTTCAGCAGTGGTTGCCAGGTCATTAGGAAAATGGACTCTTTCCCTTTGATATTGCGGTATATCTGTTTGCATTCAAATGATATTAACACTTCTTTGTGTATACTTTTAGAATATTATTTAATCTGGTTATTGATTGGAATGGACCTGTTGTGAAACTGCCATGAATGCATCATGTCCTTAAGCCTCTGTTGATCTGCGTTTTCTCAAATAGTTAACAAGAATAAGACCAGCCATCTTAAATATACATTTACTCAAAAACGAATCATCTGAATGTCCGATAGGTATCCAATATTGGCGATGCGTAACCTGTTACTTCGGTCTAGAATGTTTTTAATTCACCTAAATTGAACATCAGTTTTTAAATCTGTAGAAAAACTAATGCTATTAAAATGGAGCCCCGTCTGACTGCCTAGAGAAACAGACTGGAGAATGTGGGTGTTATTTTCATATTCCTATTTTGATATTTTATTAAAGGATGAATCATGTGAGTGAAGATGAACTGGAACTTTATGACTTGACTGAATGATGCACATTTGAACTTTCTCAAGGGAACGACATACTTGCTAATCAATGAAGTGATTGACTTTATTTCTTTTTTGCCAGTATCTAAGATACATATATTAGTGCATAAACTTTGGTCATTTTTGCAAAGTCAACATATGTCACTTTTAATCCGATAAAGTCAACATGAAATGAAAATGGACCCTATTTACTTAAAATTAGTGCTATCAAATGATTAATCATATATCTAAAATAAAAGTTTTTGTTTACATAATATACAGGTATGTGTGTGTACTGTGTATATTTATGTATATATAAAATATTTACATGTATATATTTACATCTTATAATTTATATTATATATACGTAAATATATTTCATATATAAACAACATATTTTTCTGAAATATATACAAGCATGTGTGTGTAATTATATACACAGTACACACACATATATTATGTAAACAAAAACTTTTGGATGCGATTAATCGCGATTAATGGTTTGACAGCGCTACTTAAATTGTAATTAGTTTATTAAAATGGTAAAAACTTACAATAAGGTCCCATTAGTTAATGCATTAACTAACAATGAGCAATTTAGTTGTTGCAGTTTTTATGAATTTTTGTCAATATATAAAAAAAAAGGTGAAATATATTTTACGGTGTCCTTGTATTTACTATGGAAAAAAAACTAAACAAATTATGCATAATTAACTAACCCTAAACCAAACCCTCATCCTAACCCTAACCATATAGTAAGTATATGTAGTTTATTCATATTAATCGGTATTAAATGTAAAATTACACTGCAACAAGGACACCTTAAAATAGTGTAACCAAAAATCAATGTTAGTTCATGTCAGCTCAGGGTCACTAAATAATATTATATATAATATAATATAACAGATACAACTTTGATTTTAATAATGAATTAGTAAATGTTGAAATTAACATATAGTAAGAGTACTAAATGCTTTAGAATAATTTTTCACTGTTAATTCAGGTAAACTCATGGAACCTTATTGTAAAGTGTTGCTATTAAAATGAATGTGTCTGTTCATTATTCATCAGCATACAGTATTGCAAAAGAAAAAAACAATTGCCTTTATTTTTTGGTTGTTGTCATCTAGACGGGCTGTTATTCCAATTATTTAGACTTTTTTTTTTGGTAACTGCTGTACTATAGATTTATGCTAGTATTAACACAGTAAATGAAATTTTAATGCTGGTTAACATTGATGATATGAAGGCAAAAAAACAATTGAATATACTGTGTATATTCAATATTTATATAGTAAAGTGGGTTATGTATACGCTTTCATGTTGACAAAATTTCTCCAAACTGTACATATTTAAGGCTGCTGTTATGATGCTGTCATTTAACGCATGCTAGTGTCATGAACTGACATGTAGGATAAAGATGTGTGTTATCTAGCATTATGGCCAAAGCTTTAAATTCAGACACTTTAGTCATTTCCTCATGCTGAAGTATGTAACTTAACTAAAAAATACATTAACCTCCTTAACCACCTTGATTGAACTTATAAATTCCTGTCCAGTGTTTTTCCCCCCAATTTTGTAATATTCTTGAAAATATGAACCATTTATTGCCCACCATGCTGCCACCCCAAAGTTAATGTAGGACCCTACGGGTGGAATAGTAAATGTGGTTTTACTGAGAAGCACTTTTGCGCTATTAAATCGTTCTTATTTTTATCATAACCCTGATTTTTGTCCTGGTGTTGAGCGTTTAGTCTATGCAAAAGAGAGATTTGTGATTTTCCCCATATCTTTGGATAAAGATGGGACTGGAAAAGCAGAGGCTGAAAAGCTTTCTTTTATTTTTAGCAAACTATGGTTCGTTTTAATAAAGATGTATAGTTAATAAAGATTTTATAATGTGACCTGAGAGTTTTTATTGTCTAAGCTGTCTAAGAGTGATATTGTTTTAAAGATAATGGCATTTGACTGATGTTTAATGCACACTTTCCACAACCATTTGTGCAACAGGAAAAGCCACTTCTGTAAATTAGTACATTTTATAATTTATTTTACACTAAGAGTTAGACATGAAGCAAGCATAAAAATATTATTGCATCAAAAAAGCAGAAATTGAATAATTATGCCGGTTGCGAGTAATTTTGGGTGATTTGTCAAATATGTTTTTATATATATTTTAATTTCAGAAGTTTTTATGACACTACAACTCAACTGACAACACCATCTTAGTAAAAACATCACAGGTTGGCTATAAATATATTTAATGAAAAGATGGAGAGAAACAGCATCAAATTACAGTCAGTGATACACTTAAGAAAAAGTCTGTAGGACATCATGCTGTGAAATTAGATCTCATGACACGCTCAATCACAAACTCAACGGACAAATTGCTCTTACCTTGAGAAACGGTCCGGTTTACACTCAATAAGCAATATGAAAAATAATGAAAAATAATGATTACAAGATATGTAGAATCTGCATGGCCTGTCGGTTCTTCTCTCAATATCTCAAACGCTTTGAGCATTTTCATGATTGACTGAAAATAGTCATAAATGGTCTTTATATTCAAGAGGGAAACGTAACCTATTAAAGTTTAATAAACTTTGACACGTAAATGTGCCATCCTGCTGTCTCAATAAAACACATGAAAGTTTTAAAGTCACTTTGAATTCGAAGCTGGTGCAATACTGTTTAAAAAGATGAAAACGTTGTTTCTAGACTGTGCTGGTGTAGATGTATTAGAGATACTGTACCTTAACATGTAAGGCCAAATATGAAAAATCATTTTGGTTTTTATCTTTACATTCTAGTTTCCCTCTCACCATCATTTCAATGAATAACAGGAGATAGGCAATGACTTAAGGTGCTTAAAGTCCCCATAAAATATTTTTTTGTGGCTTTTAAGTCCATGTCTGTGTGCTTGCGTACTTAAAAAAAAAAAATTATTAGTCTTCCTCTTTCAGAAAAATAAAACTCATCAGCTTATCGATTTGTGGTTCATAGCTGTGGCATCATGGAGTTATTTTAGGAATAAACTAAACTAAAATAAAATAGTATTAAGATAAAATCTTCCAATGGAATTTAAAAAAAAATATTTAGTACTGCCCTGAAAAGGCTGCACAACATGTACATATATTTCACAACACAAAGTAATTTTAATGACACAAAAGATCCTGTTGAAAAGTTTACATACTTGGTTCTTGATATCATGTGTGGGTTGTGATATTGTATAAGCGTCAATGACTGTTTTCAGTCTCTTCTGATGGTGTTGTCAGTCCTGGATCTCAACATACTATAGCCACTGTGAGAAAGAACTCAAATGGATCTGGAGGACTTTCGTGGGACAAACCAGAGTTGCACAACCATCACAAAAGCATGAATTAACAGTAACAGAAGCGACACAATATTAAGAACCTTTCAACAGAATCATTTATATGAAGTTATTTAGTACTGTACATAGCTTCATCAAGGCAGTTTGTGTGATGAAATGGTTTCATTATGAATTTAAACAATATCTACTGAATATATTAAACATACTGTGGGTCTTTTTCCAGGATCTCAATCTGTGTGTATTTTTGGGAAATGTGACAAACATGACGGGTTTCATTATATTTCATTTCAGAGTAACAAAATCCTCTACAATCAACTGAAGAACTGAAATTAAGCCACATATTTCTTATTCTGCCAATATATTGCAAATAAGTTGTTACGACAGTGAGAAATCACCTATTACAAACCGACACGAACAGTGACGTCTTTTACATTTTATGATCACAAGCAGAAAAATTAAGCGTTAGGTCTTCAGGTCGACTTGAAAAAAATTACATCATCTATTAAGTGACAGCTCAATATCAGTACTTACAAATGTGACTAGAAAAACAAACAAATGCAAAATACAGGCCAAAAAAAAACATCTCTAGAGGAACTTCACTAAAACAGTCCAAAGAGATATCGAAAGCATTAGCATCATAAACAGCGAAAACTCCCGAAAGCTTCGGAGACTCAAAGGCGGCAAAAATCAATCCCAAAATAATGACTCGAATTTTCATTCTATAATTAAAAAAAGAAAGAAAACTGTCATTACTGGTTTCATCAAACAGCTAGTCTTACAATACAAGCCTGTGAAAAAGAGCTTCCTTCACATCTTCTCAATACAAACCAGGTGAGCCAGAAGCTTCAAAATCACATTCGAAATGTGAATATTACAACGTTATGAGTCAAACACAGCAAGCACAATCAAATCCGACGTCTCTGGCCAACGCAGCCCAACCCTGTTTAAATCTTTAAATTATGCTACATTATCAAAAAAAACTATGAAACTGAGTAGTCTGAGAAGGAAAGTGGAAAGCACCACCGCTGATGAAAGCTTCTACGGGCCAGCGTGTTATTTCTCGCGGTAGTACAGCAGGTACGCCTTCAGAGACTCGGGCAGCGGCAGACTCAGGATTTTGTCTCTCAGATGGTTGACCTGTGGCTCATCGGGTTTAACGGGCTCAATGTCTTTCTCCTGCTCCTCCTCTTTGCTCTCCTCCTCGATGCATTCGTCCTCTTCGCTGTCCATGGGCTGAGGAATCAGCTGGTTGCCCACGAACACGTAGGTGTTGATACGGCGGCGGCGGAGGCAGCGCCTGCGCTTGCGCTTCTGGGACGACCGCTGCGCGTTGTTGCAGGCCGGGTGCTCCTCGTTGGTCAGGTTGCGGAGGGTGCGACGGATGTAGATTCGAGCCAGGTCCTGAAGACTCCTCACGGACAGCGACGCTGAGGGACGGAGGAATAATATAGGTTAATGGCTACAGGTTTTTCTCAAATCTCAACTAATTAGCGTAAACATGAAGGCAAGATAACGCAGGTCAAACGAATCAATATCACTACACTGCACAAGATGATTATTCACAGTACATTAAGACAACCGTTTTGAAATGTTATGCTTAAATATGCAAATGAGGCATAATATAATTACATATGCGCTAATTTGCATATTTCCAGAATAGAAATCTAATACTGGATTAAGCCTATTTGCACTTAAATGTAAATAGGCACTCGGTAATTTGTTTTATTAAAAAAATATATTTATTTATTTTTTTTTTTTTCAGTGTACTTAATTTAACTATGTCTAACCTACTTAAATATGCAAAACAGTTTACTCAATATGTAAAATGTTAATGTCAAAAGCTTACTGAATGCAACAAAAATGATTTATGTAGTCCCAACTCAATTAATCAAACAATCAATCAATCAAAACTTATAAATAATAAATAAATGGAGAAAATAATATTATAATTATTTCAATAAATGAGAAATAATAAATTCTCACTGTAAATTCCCAGATTCCTACTATAAAAAAAATCCATTTACTGTTGGCGCCAATAGCCAACGGGCGTCTGTCAACAACAACAATAATAATAATTTTCACAATGTTTTTAGAAATAAAATCTAAATAAGATTAAAGATATATGAATAAATCCTTCTTCAGAATGCAAAACTGTAAAGTTTGGTAATGCAGGCATTACTGATACTCATTTTGAGAAAACTGCCTTTAAAGATGCCTAAGGTAATTGAAATCTACAGGTGCAAATAGATCAAATGTAATAAAATAAACTCTTTATAATCTGCATTTTGGATGTTTTCTATCCACTAGTCTGAGAGAAGACATGTTATGGAAGCAAAATAGCCTAAAATCTCAAGACTGACCAGTGCATGAAAAAAAAACCCCCCAACTATTACAGGTTTGGCCTTTAGTGTTGTTTACTGTTCTGAATGAGTCAGGTTAGTAATGGAATCTGCAATAAATCAGTCTGTAACATTGTCCCTACCAGCAGCTGATTGGCCAGGACAATGTGAGGTCATAAAAGAGGCGGAGACTTACGGAGCACCACAGCTTCAGGCTTGCAGCAGTCTGTCCTGCTCTGCTGAACAAGAGGAGCAAATGACACCGCCAGGATATTCTTACTCTCCCAGGAGCTCTGACCGGTTCTGATGATCTGAGTCAGCTACAGCAGCACACAAACACTCGACTAATAAAGAGCTCAAACATTCCATGCAAGACATGGAAGCTCAACAGGATCAGAAAAGTTACTATTACTATTCTACAATATCATACATTTATATAATAGTATAAATACTGCATTAAAGTGGCAATTTTCGCATTGAGAACTTTTTAGATGCCAAATACAGACAATAAAATATGCAGCTTTATAATCTTTCTTCAAGCAGTGGTGTATACTGTAGGTTAGACAAGGCTTTTTTCATTCTACTCAACATTTTAAAATACCAATTTCTACTACACAAAAATATATATTTTTTTTCTTTGTTCACACTTACAAATAACTGAATGGCATTTATTTGGAATAAAAAGCAAAAGTACACTTGTCAAGCAAAACATTTCACAAAAAGACATTTGTTTGGCTTGAAATGATAGAGTAAAATGAATAGAGTCAGTACAGTGTGACTGTTTTTTTGTCCTTAGTGGAACATGTTGGTATTTAATATAATGAACCACAGCTGTGGTTACTCTGCTTATTTTAGTCTTGTTTATATAATATTTATTTATTAATCTGAATAAGATTGTTTATTTTCAGTTTTTTTATTTTAGTTTTAATTGTTGTTATTTTGTTATGTGCTTTAGTAATTTTTATTGGTTTATTTTTAATATTAATACTTTATTTTAGTAATTTTAAACATCTTAAACATTGTTTCATTAAGCTGCCAAGGCAACATTACTGATTTTCACCTGCATTTCAAGTTTAAATTTGTCATCTAATATTTCATTTTATTTCAGCTTTATTTTAATTCTCAAAAATATTTTTTTTATAGTTTTAACCAATTTTATTTCATTTTACTTGGCAATAACAATGCTGGTGTAAAGTTGAGGAGAGCTGACATCCAAAAAAAGAAAAAAAAAAAAAGAAAAAAAATTCACCAAAACACCAGTGAATTAAAAGACATCCAGCAAAAATGATGAAGCAAAGTAAATTAGTGATGAGAAAAGATATTGCAACATTTGAGAGACAGATCTGTGTTGAGATTTTTTTTTAATCTAATGACATTCAGATATTTGTAAGTGTGACTATATTTGTAAGTCTCCTAACTTTGTTTAGGCCCGCTGTATGCATCATCCTGTGTTTTACCTGATCCTCTATAGGCATGACCAAAATTCCTCCGACTTTCAGCAGGATTTTCATGTAGTTCTCGTGGTCCTTCTGAACTCCAGCGCCGCAGTAGATGCGGTCGTACTGGTGACTGTCTGCGGAAATCTCCAGACAATTCCCCACCACAAAGTGTGGTTCACAGAACTCAAACCTGAAAGGACACATTGATAGTCATTTCTAGAACATCTACAACACAATTTCTACATTTTCTGTTTTTTTATTTCCCCTCAAATCTCACAACTATGTGGTTTCTAACATGTTCCAGTTGAGTTTAGTGTGTCACTATGCAGTTTCTAGGGTGTTTTCAACCTTACTGACCATTTCATAAGCTATAATATTTCCTCCGGCATGTTCTGCTGTAATTTTAATAAACCTGCATGTTTTATTTATTTATTTTTAACAAATTCTGGGAGCATCAATATGTTCAATTCCAGTAAAATCCAGTAGTTTCAAGAACTGTATAGTCATGAATAAAAATTTTAAAAAGTTCACAATAATTATATTTTGCAATAAAACAAGACTATTTTTTTTTAAATAAAAATAAAAATATAGAAAAAAATAAGAATAAAGATTAAAATTATTGCATTTAAAGAGTAACTTTTAAAATACAAAAAATAAGAGTAATATTGTTATAAAATAAAAATTAAATATATACAGTGTATATATCTATGTCAATATCTCTCTCATACACCTATATATATATATATATATATATGCATGCAATGTAGGCACAAAAAATGAAGATTATTTTTATTTTAATAGACAAAACAGTCCACCTTGTGTCTCTACAATATTCTAGCCTCTAAATGTGGAGGTGTTTTGCAAGATTTAATGTCCGCCAGGCAAAAGTTGCTTTTCGAATCGTTTAGAAGTAATAGCACACCTCTTTTCAACAAGCTATATAATTTGAGTTATCCCTAACGTGACAACGAAAGAACCACATAGCAACCAAATAGCAATGTACTAACAACAGCCTAGTATTATGTCAGCGAGTTTTGCACGGGCAAGTATATTCACATTCCCTTCAGAAAATGTAAGAATCTATTTTCATGATTGAATAAAAAGCAATTTTCCTTCCTTAACTGCTAGAGAACTGACATGATGCCAAGAGCAATCTGATATTGAGCATATTATTAGCATCAGTCCATATGTGTTTTTATTTGCTTAGCAGCAGTTTTATTGAGTAGTCATAGACTTGACAAGACGTGAAACAGATATCGAGCTCTGAACATTGATTAAGCAACCTTTGGACACATGGCCTTCTGTTATGAAACATGCTTTTATGGCTTGTTTAATAGCGTCAGTGATTTGTCTGATACGTCATTACAGCTCTCTCCTGACCTCAATAACGCCGCTCGCTCTGGTGCATGATGAAAACAGATGTTTGCAAGCGGTAAATGAGTTCAGGGATATCCAGTTGCGTGTGCGATGCTGGAGTGGACTGACTGAGCTAGCGCATCTGTCTGTGACAGGTGTTCCCGCAGGTGTGTGAATCGCTCAGCAGACCGCAGAGAGCTGACGGCCGCTTGAAGTATTTATTCATTGAGACTGCGGTTCGGGGTTTCGCTAATGCATCGCGTGTCACATGGAAAATTAATGGGCAGGGCTGAGTAAATCAAAGTTCAAATCACAGCGATCTTTGAAGTTAACCACAGAACTGCGGTAGGACTACTGTTGCGATTTCAATTTCTATAGGAGTAACGAATCTAGCACTTTTTCAAATAGAATATTTACACTCACACTTCAATCTATAGAAACAATGCAAAATAAGAATTTAACATGCCTGTCAAAGCTGTCGCTGTTTTTAATGAAGTCATCAAGTCTTTCTTTTGCATACTCCACCACATCCTTGTGTAGCTCAACGCCATGATTTACTCCAAACGGACCTGCAAATAATAATAATAATAATAATAAAAAATCAGAATCACTGCTATTATTCTGTACATTTTTATTAATTAAAATATAAATTTTCATTATTATCAGTCACATTCCATGATATTTCATTGAAATATTAATATTTCCAGACAATAACACACCAAAAGTTAGATATTCTGAATAAAAAAAGAAAATGCACAAAACTTGCTACTATGCAGTATCTTGCATTGCTTTTTTTATGGAAATGAATACTTTTAATAAGTGAGGATGCATTAAATTAGTCAACATTGATAGTAAAGTCACGTATAATGTTACAAAAGATTTCTATTTCAAATAGATGCTGTTCAATGAACTTTATCAAAGAATCATAAAACAATTGTGTATTATGATTTCCACAAAAATATTAATCAATCAGTAAAAATGTTTTCAATGTTGAAAATAATAAATGTTTCTTGAGCAGCAAATCAGCATATTAGATTGATTTCTGAAGGATCATGTGACACCGAAGGCTGGAGTAATGATGAATTTTGCATCACAGAAATAATTATATTTTAAAATATATTACAATAGTAAACAGTCAAATTGTAATAATATTTTACAATTTTAACTGTATTTGTTTATCAAATAAATACAGCCTTGGTGAGACTTATTTAAAAAAATTAAAAAAATCTAACTGACCCTAAACTTTTGAATGTTAATGTACAGTATTATGTAAGATTTTTTTTTTTTTATCATAAACCTGATCACTTATAAAAGAAATATCACATTCTCTACTCAGCAAGTTGCATGATCTGAGTCATTCATATCTGTAGCACCAACATTTATGTTTGTTTAAATCCCTAAAATTTAACAATAAAAAAAAAAAACTAAATATAATTCAAAAGGTGAAATTACTATTAGGCACTACTGTTCAAAAAAAAAAAAAAAAAGAAAGAAAAGGCTGATGGACAAAACGCTGATATAAGCGACTTAAATGAAATAAATTACACATAAAATGCAAAAATCTGATTGGTCCTAAAATAGTCTTCATCATTGTTTGCAAGTTTATTATTTCTTCTAATATTTTAAATTTTTTTTTATTTTGATGTCTACTACTACTACTACTACTACTATTATTATTATTATTTATTAAAATAAATGAAACAATAAATAAATTCCTTCCTCTTTATCAGATGTTTCCTTTATTGTCTTGTTTTCTCGATCCTCTAGATATATCATTAGAGTGGTTCTCACCTATGATCAGGCCCACCATGGTGCTTAGGTATCCCGTGCCGCTGCCGAGGTTCAGGAAAGACAAACCTTGCTGGAGTTTCAGGGCTTCCATCACCTCAGAGTAGATACACGGTGCTGACAGGTGTATATTCCCGTGCTTCCACGCCAGATCCTTGTAGGCATTGTCTCTGCAGCCGTCCAGGTAATAATCTCCGCGATCTATGGCCCTAAAGGCCTGCTCCACGCTGTCTGTGCGGATGTACTGCGCTTCCTTCAGGTTGTCTATCAAATCATCGTTGTCCTCGCCAGCGCTGACTGCTCCCCCCATGATCCCCTCCGAGAAAAGAAACAAACCAAAAAAAAAAAAAAAATGCAGAAGAGGTGAGAGACGGATAACTAGACCGGTCCTCACATCCAGATGAAAGCGCTGGAGCAATTCTCCGCAGGGATGCCCAGTCGGGATGCCGGTGTCCCACACAAATCACCTCAGACCATTCTCAGCTACGCCAAGATCTGAAGATTGAAAAACAAAAGGTGATGGCTTAGATCTCTCTCGCTCTCACATTTCAGTTTACCCTTCTCTCCTGAAAACAAGAGCCATGCTGCGTGAGAGCCGCCGTGCCACTTTGATTCTCCAGCTAGGTGTTGCATGTACCTGATGTTACCTGCCTGATGCAAACTGCTTTAATATTGCAGAAAGTCTGAAGTCTTTTTTTGTCACAGATTATAATAAAATAAACAAATGCCAAAACAATCAATTAGACAAAGCACTGGTGCTACATAAAAAAATATTTTCTATCTTTTTCGACCATCTTTATTTTATGAAATTTTTTTAACCCATTTTTTGTTATTAGTGCTGTCAAACGATTAATCGCAATTAATCGCATGCAATATAAAAGTTTTTTTTACATAATATGTGCGCTGTGCATATTTATTATGTATATATAAATAAACACACATGCATGTATATATTTCAGAAAAATTGGTTTATATATTAAATATATTTATAATATAAATTTTATAAATAAATAGTAAATATTTTCAAATAATATATATATATATATATATATATATATATATATATATATTATACACACATACACATAAAAAAATATATATAATTCAACATGAGTCAATATAAGTTCAATCCAAGTTCACCATCTGTTCCAAAAAGCATTACACCGATCAAAAGTGACAGTAAGTAAAGACATTTATAATGTTACAAAATATCTATTTCAAATAAATGCTCTTCTTTTTAACACCTATTCTTCAAAGAATCCTGAGAAAAATTTATCAGTTTCCAAAAAAGCACAACTGTTTCCAACATTAATTATTATAACGTTAATAATAATATTTTTTGAGCAGCAATTCAGCATGAATTTATATGACTGAAGAAAAATTCAGCTTTGCGGTCACAGAAATAAATTACTTTTTTAGATGCATTTAAATAGAAAATGGTCATTTTAAATTGTAATAATATTTCTGGATTTTTTACTGAATTTTTTGAGCCAATAAATGTAGCCTTCATGAGCACAAAATATTTTTAATGTTTAAGAAAAATATTTTTAACCTCAAACTTTTGATTGTTAAATGTAGTTTTTTTTAACCAGTTTTATGTTCCTCCAACTAAAAATTGTAAAGTTGATCACTTAGAAGAGTAATATCACATCTCTACTCAACAAGACATCTGATTTGATGAATCATTCATAGCACTAACAGCTCAAAACGTGTGCCTATTTTCCAGGTTTATGACTTAAAAGTTTGTTCAAAACCCTAAACGCAAGTATGAGCAAGAATATTAATAGTGATGCAAATAAAAGATACATTATCTTGATATGACTCAAGGATGCAATTACTATTGATGTTACCTGCCTGATGCTAGCAGCTTTAATACTGCAGAAAGCAGCAGAAGTCCAAGCCTGAAGTCTTACGACCCATCTCAAGTGATAATATAACAAATGCCAAAGCAACAAAACCGTTATTAATCAGGACATCAGAAAGTCTGCTTCCTAGAAATACTATGCACTTAACAACTGAATAGGCTTTGAAAGCAAGAGCAAAGCAAGTCTGAAAATGGCATTTGGGCTGCAGACAGGACATTTACAAAGTGTCAGAATTTGCATGTCTGGTAATTGAGTTAAGCCGAAGTTCTGTAACCTCAAGGATTTTTATGAACCTGAACTAGATCTGGATTTAAACAAACAAACATGAGGCTTATTTACTTACAACGGTTCAGTGAGTTCAAGAAAAGCCCAATTACTGTATATCGAAACGTCTCCATTCTCCAGTCCAATTAGGGATGGCTTTGCAATGAACCATCCATCTAAAAAGATCCCATTCAATCGGTTTCATTTTCTGTGTTGACATACTTCCTATTGAAATTGAAGAACTCATCCCTTTTCGTAATATATGTATTTTTACATCGTTTTTAAAAAGCAAACAGGCTTTAGTTTACATCATGACCAATAAATCAAGGATGAGTTGTTCTCATTCTTACAGAGCCCTCAAAGTGACAATTGCAGATGTCAAACTACAGATTTGCAAGAAAACCCAGAGACTTTCACATGCAAAAAAGAACATTTTCCAAAGTGCACAGGAAAACAGGGTTTTAAGTTCACTGTCTATGCAAACATTTGGAATAATTAATATTTCCTCATTTGTTTTGTTTTAATGCTTTGTATTGTCTCTTATTCTCACCAAGGCTGCATTTTTTATCAAAAATACAGTAAAGCAGTAAAATTGTGAAATATTAATACTATTTGAACTAACTGCTATTCAGCAAGGATGCATTAAATTAATCAAAAGCAAAAGTAAGGGTATTTATATATTCAAATAAAAGACTATTTAAATGTTTATAATATTGCACAGTATTACTGTTTTTACTGTATTTTTGATAAAAATAAATGCAGCCTTGGTCAAGCATAAAGGAATACAATTCAAAACCATTTTTAAAAACTCCAAAATATCCTAAACTTTTGACCGGCAGTATATCTATGTGCTTTTATTTTTGCACATGTACAAGTTTTCATGCATGTATGAAAATCTCAGTTTTTTTTTTTTCTCCCCCTGCAAATGTCACTTTAGATGCTTGGTACATTCTAGAGAGCATATGATTGGACAAAATATTTGGACACGCCCATTAGTGCAACATGATGTTATCAGTATTTTTGCTCCTGAAAAACTATAAATGCATGTTTTTAATTAAAGTGAATTATGTCCATATTTGGATGACCTAAACAGACATGGATCAAAAGCCACAAAACTCGCGTTTTCATTTCACAGGGTTTTGAATGTCTATGTTTGTGTGTACATCGCTGTTATTTCCTTGTTTTTTTTTTTCTTTTCTGCATATGCCTTTCTTTTCAGCCTTTTCTTGTAACGCTGCCCTTTCAGTCTCCAGCACTAAAAATACTGCAGGGAGGGATCTGGGTCAAACCTCCTACTCTGTTTTGTACAAGACCTGATTGCAACCCTACTCTGTACATCAGTATACAACTTACAAAAGAGAGCGGCACTTATCACATGAGCGCTTTTTCTCTCTAACAACAGACACTGAGAGCGGTTTATAACTACATAAACCAATAAAGCCATTAATATTGGATATAAAAACAAGATACTGGTTTTCATGCCATCGCTAACTGGTTTTGTCGCCAAGTTGAGTAACTGCTGGATTGTTGTGGAGTTAATACTGGAAGCAGAACAATGAACTAGAACAGTTTGTTATAAGGCTGAGCTGATCCGTCATTAACATGTTTAAACTTGCTGGTTGCATAATTGCAACATTATCACAGAACACTGATGCTCGGCCAGAACTAATGTTTACAATTCCTCTGTGCTTTTCAAGTGAAGATAAAACTTTAAATAAAGCAGGCCTACTTTGTCTGATTTTCATAGTCCTCATTATTTCTGAAAAATGTCATCAGCTGAAACTTCACATCAGCCACCCGTTATAATGCATAGCTGTCCTGCTCCTGTCTGTCTCAGACTGCTGTGTGTGTAAATATATTTTAAATGGAAGCTGATGGCCTCATGTTGACTCCTGCACTGTTTGTCTGACCCAGTGAAAGCGGAAGCCACAAAATCTCAGAGGATTTATTCCAGGCCTCAATAAGAAGAACTGTGTCATTACAGAGAGAAACCCAACACACAAATAAAGCATGACCCGACCTGCAGGGCGCATGATAATAATACTAATAATAAATGCTCAGGTCATATTTAAACCCAAACTAATATATATATATATATATACACACACACACACAGTGCCCTCCAAAAGTATTGGAACAGTAAGACCAATTCCTTTATTTTTGCTGTAGACTGAAAACATTTGGGTTTGACATCAAAAGATGAATATGAGATGAGAGATGAACATTTCAGCTTTTATTTACAGGTATTTTCATCTGGATCTGATACACAACTTAGAAGATAGCACCTTTTGTTTGAAACCACCCATTTTTCATGTTACACTTTGACGGTTTGGATATCAAGACCAACATTGTGGAGGAGAGACAAGTTTTAGCATGGGCGGATCCAATGTTCCCAGTGACTAAGAGTGACTGGTAAGATTTTTAATTGTACTATAAAGCAGCAATTCCATTCTGTAAGTAGAGCTCAATGGCAAATTATTTATATTGTGGAAAAAGTTAATAGTGGCTAGTGAACATGAAAGTAGGCTATATGAATAAGGACTGGCATTTAATGAGCAGTTATTGTGAATCTTAAAATATATAATAGTTAAATTGCTCACTAGTAATTATAAAATAGGTCCTAGTAGCTTAACTTAGGCCTAACTAGTTAGTTGCAAGGAATACATTTTCAGGAAGCTACCATAACATCTCAACAACGCTCGTCTCTAAACAAATATGACGCCAAAACGTTATATAATAATCAATTTTGTATTCTGGCCCATGTTTCTGTCGATAGTGGAAAGAAAAGCCGTATTTGCGACGCTTTCGGTTGTTTGTTTGTTTACGTTCGACGCGCATTCAATGTGGATGTTTACGAAGCGCGTGATTTTGACCGTGCACGCGCGTACAGATCTACAGTTCACGACGCGCTAATAAAACACTACAAATATCCGCACTGCGTTAAAACAAAATTGAGTTTAGCGTCGTGTGCAATGCACATTAAACCAGATGTGGAAGTATAATCAAAATCAAAGAAGCATCAAGAGAGGAAATGCACGAGTTTCGCTTGTTTAGGTCCGCCATAATCTCTCAAGCAGGACTTGCATGCATTTATTAATATAATAACTCCACAGAGCTAATTAACAACAAGGTTATGCAACAACACATGACATTTAAAATATTTAAAATGCACAAAAACTCCCGGTGCGTCGTGCATCCGGCCTTTGTTATAATGCGTGTTGTGTAATGAACAAAAGCGTAAAGCATACTATTTTAAAACATCTAAAAAGGAAGTTGTTATGAAATAAAGATTCAGAGACCATTGTTGCACTGCTATTGTTATTATTTTTCTTACAAATACTAGTAAACTTGCAGCATCTGGATAAAACACTAACTAGAAATAGTTTGTAATTCAGATGAAAAAACTCTAGTTATTCGGTTTCTAAAGAAATGCATGCTGTTAGATGACATTTAAACGCTGCAGAACGGAGGCATTGTGTTTGTCCTGGCACGGCAAACCTCTTAATAGACAATAAAACGTTTGTGCATTATTCAAAATAGCCATTTTGGCATTTTTCGCGTGCGTTAAAGCAATTTAGCAAGCTTGCATTTAAATGTCTGCCACATGTACATCCTCCTCAGCTCGAGCAGATCAACGCAAAGCAACAAAACAAAAATGTCGGCATCATCTCTGCGGAATAACAATGTTCACTGACCTTTGTAAAGCCATGAATCAGTCTCAGGCTGTGCACGAGCAAAACACGCTGGATGCACATTAGAGTTGGTGTTTTGTGCGATGTATAGATTTTCGTGGCGTTGAAGATCCAGCGCTGTTTTTCTCGAGGAACAGCTGAGAGGATGTAAACACACGTCACATGGTTCACAGAAACGAGGCTGCGGACATTAGACGGCAAAGCTTCTTATCATAGTCCTCCAGAGGGCTCCCTGAAGCCCAAAAAGCTGAAGTTCCATTAAAATATCAGCTCGATTTTTGAAACATTGGAGTCATTTGTAAATAGAAATGTATAATCGTTTGCATCGCTTCATACGAAGGAGTTATGTTTATAAAAAATGACTGAATTCCATTCGCCTAACAATTCATCACAAAAGAATGTGATTGGTCCATCTACACCAGCGCTGAAAAACGTAACACGTACCACGTGGCAAAACAGTCTTCAGTAGCGGCACTTCATTAAAAATAGCGACATCATCTCCAAAAGCTGTTGAATGAAAATAAAACATGTATTAATTATATTCACAAAATATGGCTAATTAGAGAAAATTTCTAGGCCACTGCGCAAAGCAACGTCGTCTCATTCTGATTTCTGATGTGGACAAAACAGCCCCCCCCCCCCCCCCACATGTATCACACACGCCCCGCCCTCCTAAGCCAGGATTGGCTAGTAGGCTACAAAGACGATCAGCGATTGGACAGTTTAGGAGTTGTTCGTATTGACGTAGCTAGCATAGCAAATAGCACTTCGGAGAAGACGGGACATGAGTGAAAAATGCTTCAGTACAATGTCCTTTATTAGATTGGTGAGAAACAACTGCTGTCTACTTTTACAAATGGTCTTTAGAACTCACGTAAGCAGCTTTCTTGTAAAACACCCAGCGTAAATCAAATTATTTCTGGGTTTAGCCGTGAATCAGTGGTTGTGACAAGCATTTGAGCAGCTGGGGTCAGGGTCTGTGTGTTAGCAGACTGATTATGAAGATGACTTTTGGCGTTGAAATCTGTTGACAGTGGCTCATTCAGAAGCACTCAATCCACAGTTACTCCTGGAAAGGAATAAGCATGCCTTGTTTACATCCAAAGCACCCACCATGTGCCTATAGGGTTGCATCACTGCATGCTAAATCAGTCTGAATACAAGCATACTGCTGTCTGGCATAAATATAAGGTCTGTTGGTTGTGTTTGTTATATGTCAGTGCTCTCAGCCGGACTGGAAAACAGTATTCACTTACCACAATGACATCTTTTTATTTTCCCATAGGCCACTCTACCCTGTTCACCCATCATGGCCCTGTAAGATCCACTTAGTCCAACTCTACTGGGAAATTATCATTATGAAACCAGTTCAAAATTAGTAAGTGTCCCTTTATACATCTGGACATTAAGTTTCAATGATAGGATTGACTGCGTAATACGTTTTTTCCACATACATCAGGCCATAATGTTCAAACACTGTACCATGTTCCCAAAAATAACTCTAGAACAATATACTATAGGTGTCACGATTGCAAACTGTGGCAAAACGAGGAACAAGGAGACCGACAGCACTCTCATCCAATGGGTAAAATGATCTCAAAGCAACAGAGGGTCATATAAAACTCCACTTTAACCCCAAAATGTATAGAGCACTTTTCTCCTCCTAGAATGTATATGTAGATAAAAAAAAAGACAGATGGAATTAGATGCAGATTCTTTATAAAACTATCTGCTTATATTTTAATTGAATGGGTTGTATGTAAGCAAGTAAGAGTTTACTTAGTTTGAGGACAAATATCAAATCTTTTAGGAGAAAGATTTGAATTAGGTTAGTCTGTAGTTATAATTAACTTTATATTGCAGCAAGAGAAGATTCTGGCATGTCCCCATGTATGTAAATCAATGGTTAAGATCAGATTAAGATGAGAAGACCACTTTATGTAAAACAGCATGTACTAAAAATTGTGCACCCAGCTCATTTCTGATGCATACAGCAGCTTATTGACATTTATCACCTGCATGAGTATTAGAACATTTAAAATATAGTTAAACTCATTCCTATGCAGTATGTGCTAATGAGGACAGCTAGTATTGTGAGGTGGCTGTAGAAGTTCACTGGCGCAGCCATCAGCACACAGGCCAGGAGCAGCTCTGCTTTTTCTCTGATTTTCATGACATTTCTGTAAATCGCCATGAACATGGCATATTAGCAAATCCCACTGAGAGATTCAGGTGAATCAACACAAATCAAACTACACCGTATTCTGTGCACGTTTGTCATGGACCGTTTAATAATTGTTGGTTTTGTTTGTAGGTGACGTGTAACAGGAAAGCTGTGCCTCATTTCAGGTAATTAGATGTAATTTGCATCATCATCAACTCATCAAAGGCAAGGATAAATTACTCTGATAATCATAAAAAGATAATTACAAAGGGTAACAAACCGAGCATCGTATTTACACGGTGCAGATTTTATATCAGTGCTGTAGGGTCACGTGAGGTGCCTGAGGAGGAAACGCTTTAAATACCTCATTGTTTAATGATTTAACCAGTCAAACTGGTTAAAACTTATTGTTAATTTGCTCTTGCAGTTGCTAAATGAAGGCCTGAAACCGTTTGTACCTCAAAGTTGAATTCATACGTCATCTGCTGGTAAATATGATTTTTTTTTTGAAAATCTTATAATGTTCCCTAGGCCTAGAACATGTCAAGAGCACAATTTAAAATTTGATTTACAAATTAATACATTTTAGATTTGGCCATTAACATCAAACTTCCGTGAGGAGCAAAAGTGCTCATTCATTTCATGGAGATTCAACCTTTTCAGACATTTCTGCAATTTCTACACTATATTTTTGCAGTTTTATGGATACATTTGAGACTTTATGGAATATGTATACTTTCAAAAATGATTTTTCACATAGTAGAGCACTTTAAATGAACTGAGTGAAAAGTTGAGAGCAAATTAGTTGAGTCGGTTTTTGTAACGTTACACTGGCAAATTGTATAATTTTGGATTTGAACTTTTATTTAATCGGGAAGCCATTACAACAAACTTCTGTGAGGAGCAAAAGTGCTTCCCTATGATTTCATGAAAATTCAAGACATTTTTTCCAAATTCTACAGTGTGTTTTAGCAGTTTTATGAATTAAATACAAGACGTATATAGGTAATGTTTGTCATTTTAAAAATAAATTTTTACATAAAACGAGTATTTAAAATGAACTACAGAAGATCAAATGTAGTAACCATGTGAAACCACCAAAATGTATGTATATTTATGAAAATTTTAACCTAAAATATATATAGTAAAATAAGTTCAGATGTGTGTGTGTGTATATATATATATCAAATGCACTCTTCATATAGCTCTATATATTTGTATATGAGCTTTAATATAAATGATATTATTTCTATAGGACTTTAATATGAGCAACTGTACAATGAGGGCTATGCAGATCATTTCAATAGTTTATTTCTACCATACACAAACTGTACAACACAGCGCAGTACTGCTTATGAAATTTGAAAAGTGTAAGGAAATCCTGATATACAAACTACTCGAACTGAAAAAAGAAATAATTGAAAAACAAAAACAAACTCAATCATTTACAGTACTGTGTATTATACTATGCTTTTCTTTTACACAAAAAAATTCATATCACATTACAAAACATCAAATACAAAAAGGAAAAATAAATATTCCTCACAAAACTTCCTGAGCAAACAATCTGTGGTTTATAAATTAAAAATTAGGAATTACAAATAACTTAAACAGAATTAATCATGATTTATACAGTAATTTAGGATTTAAAAGAAAAAAGATTCGGTTTTATGCTCATTTGGTCAGATAATAGTGTTTTATTCCATCTGAATGAATCAATGGACAACGTAAAAGTAAGGTTAAACTCCTTCAGTGTGCTAACTAACCGATCACGCATTTGTGACCCACTCGAAATAAACACTAAATAACAGAATAAAAGTGCAAAAGTGTACGTTTAGTGTTAGAGAAAGCTTTAAGAGTGCTGCGACGAGGCCGTTTGTGATAGTAACACAGCAAAAACAGCACTCAGATCTGCTGAGGTGACCTCGGCCGTGCATTTAAACACAAAATCAAGTAATACAGATTCAGTCAAAATGGAAAGATTACTCTCTATTGCGATTCCTTTGCTGTAACTTTTTAGATTTTAGTGGCTTGAAGACATGGAGTGCTTTGAGAAAATATCATCCATCAAACCTATTTGAGAGCCCACCGTTTGTCGCACAAAAGAAGCCAAAGGTTGAGGAGTTCAGTCTCACAGAAAAGAATAAAAACCGTATTGTGCCTTATCATAAAACACTTTTTTTTACAAGAATATCGTTACATACTTAAAATGGCGTATAAACAGTAGGTAAACAGAGTTTAGAGGCTTTTCATTCAGAAAATAAATATACTGCAGAATAAAATGAATCACCATTTACGTAATACTGCTCTACCACAAAACATATCATATTCCATGTACTCATTTACATTTAGGCACATATATGCACACACGGATGTGCACAGCAAAGGCAGTTCATATGAACAGAAATGGAAATAAGTTTTGTGTGTGTGTGTGGATGATTTGATTTTTGCTCACTGTACAGTCGCTTAGAGAGTTAATCGGATAAAATATTTTTCTTTTTGCTAACTTGTTAGAATTTATGCATGAGCACAAATGCTGTCATTTCAGTGGCATACATTAACTACATTAAAAAATGCATACAGTACGGCTCTAATAGACCAATAACAGCTGCTCACCAACAGGTGGCGCAAGTGGACTATTCTTACATTTGACATCAGTTATGAAGGAAAAAGTCAACGTGATATATTTTGAACGACTAAAACTCCCTGTTATTGTACAACAAATGCAAAATAAAATTCACAATATGTAAGACTGGCCTTGCATTTTGGAGTTGCAGCAAAAATGATAGCAATAAATAAATAAATAAATAAGATCACTGTGAGATAAATAGTACTGATGATTAAAGATAATATGTAGCAATAATATAATAGTCAAGCAAACCATAGGAAATAAATAAGTGCAAAAGGAGGTAAAAGGAACATTGAGCTGTAAAAATGTGGCTGGTAATTTTCAGTGCAATTAATTATTTGTCATGGAATGGAGTTACTCTGTTGCTGTTTTAAACGACACATATCTTGCACAGATGACAAAGCCAGCCCTCTGCAGACAATCAAACGGTTGTGAACGAGAGTTTGGCCTTATACGTGAATGCCCTTGATGGCCTGTCTGATGCTGTCCAGTAAGGCCTTGCATTCGGGTGAATACTCGTGCTCTGAATTGTTGTACATATCCATCAACGTGTTCACGTACGCTTCAAAGTTCTGTTCGTTTATTGGACCCTGAAACACATTAAAGAGCATTCAATGCATTAACTCAAAAATGCAAGTTTCATAATGTTTTTAAAATGCATTCAACCCTTACAAGCATGTACCATTTGAACTACAGTTTACCTAAAAATACCATAAAAACTACAGCTATTGTTGTAATCATATTGATATAAATCATCATATTAAATTAAATTGGCCTACAAACAAGTTTAAGACCCATGTGGCTATTAAATTGTCTTATTTCACTGTAGTAGCTATGGCACTTTGTTATAAAATACACTGTAAAATATCAAATGTGCAGCTGGTTCCTTGAAATATTTATAGCTGATAAAAATGACTTTCATTAGTGTAATCTAATTTATTCAATTTGATTTGGTCATATTAAATAATCGTTTTAATATTATATGATTATTTTAGTTAATGCATTAACTAACATTAACAACGGGCATTTGATACAGTATTTATTCATCTTTGTTAACGCTATCGTCTTTCGTACATTTTGAAATTAACTTTTAATTGAAATTTACTGGTAATTAATGTAGCTAACTAATATTAACACAGGGTTTTTGTGGGTCAACCACAAATAAAGGCCTTAAAAAGGTCTTAATCAGAACACAAAGTTCTAATTTCATAAAGTCATGGGATTTAATTAAATTGAAAGAGAATAAATGAATGAATGCATACATACAGTCTTGTTACATTTACTTGAAATGCAATGAGAAGATAGTTGAAGTCTTGTTTTCTGAGAAATTGAACAAATGTAAGTGATTAAACTATAACAAATATCTCTCAATAAAGTATGAAAACTATCATTTTATTTACTTCGCCTTAAAAAAAATGATTGACTTGGCCTTCATAAAACCTGCAGAAACCTTCTAAGTAGAGTATTACCATATTTTTCAAGTATTATGTTACTTGAATACCGGATTTTTCACAGTATAGTTAGTTACCGTGACCAATGTTTGTAAGGGACCTTATGCAGTGATCAAAAACGGTGCAATAATATGTGACCCTGGGCCACAAAACCAGTCTTAAGTCGCTGGGGTATATATGTAGCAATAGCCAAAAATACATTGTTTTCTTTTATGCCAAAAATCATTAGGATATTAAGTAAAGATCATGTTTCATGAAGATATTTTGTAAATTTCCTACCGTAAATATATCAAAACTTCATTTTTGATTAGTAATATGCATCGCTAAGAACTTTAAAAGGTGATTTTCTCAATATTTAGATTTTTTTTGCACCCTCAGATTTGATTTTCAAATAGTTGTATCTCGGCCACATATTTTGTCCGATCCTAACAAACCATACATCAATGGAAAGCTTATTTATTCAGCTTTCAGATGATGTATAAATGTCAATTTCAAAAAATTTTGACTGGTTTTGTGGTCCATATTTGTTGACAGAGATCAGGTTATGTTTTCCATGTTTATCAGAGTGTGTCTGTGTAAATGTTTCAGCGTGAGGTCTGTCTCACCATTTGCGGCAGCTGGATATCTGTGAGACTGTTGATAAGTGCTTGACTGAGACGCGCTAACTCCTTCAACAGACTGTCGTTGTGCTGCTCGATTATTTTATTCTCCTCCTCGATAGTTTTCAGGTTGCACTCCATCGATGAAATCTGTTTTAAAACAGGGAAAAACTTCAGCTCTGAAACTACATTACCCACAATGCTTAGCTTGAAAGAAGGTAAAATGAATGCATGTTATTTACCTGAGTCTGGAGCTGCATCATGTCTGCTTCTATCTTCAGATTGGATTCATTTAGCTCCTTTATTTCGTGATCCAAGTGCTGCATGTCTTCATTGTTTTCAATACCTGATTGACAGAAGACAAAACAATATTAATCTCAACTAAATTACTTGAGAAAGCTGCTGTAACTTTTGAAGCTCTTTATTTTTACTTATTGCACACTATAATGATATTAGCAGGTCAAACATTCAGCATTGAGCTTCATTTGATGCTCTTTTATAGTTTTTAAGCGCTTGAATTACTCACCGCTGCTGGTTTTGAGTTTGATGGTCATCATCTCCTCATCGGAGAGCTTCTTCTTGATACTCTGGGCGTTTAGTGGACATCCTGACAAACTGTCAACAAAACACAAAATCTACAGATCAGTACTAGCAATTTAGAATTTTTATTTTTTTAACTGTAATCTAGTTTCAGATTATACGTATCATATATTACCATAGTCAGCAACATTCACAGAATGTTTGCATTTACAAATAATAACATTATTGGATACTGTAATGGTGGTCAAAAATGAATAAACTCAAGATATATATTGATTTTAGAGGAAAATACATATTTTGCATCATGAATACTGTAATTTTTACTTATTCCAGAAGTCAACCTGTATATATTTGTGTATTTGAATATTTATTTTGTATATTTATGTGAAAAAATAAACAATATTAATAATCCACATATGTTAGCTTGATTGAAAATAATAGTAATAATATTGGATGCATTATAAAAATAATATAGCGAGTTCTGTATTGTGTGTGTATATATAATTACAGAACAAAATGCATATAAGACTTTTGTTATCTTATTTCTGTGTATAAGTGTATTTTAATATTAATTTTGTATATTTATGTGAACATTTTTATATGATATAATATATAGTATTATTACATTATATATATATATATATATATATATATATATATTATGTGACCCAAGACCACAAAACCAGTCATAAGGGTCAATTTTTCAAAATTGAGGTTTATGCATCATCTGAAAGCCGAATAAATGAGCTTTCCGTATGGTTTGTTAGAAAAAAAATCAAAATATTGAGAAAATCACCTTTAAAGCTGTCCAAATAAAGTTCTTAGGAATGCATATTACTAATCAAAAATTAAGTTTTATTATATTTACAGTAGGAAATATATAATTTATGGAGCACGATCATTATTTAATATCCTTATGATTTTTGGCATAAAAGAAAAATCTATAATTTTGACCCATACATTGTATTTTTGGCTATTGCTACAAATATACCCCAGCGACTTAAGACTGCTTTTGTGGTCCAGGGTCACATATAATAGAATTTAATGTATATTATATTTCAGTATAATAAAAGATAGTATATATGTGATAAGTTCACAGTGAATGTGTTCAGGTTGGGTCAAGAGGTCTCATTATACAGTAGATACTAGGTTTAAGATTACTAGGTTTAACATCCATCAGAACTGAAGTTCCAGGTTATCGTATAGTTTCCTCACCTCCTGTGTGTGACAAAGACGCTGTTGGCATGACCCAAGCCGTTGCAGCCGGGCAGAGGGCAGTGCGGAAGCTCCTGTTTACAGAGCTTCCAGGAAAAGGCCGATCCGTTCACGGAGCTCTCCTTCTGCCTCTTGGTGGCGATGGGGCAACTTCCTGCGCTGCGATGCGATGTGTATTTACCAGACACGTGGCCCTGACCGTCACAGCCGGCCACCGGGCACCTGGTACACGAGAAAGGAAATATATACTTACTATCGCATTAACAACAAAACAATGCACGCTGATTTCACTGAAGATTATGTGCATCCTGGTAAAGATATTTTCACTGTTCATGAACATAGTACATAAATTAAGACTTTTTTTTTCCCCAACAAATGATCAGTGAATGTAGGATCATCAACATTAGGAGATAAATATTATTTTTCATATTCATTTTATGAGCAAAATGTGAGATATAGTAAAATATGTTTTTGGTACTTAAAAACTAATATAGAATAGAATAAAATAAAAACTTAAAAAAAAATATGTCTCAGTTAATAAGTAAAGCAGTTATATTAATAGTGAACGTTTTAGGCCTAATTTATGCAGTGCACATATATAGATTTCAGAATTTGCAATAACTTTAAGGTTATGATAGCTTTTATAACTAAAACCTTCAAAAACATTTTACTTGAAATAAAATAAACATTAACCGAAATAAAATAAAATGTTTTATAAAAATGTTTTAATTCAGCTTGCTACCAAGGCAACATTTTAATCTCGTTTAACTAAACGAAAACTAAAACAAAAATAAAAAAGGAATAAAATCTATATAGGGGTATATATATGGGTATGTATTTAATGACTATAAAAAAAGGACAAAAACTCACAACAAAATCACTAAAACCTTTTGTTTTTAATTTGATTTTAATTATATATTTTCAGTTGGTTGAAATTTTAGTGTTTTTGTTGTAGGGTTTTGTCATTTTTAGTAGTGCTTTATATATATATATAGATAGATAGATATAGATATATATATAATATCATTAAAACTTAAACTAAAATTAAATAAAAACTGAAAATGTAAAAATAAAATATAATAAAAAAACCTATAACACTATATGAGTGATACTAAAACTATACTGGTTGGGGTGAACGAGATCATAATCTGCATCACAAAGGTTGTTTGGTATAGATTTCTGGGTCACCATGCCAAAACCCACACAGATGTGACCCGACCCCTCGACCTGCTTAAATGAAACCCCCCGCGCAGCCCTCTTTTGTTGTCCTAAACTCAAAAGAGTAACAGTGATTGTCAAAGATAATCTCTTATTTGAGACTGAACTAGTTTCAGAGCTTACAAAGTAAACACAAACGAGCCCGTATACATTCGCTCGATAATTTGATGGCTAAAACTTCCGAGGGCCCACACCGCCGCCACGGCACGTTTGTCATTTCGCGAGTCCGTAAACACTCCCACCCCCAATTTGCAGAGTTGGAAGACTTTTCAAATACCATTAAGAAGATTAATCCTGTGAAATGCTGATTAAAAATGTATTCAAAGCAGAAAAAAGGGAAGGAATAATTCTATCGGCACAGGCGGACTTCGTCGGAAACGCACTCCAGTAAATAATTACGGGCAGGGAGGTTAACGTGCCGTCGATGGAAAACATAAGCCCTAGCAAGTTGAAGACTAGAGTGGTGAGGAGTTGGCCAATTTATTTTGCTGCTCACTTTCCCCCTAGGTCAGTAATGGAATGACATAAATTGCACATAATTGTTGCGCGTCCTCCACAGGGGGGAAAAAGCACATGATTTGGAGGTGGCTGACCCTTTCCCTGATAGCCCATATTGGAAGAGGTGAGAGGTTTTCTGGGATAGTACAAATAGCTCGTCTGCAGGCCTGTATTGGAAAGGTTGTTATGGCAGTTTTGGCTCTAATACGCTGACTAAAACAAGACAACATTGCGACTCCAACACTGACCATCGTGTCCGGCTCTGGGAATGGCGTTCCTGACCGCGGGACAACAGAGATGGACCATATGGCCGCCAATTTACAATAATCTAGCGACATTACAGATGTACTTTCTGTTTCTCCACCCGTCCATTTCTCTGCCTCTCTGTTCCTCCTTTATTGTGTGTGGACCTGCTACCGTCTAATTCCTAAGCTCTCATCTTTGCATTAGTAATTAAAAATGAAATACTAGCCCAGATGCAAAAGTAGGAAAGCCCTGTCACTCTGGGTTAGACTTCGGATTTAAGGCTGGAATCAATTCAATTAATTTTTTTTCCCTCCATAGTATTATGTTTTTAAAGAGCAAACTGCAGCGTTAATTGTAATTAAATGAGATCTTACGGGAAAACAAGGAAAGAGTTTTGAGCTCCCTGAATTAAAAGGATAATATTTTTTTAATGTTTTTTTTTCTAGGAAATGCAGCGCTACAAACATAAACCATCCTTGTATTTTTATTAAAATAAAATAAAACGTATGGATTTATAAAATGATTTTTCATCTAGCTTTCATTTATGTTTTATTTACATGTGTTTTAATGTGAAAATAATTGTTTTATGCATTTATATGCATCCTTTATATGAAAATGAAATTGATTTTCATTTTAAATTATTTTATAATACAAATATATATATATATATATATATATATTTTTTTTTTTTCATTAATTTATTAGAATAATTGTGGGAGACAGTGAAATAAGGTTTTTAATGTAAAATATTTACATAAACATATTTATTTTATTTTATATAAATATTTATTTATTAAAAAATATTATATACAAACAGTTTTAGATATATTATTAACAAAGCACCATTTTTATAAAGATACAGACATTTGATACATTTAAACCTATGTATACTAGTTTAATTTAAAATTCATTTTATAATAGTTTTCAAAATTATGAGGAAAAATTGTGGGATATGGTCAAATATAGTTTTTTTTTTTTTATTAAAAAAATTATCTGTGAATAATTCAAAATTTTCACACATATTAACAGATCACTAATTTATAGTGATGATAGTCATTTAATACATATCATACTAGGTTAATTTAATTTAATTTTATAATAGATTTCAAACCTGCCAAATAGTTCTCACCGAAAAATTGTGACTCGTGCCTCTAATGCTTTAGAAAAAAAATTTATTTCTATTAAAGATATATATTAAACCTTTCAAATAAACAAGACATTTTGTGTAAAGGGATGATACATTTAAGTGTAAAGTAAAACCTTTCTGTTCAATCTAAATATTAACAGCAAGCATTTGGTTGTCATTGTTTTGGTGGTGTCTTACTTCATCTCTGGCTCTTCTTTGTCCTCTTTGCTTGGCGTGAGCTTCAAGCTTCCTTTCCTGGCACGAGGGCACCCTGACAGACTGAGAAGGAACATGACATATGTGACGAACCTTTCAGAAGTTCAAGCGTGCAGACGCGTGTGTGAGAAAGATACGGCCGCTGCATTTACTGCGTGATGCTTCAAGCTTTGACACCTGTCGTGTTGCCATTGAACAGGGGTCATTACCTCAACAGCCGTGAAATGCCATAAAGTATTTACTCTTTGGCAATTACCCGGTTTTAAATGCAAATGATTTAACCCATTGAGTGCCTTTGTGTGGCCTGATGTCTAAAATCTGTTAAAGTGTAACATCTAGAACTAGAACACACTGGTTTAAAAATGAGACATTGTGTTATAATGAAAAGCATGACCATTTTTGTCATGCAGAAACATCAAAAACTGCCACTACATTTTCATCTTTCATTGAAGTCTAAGAATATTTAATAGAGATGTCCTGTCAAATGAGGCTCACCTCCTGTGAGATGCGTAGTTTCCTGTCACATGACCTGAACCGTCACAGCCAGGAGTTGGACACCTTTAAAATAAATAGACATTTGTGTCAATGATATAAATTAATATGATGTAGGAAAAACAGAAAAAAAATAATTATATATATATATATATATATATATATATATGTGTGTGTGTGTGCGTGTAATATTCATCTGATATATTGTAATATTCATATATATAATATTAAATAATTATCTTTCACACACACACACACGCACACACATATATAATGTATGTATGTGTATATATATATATATATATATATATGTATGTACACATGTATGTACATAAACAGTTTGAATAAATTGATATAACAATAACAGTAACAAATAATAAATATTCATATTTACAAATTTAAATGATGAATTTTTTATTTTTTTTAAATATTTAAAATAATTAAATACAACTAAAATGTTTAGGTCATAATAATTTATTAAATATTTTAATAAATAAAATGCATTATAAATAAAAAACAATGACAATAATAACAGTAACAACAAAAATAATAAATATTTATAATTATAATTATAGTACAATTATAATTATAGTTATTACTTATAGTAATTTATAAAATACATATTTACATTATTTCTAAACATTAATTCTATGTAGTTTTAAAATCATTTTTTATTTTTATTGGATTGAAACTTTAGCTAATTCTTACTTGAGCTCTTGAGAATTAGCAGCCATTAGTGATTTCAGGGTCTTGTCAGCCAAAGGGCAACCTGATACACTACAAAAATGAATGAAAGAAAGAAAAGAAAAAAAAAAACATATAGATATTATGGATATTTTTTCAAGGTTATTTTACTGCTTGAAAAAATAAAGATGATGAAAAATATGCAGGGCTTTTTTTTTTTTTTTACCTTCTATGTGACGCATAATTTCCTGTCACATGACCACTACCATCACAACCTGGTGTCGGACAACTGCAAAGAGAAAAAGACCAGATTAATGACCAGATGCACACAGCCTATGATTTCTTGATCTACTATACATGCTCGAATTATTACCAGGGTCTCTTTATCATGTGAAACCCCTAAACAGCGGTTCAAATAATGTTATTACCTCATCAGCTCTTTCTTGGTGTCTCTTATGAGCATCTTGTTTTTTGCCATGTTTGCATCTCCACTGTACACTTTATCCTCGAGAGACGCTTTCTCCAGCTGATCCATCTGCAAGACAAGAGACAGAAGGTCAAAACAATGTGCAATTTTCCAAGAAAAGTCGCGACGGTCACTTAAAAAATGTCATTCTGTGAGCACACGTGCAGTAATAGTCTGTTAGAGGTCTGATGCTGCTTAAGTATACTTAGTAAAACATATATCCATTTAAACTCCATTATAATCCCTCGTAGTATTTATGATGGGCGTAAAACCTTTGGATTTACTTACTTTTTTTATAAGGTAAGTATCTTTGCGCACCAGATGTCAGAGGGAGAACCAGACAAACATACAACTGTCTGGGTTTGTTCTTTGACTCTAAAGAGAATGAAAAATTGTCGGCTTTTCAGGAACATTCTTCTGCAATTTCTTTTCAATTTAGTGTCATAGCAGCACATCGCAAGAGACAGTGCGCCTAAGGTCGCGGCTGACTGAACCAGATCATTTAGATGAATAAATAGAAACATAAGGGTTTTAAATTGAATGTGCTACTAATGTAGCGTACAATAAAGTCAAAGAGCATTTAGACACTGAATGTATTTCCTCAGGACATTATTATAATTAGACATTATAAATTTTGCATAATACATACTTCAAGTTTTTTTTTTTTTTTTTTTTTGCTCAACAAGGATGCATTAAACTGATCGAAAATTGACAATAGAGACATTTATAATGTTTCAAAAGATTTCCAAATGTATCATTTATTTATCAAAGAATCAGGAAAAGAAATGTATTATGGTTTCCAAAAACATATAAGCAGCTTGTTTTGTTCACTGTTTCTTGAGCAGCAAACCAGCACATTTGAATGATTTCTGAAGGAAGTGACACTGAAGACTGAGTAACAGAAGAGTAATGATGCTGAAAATGCAGCTTTGCATCACAGAAATAAATTACATTTTTAATAGTGCTGTCAATTGATTAATCGCGATTAATTGCATCCAAAATATTTTTTTTTGCTTATATAATATATATGTGTACTGTGTATATTTATTATAAATACACATACATAAATTATATATTTAGAAAATATTTACATGTATATATTTATATAATTTATATTATATATAAATGTATTTAATATACAAATACAACATATTTTTCTTAAATATATACATGCATGTGTGTGTATTTACATATACATAATAAATATACACAGTGCACACATATATTATGTAAAAAAAAAATTGCGATTAATTGCGGTTAATTGTTTGACAGCACTAATTTTAAGTTATATTCAAATAGAAAAGTTATTTTTAACTGTATTTAAACTGTTTCTACTTTTTAGCAAATAAATACAGCTACGGTGAGCGTAAGAGATTAAAACATCTCACCGACCCAAACCGTTGAATGGTAGTGTAAAATACTGCCTCTGTCTCACCTCTTTGTCTTGCTGCGCAGGTGTTTTGCTGTAGTTCAGCGGCGTGTCCCAGGTGTCCTGTTCGTAGAGGACGCGGTAGATGGCCGGGGAGATCTGGAGACCCGCCGCTTTGGCTAGAGAAGTTTCAGGTGGGGTGAAAAAAGCGTCTCCTAACGCCGGCATCATGGGAGAGTCCCTTGCCTTTTCTCTCTTTTTCTTCATACTTAAATCCAGCGTTCCATTCTCATCTACCTCTATCAGCGAGTCCTGAATGACAAAGAAACATAGAAAGTCTTGTTGATACCCAACCTTTGATAACCAGAGCACTTTTCCCATAGAAAACAGTGTTTTGAACTTGTTTTCTGAGCCAAAACCTAGAAAGTCACACTACTATTGCTCACAGTTAAGGTTAGAGACTTGAACAAACCCCTAACTGTGAATATTATAAATCTGTGCATAACTCATCCAACCTTATTTGTGTTACAGACATAAATGATACCTTAAAACTCAAAACATGTGGTTTGTTTCAATGTGGTGCGCTTTTACTTTTCTAACCAGTCAAACTTACAATTTTTGCATTGCAGACCATTTTTTAAGGAAAATTCATACTTTTTATTCAGCAAGAATGCATTAAATTGATCATAAGTGACAATAAAGACATTTATAATGTTACAAAATATTTATATTTCAAATACATTGTTCTTTTGAACTTTCCGTTCATCAAAGAATCCTAAAAAAAAAAAAAAGCACAATTTCCACAAAAATATTAAGCAGCACAACTGTTTTCAACATTGATAATAATCAGAAATGCTTCTTGTGCTGCAAGTCGGCATATTAGAATGAGTTCTGAAGGATCATGGGACACTGAAAACTGGAGTAATGATGCTGAAAATTCAGCTTTACAGTACAGGAATAAATAAAAAATTAAATGTATTCAAACAGAAAAAAGTTTTGTAATTTGCAATATTTTTTCAGAATATTTCAGTTTTTATTGTATTTTTGAGCATACAAGACTTATTTAAAAACATTTTAAAAAGTCTTCCCAAGTAAAGTTTTTGTGTACATAATATATATATTTGTGTGTACTGTGTATATTTATTATATATATAAATACACATGTATATATTTAAGAAAAATGTTGTTTATATATTAAATATATTTATATATAATATCAATTATATGAAAATAAATATATACATGTAAATATTTTCAAAATATATGCTGTATGTGTGTCTTTATACATACAATACATAATAAATATACACAGTACACACACATATATTATGCAAACTTTAATTTTGGATGTGATTAATCGCAATTAATCGTTGCCCAGCACTAGTTTGAATATTTCACCATCTTATTTTCAGATGATTAATAATAGCACTTTCTATTTGATATGTATTGGTTTTCTAATTAATGAACATATGAATTTTAGTTATTGAAAGGTAGTTTGTGAATCTCAGCCAAAGTGGTTTTAGGTCACAATCATTAATAGTGTGTTTAAAAGCTCTGTGTTGCTTAATATCATAACTTTGACGACCAACAGATGTGCTGGTGTATGAATGTGTGTTATAGCGAACTCGTTAACTGCTTAAAACGTGACGCACCAATTATTCCACACACATTTCTCACGGTAGCAAACAAAGGAGAGCTTATCAGGAACTAATTGTGATAATTCAGATTACAAAGCAAATATGGCTCTCTCTGAAACCAGCTAGAACCGACCGACAGCACACCTATCGAGTTCATCCCTGTGCAGGATGTGAGTTTTTCTCTCCAGCCTCAGAAACAAGTGAGGTGACATCTTTCTCCCACACTTCCATGAAACGCTGCAAGAAGATAAGACGTATTCTTAGAAAAAAAACAAGCGACTTGGCACAAACAGGGAAATGGAGATACTTAACATGCATAAAGACATTTCGACGCAGACATCAGCAGATGACAGATCGGCTAACACTGTTTTATTCATTCGCTCAGTTTGTACAGTATACCTGCTCTCTGCCCACTGAGTGCTGGGACTACGAACGGCCTGTGTGGTGTGTAGGTGTATGAAGCGTTTCACGCCATACTTCTGCGAGTTGCTCTCAGTTTTATGTCTCCGTGTCTAAGAGGAAGACCTGATTTGATTGAAGCCGCCAAACTGGATGTTTCTCAATTTTACTAAAATCTACAGTATTAGGATCCTGGATTGCTGTTTTCTTTTTTTATTATTTTAGCATAATATAAGAAAGTAAGTTAAATCACAATTACATTATTTTTCACAAGTGTATATATATATATCAGTTCATTAATCATTTATATACAAATATTATTAATAAATATATTATATAATTATTTTAATGAAAAAATAGTTTTACAAATATATAAAAATATATATTATATTTAGATTGAATATTTAATAGCACACTTTATTGGCATATTTCCATTTTTTTAAAAAGAGAAAAGAAGAAATAATAATAATAATAATAATAATAAGCCAGATGCGAACTTGCTTTGCCCATATGCAATGACTCCAGCATGCTTTTTAATACATTTTTGTTGTTTTAATTATGTTAGCACATAAGAAAAGTTTACATTGTACACATTATTAATTCACATTAATTACATTAAAGTACATTAAAAAAGTATATATACATATATATATATATATATATATATATATATATATATATATATATATATATATATATGAATAATTTAAATAATTTGTATTTAAATGTTCTTAATAAATTAAATTATTTTATTAACAATTTTTAAAATAAAAATATTTTGCATAAAGCCAGAAGACATTTATTTTTTATATCATATTAATATTTAATAGCAAATTTTTTGCCACTTTTCCACTTTTGGCTGGAAAAGTGGCCATGACTCCAGCATGCTTTTTAATTCATTTTTGACCGTTCTTTTTTTTTATTATTATTTTTATTTTTTTATATGTGTATACCAACAGTTTGTTTTTCTATTGAAAAAGGGGCTGGGTATATAAAAAATATAATGTACATCGAAGTAAACCGGATGGATCAAACTGTGTGTTATTTTTCCACTTATTACTAAAATACACAGCATTAGGATCCTGTATTGTTGTTTTTATGTTTTTTTTATTTTTTTTATAAAATTTTATTATGCATTTTGATTAAATTACGTTCACTTTCAAGTGCTTATTTTATTAATAACAAGGTTGTATAGTTTCAGGAATGCATAAAGCCAGAAAACTTCATATTTATGATTATAATAGCTCAGTTTGTTGGCATTATTTCACTTTTGTCTATGAGAAAAGAAAAATATGTCGTAAAAATTACGTAACCTGGACTCGAACGCGCTTTGACTATTTGCATATATGCCTGTGTGTTCATGTTTTCAATCTTTACTTATATCAATATTTGTGTATCAATAGTTTGTTTTTCTATTAAGAACAAGGCTTAAATAAAAGAACACAACTCTATCATAACATATCCGTTTTCGCACTGTAACATACATGATCTGACGGCCTGTGTAGACTTTCCTTATTTAATTGAAATAAAATGTCTATTAATCCTCCAACCAATTGATTTAATCCAACTTCTCATAGATCATCTGTTAGAGATCAACGCCAAAGGATCTGTGTGAGCTTATCTAGGATAATATATTACTTAGCAAAATGTCTTCGACCATCTGCACTGAAAAAAAATAAAAAACACAGTCTCTCCTGCAAACAAGAGAAAGACCCAACATTACCATTAGCACAAGTAGAAATCAAATACACAGCCACATGTTTTACAAAAAGCCTTATAATTGTCATAGAGAAGGAAGCTGTGATTGTATTCCTCCCAACTCTTTTTGATGTGATTACACAAATTCTCCTTTGTGTACATTAAAGCTTTAGGGCCAGTGTGGGTAAAAGAAAAAAAAAAGCTCCCACTCTCTTGTTGTTGTGCCACCAGAGGCAACACAGTTCTCTGTGCCAAAAAGTGTCTTTTGATGTTACTCCTCTTTTTCATACACAAATCACAGTTGTTTCAGAATGACCACATTAAATACCTTTTTCTGAGTGGTCTAATTTGATTACCTTTGTGGATGATGCCAGGGGCCGGCTGGGGGGCAGGGCCTCGCCGTTGTCTCGGCAACGGGTGGAGAGGTTGAGGATGGCTGCGGATGCGATGTTGGACTGGAGGGCGTTGCTTTGGGCTTTATGGCGACTGGGGCTGTTGTCTCCGGCCATGATCATGCGACCACCAGAACCCAGAAAACAGGGGAACTGAGCGGCTGGAAATGGTGGAAATAGTTAGTATTCAGAAAAAGAGGAACTGAGAGAGAGGGAGAGATCATAACTGATAATATTATGCAGAGAGGAACTGCAAACCCACATCTATGTAGAAAGCAGGTTTAAAAAGCATTATACATATACATATTATACACTGAATGTATTCTTAATAAGAAATATTATTACATTTAATCACATTTGTTTTTATTATTCAATTACATATAAATGAATATACAGTGCCCTCCATAAGTATTGGAACAGTAAAGACAAAATTGCTCTGTTGGCTGTGGAGTCAAGATATTTGCAAATATGATTAAAAGATGAATATGAGACAAAACTACAGAATGTCACATTTTATTATTAGCCGTTTCAACACATACATGTTTTACCAAATAAAAAGAACAGCACTTTTAGTATTCATCCCACTCATTGATGTGAGCATAAGTATTGGGACAGTTGAACATAAGGCAGATATTCCTTGACTGAACTGGCAGGGTGTTTTGGGTCATTGTCCTCATGCAATATGAAGCACTTTCCAATGAATCTGGTGGCATTTTCTTGAATATTGGTAGGCAAGATGGTTTTGTACCCTTCCAAATTCATTCTGCTACTGTCATCATACATTAAGTCATCAGTAAAGTTGAGAGGGCCTGTTCCAGAGGCAGCCATGCATGCCCATGCCATGACACCACCTCCACCATGCTTTACAGATGAGGCTGTATGCTTGGGATCATTTGCAGTTCCCTTTTTTTCTCCACATTTTTTTGCTTTCCCATCACTTAGATAAAGGTTCATCTTTGTCTCATCAGTCCATAACCAGTTCCAAAACTCTTCTGGCTCACCTTTGTGCTTTTCTGCAAACTCTAATCTTGCCTTTCTATTTTTGGAGCTGGTAAAACATCTGTGTGTTGAATCATGTTGATGTTAAATAAGTATATAATGTTAATATTCAGTTTATCTACAAAAGGCTTACTACACTGTATTTGAACAATTAATTATACAAAAAGATGAATTTAAATCTGTCTGGGCGCCCCCTCTCTATCTCTATCAATAAAATCATTATTATTCATATTATTTATATACATTACAATTATACAAATTATTATAGATTAATTTATCATATACATGTATAATTTGAATAATGTATAAGTAAATATGATTAATATATAATAATATTATATTTCATACATTATGTAATTAAATTAATAAGAAAATGTAACATAACTATATATTCTATTTACTAGTTACAGTATATATTTTTATTTAATATTATATTTTATTCATATATAATTATTAATTATTTTATTAATAATATATTTATATAAATATTATAACTTATAAAATTTTAATATATATATATATACACACACACATATACATATGTGTTTATACATATGTGATTTATATTAATATTATAAATGAAGAAAAAAAAAATCTACAATAAAAATTACATATTTGTTAAATTCATAATTATGTATACATATAATTATGTATACATATATATATATATATATATATATATATAAATTACATAAGGGGGAGGGGGTAACAGAAAGGACTTTTACTTTTTCTAAAGAAAATGTGAATGGTGTTTTCACATGCAAATGAAGCCAGGGTGTTGCTAGGCACTTGCCAAGAAGTTCTGAGTGTTTTCAGTGTTCTTATGTGGTTGCTAGGGCGTTCTAGGTGGTTGATTATTGGCCCGAATCAGGGTGCTTGATAAAGACTGAACAGAGCAGATTGTATGGCACAAACAAAAGACTGTACATGTACATGCACTAAGTCACATATGATGACCCTGAAAACAACTTCTTTTTTTAAACAGTAATGTCAGTGCATGCTGGGCAACCTTTGATTTGAAACAAAATAGACACTCACAATCAGGAAAGTGTGACGATTCGTGACTCTGGTCGGATGCCATCTGAGCCTGCTTGCCAAAGACCTGGGCGTCAAAACTGGCGTAGTCAAAATGGCCTTTAGTGTACTTGTCCATGTCTTTGGCCATGCTGGCCTGCAACGCTGCCATAGGATGTGCAAATCTGTACGTGAAGTCAAATTTCTTCATGTTTCCTAAAGGTCTGAAGAGAGAAAAAGAAAACATCGGGACTTCAGAATTGCACTAATGTTTGTGTTGCTGCTTATTCTTCATCATAAGAAGTCATACATTAATTATATCATTTAAAGCTCCGAAAGAATGAACAGGTGAGATGCCTATTATTATCTTTCAGAAAGAATGCTTATGAACTTATTTTCAGCTTGCTTGATTGTAAAGGAATATATAAAGGATATGTATAAGAGCTGTTCCTAGATGAAGGTTTCTTACCTCGTCATCCTCTCTGCCGTCTGTCTGCACTTTGCGGGTTCCTCCTGCGGTTTGGAGATCTTCTCTGCGGCAGCTATCGGGCAGCCTGAGAGACTGTGTGAAAACAGACATCAGAAGTTAGTCTCTTCTGGGTTGTTAACTTTATTTTAATTGAATTGGGGTGCACTGAAGTAATTGTACAATTAAAAAGAATCCAATAGTTTCTATGCAATAAACATCACAGTGTTTTATAGTCTAGTTTAAGTGTCATTGGATTTTTCCTGATAGAGCCAAACTTCATGATTCTTTTTAAGTAAATATCCAGGTTTCTCTTTTTGGGCTAAATTAATGTTTCTGATGCTTTAAGGTGGATTAAGTCAGTGCAACCTTGCAAAATAGAGAACACTGCATTTTATTTGGGTCAAATTCTGGATGTAGTCAAGTGGAAATTTTTATTATAAACCACTCATTTAATTTCCCCCCCGCGACCTACTCCCTGCTGCTGAATATCTAAATCTGCTTACAATGAGCAAGAAGAATTGTAAAGAAATTAATAGTGTAATTTGAGTATAACTGAATGCTGAGTAAAACCTTTTGTTACTATAAATAAAATAAACTTTAGCTGAAATAAAATATTTTAAAAAATTACTTTAAAGTAAAAAATTAAATAAAAAATCAGCCAGTTCAGCCAAGGTGACATTTCTCATTTTCATTTAGTGTAATTTAATGTACTAAAACTGAAAAAATAAATAGTAAATACACAAATAAATAAATAAAATAATAATAAAAACCGTGGAAGCTCATTTCTTCAATGGAATAAAAAAAAAAACATTATTTAAAAATGTAATTGAGACTTTGTTTCTTGCAATTCTGAAAAAAAAACTAAGATTTCTGAGATAAAAACAACGAATTCTGATACGAAATTCGGACTTTTTTCTGACAATTCCGAGTTCACAACTAACAATTTATTTAAATCTGATTTTATATTCATTTTTTTACTCAGAACTGCGAGAAACAAATTGAGATAAAAAGTAAATTACCTTTTTTATTTAATTTTTTTGTTTGTTTTGTTTCTATGGCAAAAACGGGCTTCCATTTAAAAAAACCTATATAGAGTAGACATATAAAAAAATAAACAAATAAAAACACAACAAAATTACCAAAGCTTTAAATACAAATTAAAACAGTAAATATAAAAATAAAAGCTAATTCACAGTATTAATAAAATCTCTAATAGCATCTTAATGATACTAAAACATCACTTGTATAATTTTCATTGTGCTGACCTTCTATGCGTGCTACGGTTACTGTTGACATGACCTCTTCCTGTACAGCCAGGGGTCGGACACTTGAGGACGTTTTCATGCATGGCCAGGACTGTAAGAAACAGCAGAATAATGTTTATCAAAAGAACAATTGTAGAGTAAGAATAGACATTTTATTGAATAAAAAGTAATTTAGCATTTAGTGGAATTCACACAAGCTTCTACTGCAGCTTTTCAACTTTTCATGCTAAATAAAGTTTCCCATGCCATTCTTTGCAACTTAAAATTGTGTCTCGCTTCAAATATGAACATGCAAAAACATCATGACTACAAACGCATTTTGATTACCATTTAAGAGACACACACATATTGTTGAAGTCCTATCCTTAGTAACTTTTCAGTCTGTTCATAATTAGTTTGGAGGATGTGCCCGTCTATTTAGGCTGCATCCGTGGGTCCTTTGATTCGCAGAATGCTGCTTCTGGTTTAGGAGTACATGCTTTCATATTGGAGGGAAAAAAGGGAAAAAAACTTAATTACATTTTCTGTTCCTTTTGTCACATCACTGTTTAATGGTGAATGTTTGTTGTACTACTCTCAAATGGAGAAAACAGCAAGTGCAAAGTTGTTTCCAGAATGCATTTTTAATTTGCCAACCGCAGGAAATCAAACCTCACTTGTGTTGATGTCTAAAAAGTTTCTTTGAAATTTTTTTTTTATTTTTATTTTTAAACTTTCAGCTTGGTGCTTCCACTGGAAGGCTTAAGATAAGAGGTAAATATATAATTAACATGCAAATTACATAATGCATACTTCATATTTGCGATTTTAATTTTTTTTTAATTAGAGGCACTTTTGACTAATTGAAATCTTGAAAAATGACACTTCGAATTATGTTTAATCTATGTTTATCATATTTTAAAATATTTATCACATCTCCTGTAATAAACCAAAGTAATTTTTCACTTTTTGGAGGAAAATTTAGCAATTAGCTTTGAACTTACAAAAATAAAAAGAGACGGATTGCTTCTGAATTAAAATGCTCATATAGTGACAAGTTGAGTAATTACAAAAATAAAAAGGACCAGTGACCAGTTTGGTAATAAAGATAATTTCATATCATAATGTAAAAAATGTCTAAATTAATGACATCATAAACAGATATAAACTTCTTTGGGAAAAACATATTATTATATATATATATATGTAAAAAATTATCAAAAATACTAATTTTGTTTATTAATACCAAGTAAATATGATGTATTTAAAGGAAGGTGTAAAGCTGAAATTTCATGAATGTTTTTACCTTTTTTATAAATTTATTGTTGCATTAAAATATAAAGTCTGGCTCAAATTCTGTGTAATTAATTTGGAGTTAATACGGAAACATTTTTATGTTTGTGTTAATATATAAATATATATATATATTTTTTTTTTTTTTGCAAATGTAGCACTTCGTCACTCTTAAAATTTAGGGGGGAAAAATTTGAAAGAAAATTTAAAAATAAAGTTAAAGCTTAATACATCCTTTAAAACTAGAATGTATATTTAAAAATGTTCTATAAAAGGGAAGAATCTTGCATTTTCCATCACAGAAAAAACAATTATTAGATATTTTTGTAGCATGCATTTAAATTGATACACTTCATGTTATGTCTCTATGCAGAAATGTTCTGAACATAATAGAGGCTGGTTAGTTAAGCAATCACCATGTTATCTTTTGTCGCTCAGTATCTGTACAACTAAACCTTGATCATTAGTATGGCATGAATATTTATGGGCTGAAAATGATCACAGTGTTGTTATCACTAATTGTATTTGTTCTGTTTGTATTGTACTGCTGTGAAGGGAGGAAATGTGTCTAATGTCCTCAGGAAGTGATGCGTAACACGAGAACAGACTCACTCTCTGGGGGCACTCTGACTTTGTGGGGACATCCTGATAGACTCCGGTGATGAGGGTAGAGGCCTGTCACATGACCCGTCCCATCACAGCCTGGGGTCGGACATTTGATGTCTTTCTTTTCTGTCCGAGGGGAATCTATAACACACACACAAACAGTAAAAACAGTGCTCTTCAAGAACATATAGCTACAGTTAATCCCATCCAGTCTCGTTTCACTCTATGTAAGCTGAAGCGCATCCTGTAAAAGCATGTTGGGTGTGTATGTATTCATCCGTGACATTAGTTAAGGCTGCAGTCTTACTCAGGGCACCGGTTTCTTAGCGCTGATCCATAGAGAGATTATCTTCAGAGATTACCCATTAAACAGCAGTCATTGCAAGAATCAAAGTGCTTAAAGCTCACATCAGAGATACTTTACTAGGATTTATGACTTAATTTATGCTCATGGTAAAATATCTGGTTGATACCGATAAAAATCCAGCGTTTCGTGATATACAGAGATGTCATCAGAAGATTTTCTTCTTGTACTTGTAATTTCCACCCCCCCTCATAAAACATGGTGGTTATTTACCATTAAATATTTTGTTGGCAAAATTTTTTTAGCAGTTAAGAGGATTTTATGTATCTATCCCTCTGGGCTAGAATCTCTCTATGTCTCTTTCTTTGTATGTGTTGATACTGCAACATTCCAGCCTTATTGCAAAAATGCATATAATATTAAACACACCACCAACACATATACAGACGTATGCAGACCAAATACAACAAGAAAAGAAATGGTACCACTTTACAATGAGATCCCCATTTGATAATGCATTGACTAACATTACCTAACAATGAGCTACACATTTGTTGCAGTGTTTATACACTTTGTTAATGTTAATTAATTAAAATACTGTTCATTGTTAGTTTATGTTAGCATTTAGTACAACCACTGTAGTGCGATTCACAAACAAACGACTCTAGTTCTTTTTAGTGAATCAAACACATAGAACTAACTGTGAGTTACTGATTGGTTGTTCATATGACAACATGTATTTAAAGATACCTAAATGAAGTTAATGAATAAAATACATGACCAAATTTGCTTTGTTTGTTTAGCATTTTTGGACTGTTACTGGATTACCTTCATTAGACTTTAGACTTTATTTATGCTTAAAGTCTAATTAAAAGTCTGTTCAAACACATCTTTTGCAATTGTTTTAAAAGTATTTATTATTGAATAATATATATTTATTATTACATCATTTCATCATTTGGCAATTTGCAAATTGCATGTCGTTATTCCAAATATTCATTCCCTTAGTACTACAAGAATTGTAAATGAAACCATTGAGGAACCAGAATTTTTTTCAGAATTCAAACTTTTAAAAATCAGTGAAAATGTGAAGAAGCTCTGGTGAATCTCACCTTTGCTGCTGTGGTACATGGCTCGAGCGTCTATCTCCAGCATCCTCTGCTGTCTCCGATCGTGGTTCATCTGCTCCAGGAGGAAGCGGTCCATGTCTTTGTAGGCACTGTGGAGGACCTGTCTATGTTCAGACTGCAGCACCATGGCCTGCTCTAGAAGACTGAGGTTGAGTCGGGCCCTGTCCAGCTCCAGACGTCTGGCCACCAGACCAGGACCCCAAACACCTCCTCGCTCCTCCATCCTGGGCGTCTGGAGCTCCTCCTCACTGTCGCTGAACTCTCTTGCAGAGCCATATTCCTCCATAAAGGTCCCTGCACTGTTTCTGTTCATGTACGCAGAAAGAGCGTCTTCGTGCAGCTGCTGGCCAATCCGGAGTCTCTTCATAAGAGCATCGTCTGCAGGTGGACTGGGGCTGTGATGGATCCCGTTGACCTTCGTTAGGGACGGAGGAGCGCTCCATTCTTCTTCATCTGCCTCTCTGTCTGGAGACAGGTGATAACTGCCTCTGATCTCCTCTTGGTTTTTGTCTTCAAAGTCCTGGTTGGGTTCCTCCTCCTCCTCCTCTTGCTCATTCTGGTGTACGGATATCTGAGCCGCCAGGTCTGGCGAACCTTCACTCGTTTGTTCTGACCATGACAACAAGTGGTGAGACTTTGCATTGTGATAGATAGTGTCTTCCAGAACTTCACCACCGTTGAGGTCCTCATCTGAGACACAGAAGAAAGGACAGCTTAAATTGATGAATCAGCAGCAAGAGTCTATTACATGATTGTGTTTGGAGGGAAAATACTAACAGATGGTTTTCAAAGCCTTCAGAATCACAAGTTGTGACAAACATGACAACTTGAGGGAAGTGAAGGGAAACACTAAATATTAAAAACCCTAATAAGTAAATAATTCATCACATTTCAAATGTGACTCTTTGGTCAAATGAAAAACAAATACAATTAGTAAAATTATTACATTTATTTAAAAATATATAAATGGGAAAATAAAAAATTAAAGATGCTGGCAAGAAAACACTTAAAAAATGTGAAGAGAAGCTCAAAATATGACAAACCTTAATAGACAGACAGACAGACAGACAGACAGGTAGGTAGATAGACAGATAGATAGATAGATAGATAGATAGATAGATAGACAGATAGATAGGGAAAATAAAGCTTGGCAAGAAAAAGCATTTCAAATGTGAGTCTTTGGTTAAATGAAAAACAAATAAAGTTAATAAAATAATTTAATTTTAAAATGATAAAAATGGCATAGTGAGAAAATAAGAGATAAAACATTTAAAAAAACATCAAGAGAGTTTTACACGTATCCCAAGTGCATAAAAATATTTTTGTCTAAAACGCCATCTAGTTTCCATCCAAAGTTGATTACTAACTGAAATCTATACATAACTTGACTTTAATAAATAAATAAATAACATATAGAAAATGTATAAATATTAATAAATAAATAAATAAACATTTGCCCTTCTAATTTAATCTTCCATCTGTTCAACTTACTGAAAAAAATATTTCCACATCCACAATGTCTGCAAGACTACATGATATAAAGCTGTAAACGCTAATCAGAGAGAAGCACGATTTGCTATACTACTGTACTACTTTTGATAAATCCATAAAGCTTATTTGACTGGGGTTTATAGGGTGAATAATTCCTTTTTTGACAAATCTCAGACCTTTTATCCTTTAAAATCACCTTTAAACGACCCGCTGGAATCGCAACAGACCCGATTATATTAAGTAATCGAGTCAATGATTAACAAAAGAAACTATCAGCTGGATTGATTTACAATCCACTACTGATCTCTCTGAAACTTACCCGCCGGGGTTAAAGCTCTTTGGGCACCAGGGTTTAAAGTTCAAAATACAGCGTAAGCACGAGATACATCTATCCTCTTAGAGAGCCTTATGCCACCCTCCAAACCATATGCAACCACTGAGTTGATTAGATATTAGAGCATTTTGGCTGCTGCCACATGCAGTTTCAGGGACTTCTAATGGGATCATACTGCCTTAACAAACAGTTGCTAGTCTTAAAGAGCATATAAAGTAGTCCTGCTTTTAATCCCCCCAAAAACATCCCTAAATGGGGGATAGAGAGCTCAGTGGCATTTACAATCTCACCCGTCTCTTGCCAAAATTGGAAACCAGGCTTTGAGGGGTTAGAGTGTGCTTGCCGATGCGTTCAAACCATGCCAAACTCCGGCATAATGTCGCCGAGGTCTACTTTGGCGCTGTACGAATGCAAAGGCATAATGCTAGCGCACAACCTAAATTTTGATTCTGTTTGTGCCGATAATTATAGTTTTTATGCATGCTGCTTGAGGAAAGGGTGGATAATCTCGTCTGTTTTTATTTTTGGAATTGCATCCAATTGTATGCGTGTCTAATGTTACAGCGCTGATTCTTGAGAGATGAAACGTGTCCCACACTTTTAAGTTAACGTTGATATTAATCAGAACGGATCACTAGAATGTTCTTTACACAAATCATCCGAGTTATATTTTCACTCACCAAACCACTCAGTACTCAGTAAAAAATAACTGACATGTAAATATGTATCTTTAAATAGATATATATATATATATATATATATATATATATATAAATAAAAAAAATACACATACACTGCAAAAAAATAATTTTCTGAATCAAGATACATTTACTTGAGAAGCAAAATGACTTATGATATTAAGTATTGTTTTCTGAAAAGTATCAAAATTAAGAGTTTATGCTTAATAAAGAAAAAAACATCTGCCACCTTAAAATACAACTTATTGACCACACAGCTTTCAAATTGTTAATATTAATAAAATCATGTTATTCTTCATCCTGAATGTTTTGTTATTCCATGTGCTATTATAGGAACTCCAGAAAAACAAAATGACTACAAAACATCTGTGACTAAATATGATTATTTTGTCAACAACCTCAGATTTTCCATGAAATGCCGTTGACATTTCAACAGACGGAGGTGAAAATCAGTTTCAAACCATCCTGTAGTCTCAATTTACTCTTAGTCATAGTTGTATGGTCCATTTATTATAAATATCCAAAATCACAGTATTTATTATGTTTGTATTTGATGGTGTTGACCTATACAGAGAGATAGGAAAGGGAAAAAAAATGGAAGTAGGAGGTTGCACCAAAACAGTTTTAACTTTAATATTTTGAATTTCTGATCTCAAGAATCAGTAGCCCACCAATAATGCAAAAACATGAAGCATCTGGACGCCCAAACCAAACGAATGCACTTAAAAGCGTCCGATTTTCCTGATTTTGTCGCTTTTGTCAGCAGTTTGAGGTGTGAAAACCCAAAGCGGTCCAGCGCAGATGAAAAGTTCGCCAGTTATGCTAAGACACAATTAACAGAGCAGATGATTAGGAGTTCTCTGCCATCCAGATGGAGATACAGCCCTGACCAAAAAAAAAATACAGAACAGTGAAAAGAAAAAGAAAAAAGACTGGAGCGAACAAGGGCGAAAAATGCTTGGATGCAGAGAGTGGTTTGTGTTTTGGAACAGGTGAATGGTTTATACTCCAGAATAACCATTACCATTGTGTGTATGGAGACCAGAAGCTTGGCTGGAGTCACACACACACACACACACACACACACACAACAGCACCAAATGGAAGCCTTACACCCCTTTAATTTCTCCCCTGCCTTTCCTTTTCCCTTTTTTTCCTCATGAAATTCACATACCCATCTCGTCCCCCTACAGATCCATTAATTTTGCTACAGTCCCAGTCGCCATCCACTCCCAGTCACACCCCGCACATTATGTCTTTTAATTTTTTTCTTTTCCACCAGCACTTCTTCAGTAGTGCACTTTGGCAAAACGCAAAGCAAACATGTTGCAAGACAGCAGGGGAAATATGACAAATGAGATTTTCCTACTGCAACTTCAGAAAATAATACTACAAATTTGAAGGAGGAGGAGGGGGGGAAGAAAGGTTATGATTATTGTGGGTAATATGAAATCAGAGAAACAAATAAATTCCATTTCCAATGATGCTGTTCAATTTATTGAGCTATTTTGTTGTCCATTTAACAACCCACATGTGTCCAATAATGAGCCGCACACATTATGCCTAATTATGTATATTTGGGCTGCGTTCGATGGTCTAACAAAAGCTTTCGAAAGGGACAATTACGTTTGTTGCTTGGTTACATCGTTAAAAATATACCAAATAAGTGCAGATTATAGGGGTGTGGAGGTACACATGTAAAGCATGGGTATTGTTGCCAACATGCTCATAATTTGATTCATTAGGAAATGGCAGCATTTTGTTTCTAGAAAGGAGACTGCTTTAAAACGTAATATCGACTTTAACGTTTCTGTGCCTTCGTTGCCAAAAATGTTTTGTTGTTGGAGTGTATGATCACTCTCTTTTGTCAACGAGGCACAATATAATTTGGTGCATTCTATTCTCAGTTACCCTATTTGCATAATTATGCAAGCAACCACACTTGCTTATAAAAAAGCACTTTTCCAGGCTGCATAATATATCCGGCGGCAGCTACTTTAACGACGCCGCCAGTTTTTAATCCGGGTTTCAAAGAAGTCGAGCACGGGAAATCGCCTTAATCTGGACACCGGATGCATGAAAAAACGAACGGGAAATCGACTGTCGTGAACTTCCCCGGGATGGACGAAGAGACGGATGCGGGGAGGGAGGGGGGAGAGGAGACGAAGGAGGAGGAGGAGGAGGAGGGAAACAAATATATGAATGCAACAGATGGTAGTTTAAAATTCAGCGTCAATTGTTCATCAAAACAGACAAAACAACAGGACATCTGTCTACCTGCTGGAGTGTCAGTGTTCCTGGGCGCGTCTTTGTCCTGAGCGCTTGCCAGGTCTTCATCGCCGCCCCCCTCGCTGGGGCAGGGACTGGGACTGTAGTGGCGGGGCTTCATCAGGAGCGATTTCCTCTTGTTGACTGGCGCCCCACGGGCCCCTTCTGCAGCAGCCCGCTTTTTACCCGCTCCGAGATGCAAGCTGAAAGCAGAACACAAGGGTCAATTAATGGATGCGTCCTGTTACAAATCGACCGAGTATGTGATTGGTTGAGGTACAAAGACCAGGTGAATCTGACCCGAGAGGTTTTGATTCTTTCCGATGTCAAAGCTTTGTTTAGACACTTGGAAGTCTTGAAGGTTGTGCCAATATTGACTCTTACAACTAAAAATGATTCTTTCAGCAAAGAAAACTCTTATGATGCTTTGAAGAGTAACAAATAATATTCAGATTTTCCACCATGTTTTGGTTCTTTGTGGAACTACAAATGCAGCACATTCATAAATGTGCAGAAAGATGCATTTATCCGACTACAGTTGAAAAGTTCAGGATCAGTATCATTTATTATTATTATTATTATTTAAAGTATTTTTTAATGCATTAAATTGATGAAAAGCGACAGTAAAAAATTATGTTACAAAATTCTATTTCAAGCAAGTGCTGTTCTTTTGAACTTTCTATTAATCTAAGAATTCCCGAAAAATGTATCATGGCTTCCACAAAAATATTAAGCAGCACTACTGTTTTCAGCAACAATCATAATAAAAAATGTTTCTTGAACAGAAAATCAGCATATTAGAATGATTTCTGAAGGATCATGTGACTCTGAAGACTGGAGTAATGATGCTGAAAATTCAGCTTTTCATCACAGGAATAAATTACATTTTAAAACATATCCAAATTGAAAGCAGTTATTTTAAATTGTAATAATATTTCACAATATTACTACTTTTACTGTATTTAAAAAAACATTTTTTAAAAAGAAAAGCCGTTTTTCAGACCCCAAACTTTTGAATTGTAGTGTGAACAAATTTGAATTGGATTAATAATGGTGTTTCTTCATTCACAGTTCTGGTCTTACTGTAAATGATTAGTTGGGACACATTATTCCAAAGACAAAAATATAATCACTAATAATTCAACCTCTGAACCGACTTTCCATTTTGGCCTTCTTATTTTTCAATCTCTCTCCTCCAACCACTTATAAGAAACCACTTTTCACCATTCAATCAATTCCCGATGGATCAAATCAAGCCTCGCCCTGCATTTTGTCTCACTGAACATCCTGTTTCACACCAAAAAAATATGTGACAGAAGTAAAATGGGTGGCAAAGTGCATTTTGTGCTCTTTGGGGCAGCGAGTTTGTTACAAAACTCATCAGGGAAGCATCTGAAATTCCCTGCAAGATGTGACTAAGAAAATCAGCATCGCAGATCCTCATGTGTGAACTTATGTGTGAACACAGAGTCCAAAACACTCAAGCATGAACTGGCTCATTATTTTCAATGAGAAATCTGTTGCTATTATCAGCTATCACGCTGCATAATAAGCAATGATGCAGAGAATAAAATGTTTGCTGTAGACCAATAAAAAAGTTTAGTGTAGCATTTGACACAAAATGCATAAAGAAATGCACAAAACAACTTGCACTGCATTAAGATAAAGATGATTAATAAGATGCATGCATAAAATTAACAGTGGCTCCAAAAAGTATTTGGTCACTTAAGTCACACTTAATGTATGAAAACATAGACATAAAATATTAAATAAAAAGAAAACAAATGTAAACTAAAAATTAATATAATAAAATTTTTAATATAATACAAATTATTTACGCATTAAATCAATCAAAAGTGACAGTAAAAACTGTTATGTTACAAAATTCTATTTCAAATATGTGCTGTTCTTTTGAACCTTCTATTCATCAAAGAATTCTGAAAATAAAAATGTATCATGTTTCCACACAAATATTAAATGGCACAATTGAAAATTAGCATATAGCAAATCAGCATATTAGAATGATTTCTGTAGGATCGTGTGACACTGAAGACTGGAGTAATGATGCTGAAAATTCAGCTTTGCATCAAAATCACCAGACTTACAGTCATTGAGCAAGAGAAAAGCTCTTGATTTGTTTGCAAACAACTTTAATAGTTGGCATTCAATGCAATTCATTTATTTTTAAGTGCGACTTAAAATACTGAAGTCTTACATGCAACTTTTGACAACTGCACGTATGCTGTAAAAGGTGTCAGAAAAGCCATAAACTGACACTCGGAAGCAGGTAGTGAACTCTGGCTTACCTGGGTGCTTCAGCGATGCAGTCAGGCAGAACTGCAAACAGAAAAAGAGAAAGAAAGAGTAAACACACGTGTTTACATTTCGACCAGCGAGACCGGCCCCTCCAGCACCTGCCTGTGATCCTTTACACACCTCTCGCTTTAATGTCACACTCAGACAGACACAATGACGAAGGCTCCTGCTGACTCGGTGATAGACGCTTATGTTGAGGATACAGCTCGTGTGGCATACAAAACATCATAAATAAACCTTTTTGTGCTCTGAAAGTATAGTTATGGATAGTAGCAAAAAAGATGCAAATCCAAACAAAACACAGAGATGCAAATAAGGCTTCAGGTAGTTTTTTTAAACCGCATGAGAGGATTTGGCCTTGTCCAGTATCAGCTGACCCGATTTAGCTAAGATTTCAAGTAGTGCTGATGGGTAAACAACAGCCCAGCAAACTCAATAAATCACACAGATGAGAGATGCATACAGTCATGCAGGTTTTGAACAACACAAAGGCAAGAAAATGATGACAAAATCTTCACTTTTGAGTGAATTGTCCCTTTAAGGTCAAGCATTCTGGGTAATGCCTCTTTTAGGAAGTAGTGCTGACTGTCAGTAGTCAATAGCAACTAGTTCAATCTTCATTGTAAGACTAAAATAAAAAGACTAAAAATGTGCCATCATTATCTAAAGGAGATTTTGTTGGTGCATCACAAAGTAATCAGATCGATTCAGTCTTATAAAATAAAATTTATATACGTTTCAATAAGTTGTATATTTTTTACTTGAATAAAACCAGGTAATTTAAATGTTCCAACATGATGCACTTGTTTAGGTAAAATCTTTTATGGACATGGTGAAAAACATATGAGATGGATTGACTTTGCATTTGCTCGCAAAACTTTTGCGTTAATTCTCTCGCAAATCATTTCCATTCCACCAAGAAACTTTATATTCTTTTGAAAACATTTGTGTTCTCTAACGAAACATTTGCATTTTCTCACAAAATGTTTGCGTTCCCACAAGAAACTTTGCATTCTCTCACAAAACATTTCCGGTCTCTCACATAACATGTCTTCTAGCCAAATTTTGATGTTCCCCAAAAATCTTTGTGTTCTCTCATAAAAGGACATGTTTTTATTTGCGTTTCCGAGCCAAATTTTGCTTTCGAAAACATTTATTCTCTCATGAAACATTTTTGTTTTTTCAAATTTTTGCGTTCCCCCAAGAAAAGTTGCATTCTCTCGCAAAATATTTGTGATCTTTTGCAAAATATTTGTGCTCTCTCACAAAACATTTGTTTTCTAGCTAAATTTTGCATTCCCCAAGAAACTTCGCATTCTTTCGCACAACATTTGCATTCTCTACACAAACCATTTGTTTTCTAGCTAATTTTTACATTCCCCTTGAAACTTTTAATTCCCTCGCAAAACATTTGCACTCTCTTCGAAAACATTTGTATTCTGTCATAAAACATTTGCAATCTTTCACAAAACATTAGTATTCTCTCATAAAACATTTGCAATCTTTCACAAAACATTTGTATTCTGTTATAAAACATTTGCAATCTTTCACAAAACATTTGTATTCTGTCATAAAACATTTGCAATCTTTCACAAAACATTAGTATTCTGTCATAAAACATTTGCAATCTTTCACAAAACATTTGTATTCTGTCATAAAACATTTGCAATCTTTCACAAAACATTTGTATTCTGTTATAAAACATTTGCAATCTTTCACAAAACATTTGTATTCTCTCATAAAACATTTGCAATCTTTCACAAAACATTTGTATTCTGTTATAAAACATTTGCAATCTTTCACAAAACATTTGTATTCTCTCATAAAACATTTGCAATCTTTCACAAAAATTTGTATTCTATCATAAAACATTTGCAATCTTTCACAAAACATTTGTATTCTGTCATAAAACATTTGCAATCTTTCACAAAACATTTGTATTCTCTCATAAAACATTTGCAATCTTTCTCAAAACATTTGCAATCTTTCTCAAAACATTTGTATTCTGTCATAAAACATTTGCAATCTTTCACAAAACATTTGCAATCTTTCTCAAAACATTAGTATTCTATCATAAAACATTTGCAATCTTTCACAAAACATTAGTATTCTCTCATAAAACATTTGCAATCTTTCACAAAACATTTGTATTCTGTCATAAAACATTTGCAATCTTTCACAAAACATTAGTATTCTCTCATAAAACATTTGCAATCTTTCACAAAACATTTGTATTCTCTCATAAAACATTTGCAATCTTTCTCAAAACATTCGCGATGTCTCACAAAACATTTTTCTCGTCAAATTTTGCACTCCCCACGAAACTTTGCATTCTCTTGCAAAACAATTGCATTCTCTCCAAAAAATGTTTTGGGAATCTTTCAGAAAAAATTTCTATTTATGAAATATTTGCGTTTCTAGCCAAATTTTGGTGTTTCCCAGAAACTTTGTGTTCTTTTGCTAAGCATTTGTGTTCTCTCACAAAATACTGCAAAAATATTGCATTCTCTCGAACAAAAAAACATTTGTGTTTCGTCACAAAATTCCTGCATTCCCCCAAAAAACTTTGCATTCTCACGCAGAAGAGACCTGAAAAGTTTTGTACTCAAATTCAAAGTTTCTCAGGGGAACGCAACATATTTGCAAGAGAAAGCAAAAGTTTTGCAAGCAAACACAAAAGCGTTTAAATACAATCTTTCCTCCCATCATCATGTTCCTTCAGTGGCTCAGTACATTTTCACAATCTTGCAGACTAAAGGAAAGCTAAGGTAAAATGAATACTCTCTGACAAGAATGAATTGTTTTATATTTCATAAAGCATGTTTAGGATGTGCAATACTTCCTCTTGGGGCAAAATTAGCAGCCAATTACACAGTGTAAGATGAGACATATCTGGATTTGCATGGGGAAAAAGCTGGTTCACTTTACTAAACAGTGTCTAACAATCACAGCTCTGACAACATGATATATTCAAAGCCTCGCTGTGAACCTAGTCTCACGAGATGCACAGACAGACAGAGAGAGAAGGAATGTGTGTCAGTGGGAGAGAATGTCTCATTCACAGATTCACCTCAATCCCATGGTGAAGACTCAATAAAACACCATCATGAATTTTTACCGGCACATTAAAGGGCCAGGCGCTCATGAGAGCTACAGTACGCGGCTCTAAACACTTGAATAATGATGTCCCCTGTCATGCTTTAGTCGCTCTTTCCATTCACGACGCCCTCCTTAACTCGTTTGAAAGAATATTGCCACATAATGAAGTCACTGTCTCTACATAATGCATTGCCGCGGCAACCGCACCTCTCTCCAGCTAAAGAGGATTAATATTAAAATTGACAGATCTGATGTGAGACCGTTAAACTAACACTTCAGATCAAATGTGCGTAGGAAAAGGGTGTGTGCGCACACATGAGGAAAGCAGACTGTCAGAAGGCCGTCGCTGAGGCATTATGGGAAATGCGTTCAGCTTGTTTGTGTGAACTTTGTACGGGGCAAATATAATGCATCCCTGCATGTTTATACAAACCAATAATGCACTCTAAAGAGTGCTATGAGATTATGTTTCATAACAAGTGCTTAAAACAAATATTATGTTATAGTGGTAATGGGTTATACAACTTTACACTTATTTCATCATTAAACTTCATATAATGCTAAACAGATCAGTAGTTAATGTTGATTAAAATAAGAATATAAACATATGTAAATAAAAGTTGACTAACTATTTCTAACTATTTGAATAAAAATGATTGAGTATGCATTCAATACTGATTTTTATTTTTGCTAATACTGTATAAAGTAATATGTAAAAAGTCAAATGGAGATATAGCTGCTTATTTGAACCTTAAATAATAATTCATTAGGTTAAGTCATAATAAATAATACTTATTTACTTCACAATATTTTAGGTTTAAAACTACATATAACTAGATTTTAGATATAAAACTAGATATTATATTATAATAAAATAAGTATATAATATAAATATATATTTTTTTTATTATATTATAATAAATAAATATGTTGCAGAGGTAACGAGTTATACATCTTTAAAATTATATGAAAAACTTATTACAGCATTAAAATTGATGTAATGCTAAATAGATCAGTAGTTAATGTTAATAATAAAAAAATATATATATATATATTATCATTTATTTTATTTTATATATATATATAAGTATATAAAAGTTGACATTTCTAACTATTTGAATATAAATAATTGAGTACTCATAATTATATGCACAACACACAATGTTAAATATTCAATATTGAAATATTGAAAAACACAATATACATAATTATCAACTGATCTTTTTATAATTATACTAAGTAAAATGCAAAAAATCAAATCAAGGTATAGCTACTTGATTTGAACCTTATAAATATAATGAATTGAAATGTATTTGCCTAATATAGTCTGATTGATTTTATATTTGAATATTTCTTACTTCAATAGATTTTAGATTAAAAAAACATTAGAAAAACAACTAGATTTGAGATATAAAACTAGATAATAAAAACATTATTATATTATATTATATTATATTATATAATAAACTGATTTAGTATAAATTTTATACAAATGTTATACAAATTATTGTATTCTAATTTTATTTTATACATTTGTAAGTTATGTCAAAGCACTTACCATCACACGTTTCACTGCGATTCTCTTCACTGTCAGACTCCATCTGGAAAGAGAAAGGAAAAAAACAAAAAACAGAAAGTTAATAACAAATAGCACTTTTCAATTTCAGAGATTTATAATCCTGTTTAATAACTCATCTCAACAGGATCTCATCATCAGAGTGACAGCTAAGTTCCTGTCAGTTTAGGTTATTAACAAGTAAGCCAGATTAGAGTCATGCAAAGAGTTTATCGCTCTGCACGCATTTGATTTGCGATGTTATTTCACAAACAGCACACCTGCATGGGCTCACAACTTCAGATCTTACAAAAGAAAGTTTCAAACGACAGGATTACAGTAAATAACAGTAGTAAAAACCTAATCCAATCAATTCTGCGACTCCTGGCGCGTGCGATGAAGCGTCAGCATGAGAAACGAAAGGTCATTGAACTTTACGACAAATAAAAAGGGGAAATTTCACGCAGCAGATCAGCTCCATTACGTGCATTGTGTGGCATGCTTCATATTTTGGCTTGATTTAATTGACTTAGAAACTACAGCAACAAACTGCCAGCACAGATAGAACAGCCAGACAGGCCTTCACTTTTAAGAGGGTGAGAAAGGGGCGAGCGCAAATATAATAATGCAAAAACCAGTGATAAACAAAAGTTGTGTGTGTGTGTGTGTGTGTGTGTGTGAGTGTGTGTGTGTGTGTGTGTGTGAGTGTGTGTGTGTGTGTGTGTGTGTGTGTGTGTGTGAGTGTGTTTAGACAAAACGAGTTGTTAGTACCGCAGCACCTACTCACTCTCCCTCTCTCTCTCTCTCTCTCTCTCTCGGTTTCTCTCTGCCAGCAGTGCCTTGCTGATCCCAAATAAAACCTATTAAATGTAATTATTCTGGGCTGATGGCGCTCTATAGCGGTCGGAGGGTCTGGTGAGCTCGGTGAGTCACTGGCTGGGCTGTTACTTTGCTTATAATGGGAAACATGACTCCTATCTCCCCTTCTCTCGGCTTGGCTGTTGTGATTGAAGCCACTGACCTGTCATACATTTATAATAGGGGGAGCAGGTGTGGCATTGATGGACCTTAATTTCCTTTAATAAACCTTTTATGTGGCCCACTCTTAATGCCACGCCGGCCCTCTCCCGGCTCCCGACGCGTAATAGCTTCATTACTTTTGATTACTGGGGGCCCCTATTGAGACAAACAACTCCCAAACACTATAGATTACATTCTGTAAAAACTAATGTACCTGATTAGTTCATTACACTCGCTCGCTCGTGTACACATAGACGCGCGCTAACACACGCCACGCCAGAAGTGGCCCGTCGCTTCCGGACGGCCTTTTCTGAACGCCTCTAGAAAGCCCAAACTATTAAAAACTGCCAGAGCTGGGTTTTGTTTGGTGATTTTGCTATTGTTTCGCTGGGTGAGTGAAAAGAAATCTTTTATTAGCCCCACAAGCGCTGGGGTTTATCGGAACAAAGGGGATGCAGCTTTCCAGGCTTACGTAATTTGATATTTCTGATATTCTGAGCGGAAACTTTGACATGAGGAGGAGAGAGCAATCAGGCAACAGCTGGCTGCTAACAATCCCTTAAATTACACCGTCACCACCTTGCAAAACCGAACCATATGTCAACAAGTGCCGAGAACCTCAAGTAACAAATCGGTTTTGAGCCAAAACAACTTTGTAAATGATGGCACAAGTGGTTCCAAAGCCAAATCACAAACTAGTTTTAATATAGTAGAATTATTATTGCACAAGCTAAACGCATTGTCAGAAACCTAAAATAATCAAGTGTATTATAATATATTGGATTTGAATAAAACCAGTTCATTCAAATCAGAGCACATTTAGGTTTCTGAACAAAATATTTTTGCTGTGTTGTACGTCTGCAATCATTTTTAAATGATTACGCATCATATAAATATGAAAAATACACATATAAAAAAATGTATACTAAAGCTTTAGCAAACAAAAAAAAGTGTTGATGGGTATGCAATTAAACGGAAATCAAATTGGGAAAAGATACACTTTCACTTTAATTGCATTTTCATTGTCTGAAGCTCACATAAAAAATGTAAAAGTGACCAAATAAAAAATAAAATATTCAGTATTCAGAACGGCTACTGGACAAATTTAGCACACGTGTTTATGCATTCAAAAACTGCCAGTTTTAAAACAACAGATGTTGCATTTAACGTTTAACTGTTTGGTGCAATATTTTTATACTTTCATAAATTATTAAGCAGCATGCAAATATACACAAACATGAAAAATCGAGGTGAGTCCACAAAATGATATGTAACATACAAACAAGAATGTATAAATTACACCTGCACATGTGAGATACTCTGACTGCTCTGTAGAAACAATGACTAGTTTTACCTTAGTTTGCTTGGCCTGTAATGAATAAGATGTTCTGGGAGGTCCCCACGGGCCGCTCTGGTTACTGCACACACGTTTCTTCAGCTGTTCTAAGATGTGAGTGTGACATTCATGTTCTGAGGGCAAAAAAACGACAAAAGATGTCAGTGACAACTTGAATTACCCTTGAGGTGTTTACAGAGTATTTGTAAATCTAGTGTGAAATCAATTTTTACATCACAAATGTGTCCTTGAGTCAAAACATGTCCACAAAAAAAAAAAAAAAAAAAAATCAGCGGTTATGTATACATTTCTGATTAATGACACGCTGTAAAACATTCAAATGTGCAGTTTTTATTCTAAATTTGTACTTGTTAAAAATCACTGTAACTCAATGCATTCAGTTTGCTTTAGTCAGATTGCATGAGTAATGATAAAACATAAATTTGTGCATATAAATGTTTTAATATGCAGTCATATTAAAAAAATGAATTAATGACATGCTGTAAAACATTAAAATGAGCATTTGTGACTATAAAATCGTTGTAACTTAATCCATTCAGGTTGCTTTAGTAAAATTAAATGATATGATTAATGATATGCTGTAAAACGTTAAAATGTGCAGTTTTTTACTTGTTAACCTGTTAAAAATCACTGTAACTCAATGCACTCAGGTTGCTTTAGTGGTCTTAAATAATATGATAAATGACACTTTAAAATATTAAAATCTGCAGTTTTAGTCTAAAATAGATTTCTATCTGTTAAAAGTCACTATACCTCAATGCACTCAGGTTGCTTTAGTTATATAAAATATTATGATTTATAACACACTGTAAAACATTAAAATGTGCCGTTTGTAGTTTAAAAATAGATTTCTATCTGCAAAAAATAGTAGCCTATAACTTAATGCACTTGGGTTGCTTTAGTCATATTAAATAATATAATTAATTAATAGCTAAAATATGCTGTTTTTACTCTAAAATGCTATTTCTACCTGATTTGATTTAAAAATAAAAAGCACTAAAAAAAACTCAACATAGTCAACTCAACTTTAGTTGCTTTTGATATATTTAGGTTGTGCACGCTGTTTAAAGACACACGGTTCGTGTTGTTAATTCGCTTCCGCTTGAACGACTACATTTAGGAGTTGTTCGGATAGAAACACTAACTGTGAACGTTTCAAACGGCGCCGTGGAGAAACCTGGGAGCGAATTAACAGACAAGACCTCATGTGGCTTTCGTAACAAGATGCAAATTGATTGCTTGACAGAAATCAAATAGCTTGTGTGTAATTAATATGGTTAATCCGGGAAGAGTTTTGTGTGATTGCGCGCATCGGGACAATTTAAACGCTGCGATACACAACGCCTGAGCTCCGCTATTGGTGAGCCATTCATGCCTATTGGCTTTGAGAGAGAGAAAGAGAGAGCTTTGTGTTAATTATGGCTAAAAACTCCCAGCATCTTTTGCACCCACCGCCGGGGATGAGGAAGGGCCCCCTCATTAGCATAAGAAGAAAGACGGCTCACTCCTTGAGCGGCCCGTCATCTGCTGAATCATTATAAGGGGGTTTCTCTCGGCCCCTTCTGCACGCAGCCAGCGTCCCTCTGAGGGCCGGGCCGCTAATGTGCATGGCCTCACGGTCTCTAAGGAGAAAGCACTTCCTGATTCGGCGTGCGCGTGTCTGCGTGTGTGTATGCGGCCGGTGCACTTTGCCCTAACCCATCTGCTCTTTTTCTCAAAGCCCCGTCTGAGCCGAACCAGAGAGTTGCACTTTAAAGCCTCTGAGCATCAATGGGCGGGATGCATTTCAAATAAACGACATGGCGACCCTTAAAAACACACGTACAAAAAAGATTACTGTTAACGAGCAATTTCTTGGTAGAAAAAAATGAATGACATTTTGTGGTCAAAACAAAAACGCACACACGCTATGATTAAGACAGAGCATTTCTACTCTTTATCACATGAATGCTAGCATCACCGAAAATAAGACAAACAAACAGACAAGTGCACAATGCATATGGTAATTACGTTTGTTATCAGCATCACAATCGCTCGTCTGATTTAACTGCTCAAGAGACGGCTGCTAGTAATCAAGCCTCAAATCATCTTTATCTTTATGATGGCATGCGCAGAAATGGGTTAAATTACAAGTTTAGAGACAATACTTGTGGTATCCTGTTGATTAGAACAAACAAAAAAACAAACAAATCGTGCATTGACAGTTATGCACTTACTATTAAAGGCTGGCGTACAAGCTTAAATACAAGATGAGTTTTTACTTATATTTCACCAAGAATTATATTTATTTTAAGTATCTGAATTCATTTGAGGTTATTAGTAACCAGATGAGTGTCATAGACGTATTTTTAGATATATCAAACACTATTATTTTTTATGTTAGACTTTATTAGACTTTATTTTAGGATGTGGATACAAAAAAAGGATACAAATTATTGCAAATAATAGCAGTAAAAAATTCATTCTGTGGTTAAATGTTAGAAACCGGTGGTTAAAAATAAAAAAAAGTCTCATAGTATCATTAAGGTACTATAATATTTTTATTAATATTAGATTTTTTTTATATTTTCAGTTTTCTCAATTTAAGTTAAAGTTTTACTAAATAAGTTAAGTTTTTTTTTTAGTATATCTATACAGCATTTATTAACATTTATTTAATTTTTTGTTATATTAGTATCAAGTTCAAGTAAATGAAAGTAAAAAATGTTTCCTTGGCAAGTTGCTAAAATAAAATAAGTTTAACTTATATATATAAATGAATGTATATATATATAAAATGTTATTTCAACATTATTATTAGCATAATAACCCTGGCTTGTAACAGTTCTCCCATAGACTTGACTTCCACACTTTTTAATAAAATAAAAATGATTTATATTGTATTTAATGTGTATTTAATTCAGAAATAAATGGCTTAATCCAGAATATAACTTCAGGCAAATTTTTATTAAACGTGCATGCCTTTTTTTATTAAAAGTCTTCTTTCAATGCATTAAGATTTGTCTTTGCATCTAGACTTTGTAAAACGATAGAGGGTGAAAAATCTGAAAGAAATAAGCGTAGCAAACATTGGAAGCGCACTCAGTGCCCTTGTCCTTCCTGAATGACTGTTATGATTAGATTGTACTTTCAGTGTAATTACGGAATAAGCACTATGTGGCACTAAACAATGAATAAATAAAGACCTCCAGCTCTATCTCCACCCAGACGCCTCCCTCTCTCCCTCTCTCTCTCCTTCCAATCACCTTTCCCCCTTTTTCTTCTTCTCCTCTCTCCTCTCTTTCTCTCTCCATATCACCTGTCTGTGCTCGTATCATGCATAGAGAGTTATGAAGACACAGGGTCTCATTGCAAGGTCACCCGCTCTCTTTCTATCTCTCTCCCTCCCGCTTTTTGTTCATCTGTAGCGTCTGGCTGGAAAAGGGTTAAGCCAGGAATGGATTTAATTATGGAATGAATGGAATCACAATGCGCCTGCAGCAAGTTTGTGCCTCCTTATTTATTAAAGCTGCTGATGGTCCAGGTTTGATGAGCCACTTCGGGCGTAATTGAGTCATCATACAAAGAGGGTTCCACGCATTCAGAGAGGTTTTATCAGCTGCAAACAGACCTGATTACTGGCAATTACACTCTGATCTAGGAGGATGGTGGTGGGGGGCAGGAGGGGTAACTTGTGTGTTTATAGTTTACCCCAGGAATAATTTCCACATTCATTTTACATGCTAAGTGTTTTTCTGTTGCGGCATAATAAAGCGCAAAGCGAGAGATAGTGGCGTTTTACTTTCATTTTTGAATGTTTTACTGTAACCGAAAAAGGGGGAAAAGAAGAAGAAAGGAAGAAAACAATTGCGACTGAATGCGAATCAGAAAAGGCAGCTGGGGGTTTTGTTTTCACACTCTTTGAAATAAAAAGCGAGCAGAGGTGTGAAACAAACAAATTGGGTGGAGCTGAACACAATCCATTACATATTAAATAAGTGAAAATCCATTAAATGCACCTCAAAGATTTGGTCAATATAAGACCGATCGAATCTAAAAAACACCTATAAATATCCACAATGATAAAAAGCTCACTATATAGGCCTTCTGCATCAAAACAAAGACAGAAAGATGGGAAGAAAAGAAACGCTTGAGATTAGAAGGGGCGGGTGTGTGTAAACGCGAGATATCAGTCTCCGTGTAGTTCATGCCAGAGACTTTAAACTGTGAAATCTGAGAACTCAAAAGCTGCTATTTTAACTTCTGTTAGCTCCTGGAATATGAGGCTATGTTTTCTTTCTAGGGCAAGCATAATTAGTTTCAGTATAATTACCTTAAAGTGCATCATCTGTCCCTAGGTCTAATGTGGGAGTAACTTCAAAGATACACTTGTTTCCAACTGTTTAGAGCATTTCTCATCTGATAAATTATTCTAGGAGAAATCTGCCAGCAAAAAATTGGTTGTTTGTGATGAAAACGGGCGTTCGCAGAGATTCAGAGTTAAATTCGCTCTGTGCAAACAATTCTGCAAAACTGACCAAATAAAATAAATACACAAATAAACTATATTAGTCATTCAGAGGAGCACAAACATAGATAAAATACTCCCAATGACTAAATACAACTTTACTGTTGACAAGTTTAGATCATGACTCATTATAATGCAAAAAAAAAAAAAAATTATGTTACACACTAGCATTCAAATTTTCTACTTTGAAAATAGCAGCTAAATTTTGAACTAAAAAATGCAATTTTAAATATAAAGAAACTTAATCACATAATTAAATTAAATACATGACATAAAAAATATCTATTTTTATAATAGTTTTTTTATAAGGTTCAGAATGGAAAATCTGCAATAAATAATAAATAATAATAAACAAGCACATAAATAAATTATAAAGTTACAGTTTTTAAATAATATTATATATATATATATATATATATATATATATATATATATATATAAGCTTGATATTATTGTTATTTTATTATTAATATTATTATTACTACTATTATTATTATAATTAGCTTTATATATGTATGTATATATATATATATATATTTATTTATTATGATATAAACATATACTTATAATATTTTACATATTATGTATTTAATTTGGTGTTTTCAGCTTCTTTCAAAATATTTTAACTGCTATTTCTGAAACAGAAAATTAAAATATAGCTAATTCAGTTTTAAGTCATCATAGTTAATCCATATGAAAAAAAAACATTATTAATACGTTCTCATGGCAGTATCACTGCTATGAAGAAAAATTACAGAATTTTTGAAACCTCATTAAAAAAAAAATTGCTCCAAATTGTTACTTTTTTACTAGTCTCTCTCACACACACACACACACACACACAAAGCTAAATAATATTGTCAGGCACTTCAAAATAATGGCCAAAGTCAGATATGAAGTTCTCCCTTTCGACTGAGGCACTTTTAAAGTCTCATTTGAACAGGGAGCAATACAATTAGTCATTAAGGTTTATTAAAAGTCATTTAGGACACAGATATATATTGGAAAAGTTACTGAGCAATGCAAATAGCCTATGTTTATTTATGCTAACAATTGCATTGCATTGTCTCTACATCTTCCATTGAAAGGCTGTGATATCGCCTCCCTTAATATGGTTTGGGGAAGGCATAAAAGGGCATCTGAAACCAAAATGAGATGGCCAGGTGTTAGCAGGGACAACTTCCACGGCCGTCCTCCATTATCAGCGCACACTGATCCGGCCCATTGTTTCAGGACGGGAAGGTATCTCAATAGAGAGGACGCATGAGTACTACCAGGTGGTCGGCAATTTGTTGAAGCCGTGGCTACCATTCGAGCTAAATCCTGGAGCACAAAAGGCAGGTCTCCAGGCTCTGAAGCCCTTGGGTTCCAAAAAGAAAAAAAAAATGGAAAGCAAGGGAGGGGGGGAAAGTATATCACGGGCAGGGTTTGAAAGGAGAAGACCCTTTAAACTCCTGATTCCTAATAAGATTGAAATGAACAGCTCGCATGGCAGCTGTACTTTTCCCAGGGTTAATTACCTTTCACTGCACTTGCCTAATGAGTCAGCTGTTCCTGTCATTAAACAACTCCACTTCACCATGGCTTCTTCATCCTCCACAAACACTGTCCCTCCTGTTTGCTCACTTGTTCCAGCTGGGGTGGGGTGAGACGGAGAGAGAGAAAAGGGAAAGGTTGCCCTTCATGGCATATGTTTGGAAACTGGCGGTCGATGACAGTGTTGAGCTCTGATTATGAAATCGAACCCCAAAACAATCTGGCAACGCAAGTGGAGGTGAATTACACTTCAAATTTAGATTCACTCATAAATTGATTTCTTCAAAATTTCAAATTTAAGGGAAAAACGTACTTAGAACACAAACTTTTCCCGTTTATGCCAGTGATTTATAACCTGAGAAATTATGCCGTTTCAATTTTGCTTTGTGAAATTTGCAACTTTTTAATACAATTTTAATAAAATTAAAATAACAATTAATTATGATTAATGTCATTCCTTTATAAGGACAAAAACTATTCATGTGTAATCAGTATAGTTTTACACTTAAAGTAGAATACATGCACAACTTAATTGTTAATAATAATAATAATTTGATTAAAATCACAACTAATTATGATTATTGGCATTATTTCAGTTCCTTTATAAGGACAAAAACATAATGTGTAATCAGTTTTACACTCGAAGTAGAATATATGTGCTACTTATAATAAATAAATTAATGATGAAAATAATAAACAATACTGAAATATTAAAACTACAACTCATTTTGATTGATGACATTATTTCAATTCCTTTAAAAGCACAAAAACATAATAATAATGTGTAATATAATCTATAAAGTTTACCCTCAAAGTAGAATATATGTCCTACTTATAATAAATAATAATGCAATTAATATTAATAATAATATCAATAAAAAATGATAATAATAATAAGATATTTATTATAAATTAAAACTGCAACTAATTATGATAAATGTCATTATTTCAGTTCCTTTATAAGGACAAAAATATAAAAAAGTATAATCTGTAAAGATATGCGCTACTTATCGAGTCTATTTTTCTCCCACAATAGTTTTATTTTTGTTTAAAAGTAACTTTAATAATATTACTGATATTATTAATGCTAAATATTCAGTATTAATATTGAAGATTAATGCAAAATTATACATATAACAACATAAGTTAATATAAATACCATAGAAGCAGTGAATATGAGGGTACTCATTAATGAGGTTATCAGGGTACAGGTTGGGAAATACTGCAATACACAGTCGAACAAAGAGACATATTCAACTCAGACGGTGTCAAATCTCTATATAAACCCAAACGAGCCGATCTATAACCCGCTGGAATGTCCTCTTTGGCATCTACACACACACAGCAGCAGCACGGACCTCTGCTTCAGCACATCTCCGGCTCTGCTGGAAGATGCGGCGCAGGCCGGATACTGCAGCTCAGGCTGTTCGGGGAGTTTTAAGTGATTTTTGCCAGTGTGTCGCGAAATCCCCCGGCCACCTGGATTACAAACTCTAGTCCTTTAACTCATGCCAGTCTAAATCCATGTTAACTCGGATTTACCTCTGGCATAGGAATTCCCAGTCCGAGTAAGCTTTGTTTGGAAAGAGTTGCGCCTAAGTATTTTATGCATTAAAAAGAGGACTAGTGGGGAATTCTGGTTTAACTAAAATGTCCAAAATAGCTGAGGGATCAGGATCATGGATTTATGAAGTCTCATTCTGTAATCTTCTAATAAATAGAATGGATGCGTGCACACTCTCGTCATAAACTTGTTTTTACAACTTGCTTTTAAGGTGCTTACAATAAATTATGTCTAGTGTAGGAAATAAAATTCCATAATTGCCTTATTTTGTCCTAATAACTAGAATACTTGTGTAAGCAAATCGTTAAACAACACACACACACACAAAACTTCCATATACAGCTCATTATGAATGACTCAACCAATAAGAAAAATTAGCATTTTAAGAAAAAAAAACATTCTCAAAACTCATGATATTTCAATTCTTCAAATGAAAACATCCTAAAATGTCCCCAAAGAGAAGTTCACTCACTACTAGGGACAAGCTAAGCAAACACACACACACATATACATATGCAGACACACACTCGCAGGCACACACTCATTTGTGACCCTACAGTGAGGTCACACTATTTTCTACTTAAAAGGTCAAAAAAGGCACATTACGAGTTTAAAACAAGCTTCCCAGACCAGCAGATGGAACTTGAACATGATTATGTGCATCAATAAAATGAATAATCTTTAACGAAATGTAAATTTGACTTAACCCCAGGATTTAATAAAGAGGATGGATTCTGAACACTCTTAACCCATATTCTCATAGTCAGAGAGTGAGAGAAAAAGATATGCATCCTTTAAAGGACCAAAGTAGTACTTTGTAAATTGAAGCCATTTTATTCTCTAGATCCAAACTATCTGGGAACATTTGCATTCATCAGATTGACAAAAATGTAAAAAAAAAAAAAAAAAAAAAAAACATCACATCTGAATCACACACACAAAAAAAGCCATGTGGCAAACTGTGGCAAAAAATAATATTTTTGCTATTTTTAAATTTATTGCAAATTTGCGGGAAACCAAAATCAATATTTTATGTTATAATAAAATATCAATACAAAATAACTAAATTACACAAAAAACTGTGTGTGCATCATATCTGAAGCAAACAAATCATTTTAAAAATAACTAGCCATAAAATAAAAATATTTTATATTTATTTTATGTATTTATTTATAGTTCTTTTAATTTAATTAATTGATTTATTTATATTAATTATGCATTTATGATATTTTAAATATTTATTCCAAATTCATGCGAAACCAAAATCACTATTTTATCTTATAATAAGTATATACATTCAAAATAACCAAATTATAAAAAGAGAAAGAAAAAAATGTAAAAGTTTAAGCATGAAATATAAATTCAAATTTTTTTTTTACTTTCTTTAAAAGCAACTGTGCAGAATCAAACTTTGAGAAACACCGAAGCATCAGTTAACAACATCTGATTCAACAGTCCTGAAACAATCAGTTAACCGTGTAGCATAAAGTCCAGAAAATCAGCAAACACAAGCTCTTGATCTGCATCTTTGGAAGAACCTACTTAAGTTTTCACATATGCCATAATCAAAACGCCACGCTTTCCAATGTATAACTAAACAAAAACTACAACTCCTCAAATAAACAAGCCTCACAGTGGAATTTAAGAACTACAATGCGAACACAAAAGTAAAGAGTACATACGGAAAGACAAACAATGCATTAATTACAGTGAAGAGTTTTATCTAAAGAAGAGTGTCTCAACTCTGACTCTGAAACATGCTTGTGGGAGCATCACCCCTCTCAAACACGACCCTGGAAATGACAGCTTACAAAAAGCACTGCACTTGTCTTGATGCATTTCACAGATCAAACCCTCCATCCAGCCAAGCATCTTTCTCACCCTCTGCCCACCACTCGGCTTCTCCCTCTCTCTCTCTTAACAAACAAAGACACGCAGACGGACACAAACACGGTCAGCAGGGCAGTGAAGGACCACCTGACTTACCACGTCCACGCTAGCTTTTCACAGCGACATGAAAGGTGTTGTTAGTGGAAAGCAGAGGAGGTGGGGTCGGGGTTACGCCGTGTCTTGCTGTTGTGTCGCGTGGCGAGAGTGCTTTGGGTCTCTATCCCCCCGTTTGCCCCCCTTCAGCCTTTGTGTCATTCATTTAACGACCAATCTCATTAGGCAGCGACGCACAATGGGCTGAACTATTTTCAGTATAAATATACCACATGGTGACCCTCAAGGTATAACTTATGAAGGTCTGTCTAATCTCATAAAAGATGGATTGGGGGAAAAAAAAAAAAAAAAAAAAAAACGGTTCAGGGGTGTTCCAGCAAAGGTCACATAATAAATTAATAAATAAAGGAGAGAATGCTTTCATATATGAACTTGAATAAAACATCACTTTGTGTCTTAAAATATTCAGCCATAATCTAATAAATGAATATAGTAAATGCAATTAATGTTATTTCAATTTCAGCAAAGATGCAACATTTGAATAAATATACAAAGTGTAAAATTTGCATGAATACAAGTAATATATAAACATGCTATTAAATGTGTTAACATTAAACTATTAATTAAATATTAAAATATGTAAACATCCTTATTAATTGTCTTATGCATTTTCAATTCTTTAATATTTACCATGACTGAAAAATATTAATTTTGTACTTTTTTTTAAATATCAATTCATTTTTTTAATCAAAGTGAAGTAAATAAAAAACATGAATGGATAAAGCATAGCAAGCTATTAATAAAAAAATAAGGCTTATATATTATTCTTTCTTCTTCTTTTTTTGCCATAATTTTTTTTACTGTGACTATAACTACAAAATTTTTAAACAAATTATTACTTCAATTACTTTAAAGTTTTAGGAGTAAAAATATCCCTCTTCAAAACAAAAGGAAATGTGTTTTAAAATCAAAGTGATATAATTATAACACATTAATAGATAAACCATAGCAAAGGCATGCATGAAAAATTAAATATGTAATCTTAAACATATTATTAATAGTTCTAGTATTACCAAGTATATATTATTATTTAATTGTACTAATTTATTATTACTCCAATTTCTCCAGAGTTTAAGAGAAAAAAAAGATAAATAGTGCCAACAAACAAAAATAAACATATTTTACAATCAAAGCAATGTCAATATAAAACCCAGCAAACTATTGATGAAATTATTAAAATATATTTCATTAATATTTCTACCGTGAATTTTTTTTTAAACATTTTTTATTATTACTACTTTATTATTTTTATAAAGAGATGGAGTGCATTGCCAATATCACTATTCAAAGCAAATAGAAATATCCTACAATCAGAGCGATGTTTAGTAAGGTGGCACAGTCCTTCTGACTCCATATTGTCTTTCTGCTCATAATTCCATGTAAAATGCATTAAGGTGGGACTCACACCGGTGGCAGCTGTCCATAATCAGCAGGGACATGTCTATTAGCTAACTTGACCCATGTCAGTCGACAAAACAAACAGAGATGCACACACGCACACACACACACACTCCATAAAAAATAAAAATAAAAGATTTCTAAAGCCCAGGACTTGCTGAACGAGGTCACTGGAGATTTTCCAGACAAACGCAATCTGGAGGGGTGCTGGATGGTGAGTGTGTGGTGAAGGGGTGGTGGGTGGTGCGGTTAAAAGAGAGAGAGGGGGGGGGGGAATAAAAAAGGACAGGCTTAGAATCTCATTTTACCAGACCGCACACAATCTGGGCTCCCACTGAACTATCTCTGCCTGACCGCTTTCTATTTATCCCTTATCAGTGTTTACCAACCGCTACTTCTCTTTCATTCATACTGTGCAGCAGTTCTCTTACTATCAGTCAACAGCTGACACCATGGAACAGCCTCAAAGGCATAGGAAAGGATCAAAACTGAACCAAAGCTGTTTAAACAATACAACAGAGCAAATAAATTCATAAATCCTAATTCTTCCCAGCCCACAAGGGTGCAGGCAGATCCTTTATAGTTAGGCCAACAAACACACCCGCAGCCAATGAGGTAACACTGCTATCAAGGTAGATGCTGAAATATATTCAGAGGGAAAAAAAAGTGTCAAAAAGACCCATGCAATTTTAATTACACAACGTGGCTCGCTGCCTTTTCGTGCTTTACTTCAATTTACTTCTATTTTTGCCCTGGATTTTTTTCAAATCGCATTCGATCTGTTATATGAAAGATGTCAAACATTTGACGCGTCGCTTGAATCTCTTAAAGCCAATCAGATGGAGAGAATTCGGCGCCTTTTCTTTCCATTTACACGTTTTCGGTTAATTGCGAATATAATTCTGGAGTCATCGCATCAAACGCTCGCCGCTAGAAATCAAACGTGGCTCTATTGTGTGTAATCTTCCTGCCATGCTCTTGATTTCACTTGCATTTCTCCAACACACACAGTCACACACACACGGCGCTCTGTTTTCCTGGACTACTGTTCAAAAGTTAAGTAATTAATTACATTCAGTCTATCACCAGCTGCTCCACAGCAGATGGAACATTTTTAAAACCTTGTTGAATTAAACCCACAAAATTCATTTGCCTGGATTAACCAAGTGAAGTTTGTGCATGGATGGCTTTGTGGAAGGGGTTGAGGAAAAAAAAACAGGTAACAAGATGTTACACTGATACACAATTACCACGTGAACGTTTTGCTGGCGTGTCTTGATTTATTGAGCCAAAATGGCAGCGTGTCGATGTTTTGCTTTAATTTGTGTTGTATTTGTAGTTTTACCCTGCCGAATGGGTGTAAATGAACAGGTTAAAAGGTCATGAAGGTTAAAGCTGAACTCGGATGACCTTCAGTAAAGCAGAGTCCAGTGCAGAGTCTGTTCAGCACTCATTTTGCAGAGCAGCACCATGGACAGTTCCCTAAACTCTCATTACACCACAGGATGAAACTGTTGCACTCCTGTAATGCAACTCCAATCCTGACATAATTTGAATGAAACGCAACAGAGGACTATAAAACATCCTTCAGTTTGCTTAGGCGACATGCAATTCTATTGACTTTTACTTAGCAAACAACTAAACAAAATGATGAGAAATACATAATCTGGACTTGTTTTATAAGGGAATTGTACTTTATCACAGAAATATCTCAAAGTGCTTATTTTCACAATGCCTACAAGGAGATTTTGACTTGAAACAGACAAAACTACTGTGCTTTTTGATAAACCAGAGTAGTTAAATGTTCTGTTAAATTAACACTAACAGTATCTTCATAACAGATATACTTATAAAATATTTTTTATTAAGATGTTAGTAAAAACAATACATATAAATCAATATACTAACCAGAGTGGGATAATATAATGATTCATTTTTTTAAAATCATTTTAGAACATTCACTGAACTAAAATGCTGATGCTATTTATTTTTTGGGGGGAATCTGTAAAAAAAAAAAATCCAGATACTTGTACTGAATTTGTTCATCAACAACAACCAAAAATATCAATAAAAAATAACCTGGCGACATGACAATGACTCAAATTTCTACTCGCATGCGAACTTAAGTGTACAAAAATAACTACTTTATAAAATGCCATTCAGTTCAGTTTGCAATGACATCTCAGTAGAGATTGTGTCATAATGTCATCTGCTTTTATGTTACTAATTTCTAAGCTTCTCATACACACGTACAGAATCCTCTGTTTTAGCAAAGTTTAGCCCGTCTACAATATAAAACACAACCCTAAAGTCCGTTTTATCCATGACTCCACATAAACACAGATCTGAGCTTGCTTTTTAGGTTGCAAGTGCGAAACTAAACAGAAGCCAAACAGCGTGCGACCTAAACACGCCAGATTGAAGGCAGCGCTATCGCAGCCTAAAGCCTGAAAGTTTCAGATGAAAGACAGGAAGGGCTGTGTGTGCTCAGCTGCTGTACCGAAAGCCCAAGCTTTGTGCTAACACACAATGCTAACACGTCTAAGACTCGCTTAAACCCTCCGGCACACGCACAGGGACTTTAATGTAGGTAGACAACATCTACTGTTATCTGTGTGATTAAAAAATAGGTCATTCTTCTTCAAATACACAGTTTGAGCTGTCTAATCTGCCCTTGTGCTCTATGGATCCAAAATAGAAAAGTCGCTTTTGGTGAACAATAAAAAAAATATATTTTTTTTTAAAAATGCATAAAAATACAATTAAAAAAATGGTAAAAAATATTTACAATTGAAATAAATATATTTATAAAATAATAAATTAAAAATATATTTTTTTTACTAAAACAAGTAAATTGTTACAACGAACATTCTAAATTTTAATTCTCATTCTAAACTTTTTTTTTTGCACTGTCACAGCAACGCATCCTCTCAGTTCAAACACAAACAGCTCGATTTGCCACCCAAACACAGACCACAGACGGCTACAGCTACTGTCACATCAAAAAACAAGCGGAACACCAACCTACTTGACTGATGCTGAAAGTTAGCTGCGGCTTCTGTGGTCCCTGCTCGGCTGATGCTCTAGCGCTGGAGCCGGTAGCTTTTGAAAGGTAGTCCCCAGGAATATGACACACTATGTCTGTGACAGCCCCGAGATAAGCACCTGCGTTCTGCTCTCTTTCTACGTCACACCTCCCTATTCACAAGCTCTCAATATGATGCACATTTGCACATCAACAGCAACCCCTCCACTACCACACACACACACACACACACTTCACTCCACTCCCACATCCGCAAAACATAAAAACCGGCGCACAGAGGGGAGGAACAGAGTTTTTTCCCTCTCCCATCACTCTCCACATGCACACACTGATTTATCCTGCTTTTTCCAACATGTGCATGCATGTGCGTGGAATTGCATGCTTAAAAAAACCCTAAACTTTCGCTTGTATATTGTTGTGATGGGTGTTTGCGCATATGTCCTTCCAAGCACCCCCCTTTACCCCCATCCCACTCCACCCACAATCTCTCCTCCCCCCATATCAGTTACCATGCAAATGAGATGGAATGTCAGCCTTCGGTAGCAGATGGTCAGAGATGATAACAATGGCTCAACAGACCAGTTCCAATGTCTGCCACTTTATTGCTACGGAAACAATAAGCAGAAGTATATGTAATGAGAGGTCGGCCTGGTGAATAGTGTTTTTCTTATTTGCACTCCGTGCCCTTTTTCAAATGAGTCTTAACCGGTTTTATGCTATTATGTATTGCACGAGTGCTGATGAGTCATTCTATGCTGTTTGATGAGGTGGTTTATTGCATCAATTTTTTAAAAATTCAATCAGATAAATGTGTTTTAGTGTTAATAAACTGCCATCTTGAGATAAAAATGTAATATATATTTTGACATAATTATGTTTTGAGAGAAGGTGACAATAACATGCTTAACAGCTTTACAGTTTAATTTGATTTTACATGCTTTTTTGCAACAAGGAGCTTCTTATAGTTAAAATCTAAAGCTGATATTTCCAACCCGATGAAAATGATTTGCAATAGATGCCAAATTCGCAAGAAATCATGCAAGTTGTGCAAAAATGTATGAGCTAAACTCATTCAATCCATAAACTTCAAAATCATGATTTTAATTGAAGAAAAAAAAACTATAAAAGTACTTTTAGTACAATCCAAATTGTACAATTTAATATATTGTCATGTGATTCAAATTATTGCAAGGATGGATATTTCTACGAAATAATAATACAAATAATATGAATAGAATGAATTATGATAATTATTATTTAAAAATATAGATATTAGGGACATGATTGACATTTTAAGATGGGTGATTTGTGAAATGGGTGCACTTTTCCAGTTTGGAATTTACAAAAAAATATTTCAAAAATATTAATAATAAAAACCACATCACTTTTTTTTCATATTAAAAATATTAGCATGGATGAGATTATAATATCAGTTGATAAAGATTATAATAAATGGCTGCACTTTTTTTATTTTGGAATTTAAATAAACTTTTTCATATTAATTGTTATTTAAAAATGTACATAATTATGTCTTTACAGATATAAAGTGGTTTTGCAGTTTAATTTAAATTTGGTATTTCTACAAAAAAAAATTCTGGAGTTCATCACTTCAAAAATTGACAAAAATCTTTTAATTTATTATCTAAAAATAAACTGTATTCACAAAAATGTGAAATATTTGATATATTAAGGATGTGGGGCAGGCCACATCTGACCAAAAAAAAAGAAATCTGCATAAAAAAATAACAATAAAAAAAGTTACTGGATTTTTTCTACATGTTTAAGACAACGTCTATATGAACACATATTAAAGCTTTAGCTGTTAGGCATCAGCTATCCTAAAATTCGCTAAATCATGTACATGAGACACACAAATGGCAGCTGTTTTGTAGAATGACCCCGTCTGTGGATTTGATGTTGTTTTGTGACTTAGAGAAGCAGGACTAGTAATTATGGAAGTGATGAGGTGTAATTCCTCCCTGTAGACTGTCACTTTTGGGAAAGGTTGGGTGAGGGGGGCCGTCCGGAGGACATAGCATTTACGGGGTGTGACAAAAAAAAAAAACCCGGCGGCAATGATGTCACGGCACTCCTTCAGCCGGCTGACTTTTGCAAACACACACACGCGCACAAACGTACACCCATCAGCCAGAGCAAACAGCAAGTGAGCCTTTAACAAACACAGGCCGGATTACAATGACAAAGAGCGCCACACTTCTGGAGGGCGAGGAGAGGGTTTGAGGGGGGGACGCCCATAGCCAAGTGCTCAAAATGAGTGAAAACGCACGAGGGGCCCACAAGATGCTCCCATCTGATGTGTCTCTGCATGTGTGTGTGTGTGTGTGCGCGTCCTTGCCAAGACCCCTTCAAACCCCCCTTTTCCCGGGTTCAGCGAAAGCTCATATCTGTTTTGTTCTTTTCTCCAGAGGATAAGGCGCAAGCACAATGTCCGGCGAGTTTTTCATCAGCCGAGCGTGAATTTTGAGGAACAGAGACAGAAGGGCAAGTCATTACAAAAGGTTTGGCGGTTGATCTTGTTGTAGATTTCATTTGAAAGTCTAATTCCGCAACTGCTTTTGGGAGGTTTGTCACTTCTATATGTGCGAGAGGACAGATTGGATGCACTTGCGACATAAAACGACATGTTTCTTTCTTCCGTAATCTCGCGCGACACAAGTGAGGAGTTGTTGCTACAAGCGTCTTATTTAATGGAAAACCTGTCATGAAGATCCAAAGACTGCGCAATCTGATTCCGGTCAAGACGTCGCTGATCTCTCGTAATTTGCTGAGACAGCTGGCGAAAGAAAAGAACACGACACATAAATAAGTTTTAAAAGGGATCAACTTTGTTACAACACTCTTGATGAATCGGTGGATATATGAAGGAAATCCTTGCACTTGAATATTGTGTTGTTGAAAGTAGAATATTAAACATGCTTTTCCATCGAGGATGTGCGGAGCATCAGGAAGTGAATAAAAGTGCATTCTGGGTGTTTGATTTGGGGGTTTTATAAAAAAAAAAAAAAAAAATGCACATGCCACAATAGGTGTCTATTAGAGGGAAAATTAGAGCTAAAGTGGGCGAAATGAAATGACATGTCACACAAAGGTCTGCGTTTTTCAAAGTACACTGCATGTTTGGAGAAAATGTTTGATTGCGTTTATAAAAGTATCACACTGGGTCACACATAATGTCTAAAAGCTTTTTGCATTAGTCCGCCAATTATGTAAGCAAAGTTAAATGCATCTGGACCCTGTTGTTTATGTGCCTTAGTCAATCCTACACGCGCTATGACGAATAACTCTATACTTTAGACAGAAATGCTTACAGTGCCACATTTGCTGCAGTATTTTAAAGACCGTTCCAAACATTTTGAGAGCTCAATTATGGCGCACAAATCCAAAATGCTGGGGAAAAAAATGTGACAATGATGTGCACATATTTCTTGTAAGCTATTAGCAACTAATAGTTCACAAAAACTGTAAATTATGTTATTTACTCGCCCTCGTGTTGTTCAAAAGCAGTGTGAGTTTCTTTCTTGTGTGGAAAACAATAGGAGATGTCATGCAGGACGTTCACTCTGCTTTGTAAACATACAGTATATAGTAACCAAGTGTCAAAAAAGGACACAGCTGCACTTTAAAAGTAGCATATGACTTGTGCACTCTATTATAAATCTCTTAAAATCATATAATAGCTTTGTTTGAGAAATATATGAAACTGTTCAGTGAAAATCTTCACTATAGTTGCCAAATGTAGATCAGACTTCGACATATTCATATTTTGTGTGTTGTGATTGGCTACAAGACATGTAAGAACCAATGTCATAATTCATGTCAAACTTACATTTGATGAAGAAATCTACTCGCATACACAAATGGAAGAGCGCTATAGTGAAGGGATCTTTAGATTTTTAGTCAATAAACCTTTAAATGTGTATCTGTTTCAAAAGATTTGGAATATAGATGTGGAATTATTAAAAGTTGATGCCGAGGACCCTCAAATAATGATCCCCTTAAAAGGAAAAAAAGAAGATATTTAATTGCATTCCTAAATAACATTACCACAGCTATACATATTTATTTTTTTATAAAGACCAGTTTATGTAGTGTGAAAAAGGCTTGATATTATAAAGACATTGTTTGCAAAATAAAATCATTTGCTTTTATATTGCTACTGTAATGAAGCCAAAGCAAATCTAATAAAAAATATTATCTGGAATATATTGACTTTGTAATAAAGTTCTCTTTAAAAGTTTAGGGTCAGTAATATATAATTTTTTGAAGAAGAAGAAATGTATACTTCTATTCAGCAAAGACACATTAAATTGATCAAAAGTGTCAGTTAATACATTTATAATGTTATAAAAGATTATATTTCAAATAAATGCTGTAATTTTCTATTCATCAAAGAATCCTGAAAAAAATGTATCATGGTTTCAGAAATAAAATAAATTAATACATAAAAAAAATAAAAATGATTAAATTAACAATTATCAGCAAATTAGAATTATTTCTGAAGGATCATGTGACACTGAAGAATTCAGCTTTGCATCACAGGAATAAATTACATTTTAAAAATATTCAAATAGAAAAATAGAAATATTTCATAATATTTTTGAGCAAATAAATTCAGCCTTGGTGAGCGTAACTTCTTTCAAAAATATCAAAATAATTTTAATGACTTTTGAACAGTAGTTTATCTTTTTTGTAGCCACTTTTAATGTCAGATGTATAAACCTGAAGAAAACTATTTTTAATTAAATTCCAAATATTTGTATAACCCTTGTTACAAAAATGTCATTCTAGCTCAGATTCCAAGCCCTAAAAAAATATTTCCAAACAGTCTTGAGGCCCCCGGGGTCCCGAACCCCAGTTTGAAAGCCCTTGATCTGCAGCCCAGGTTTTATGGAATAATTGACTAATTTTATGGTGTTCTTTTGTCCATTTTAATTGCATGAGCAGCGTGAAGATTCTTCAAAATTTGTCCTTTTAAGTTCTACACAAGAAACAAAGTTGAGCTGTATAAAAACAAGAGGCTAAGTAAATAATGACAGAATTTTGATTTTGGGTGAACTATAAAAGCCTAAAAAGAACTGTATCACGCTCGGCACCATTGTCATGACAAACTCCGCTATAGCTCAGGTGCAGCAAATTGTCTTAACAAGGCGCATAATAAGTGGAATGGACTCCATCTGTGTCCACTGATAGTGTGTCAAATGGTTTAAAAACACCTGTGAGAGAGACTCACCTGTCCATGTCTGCTCTCTCAATCAAAGCAAGAGCGTCTAATTATAGGATGCCAACCAATAGCTGGAGAACAGCTTGATCGGATTAAAATGATTCACAGATCAGCGGATATGTATGAAAATGTCAATGACACTGACTCCTGCGTTTTGGATTCGAGGTTTGCCTCTTGGAATCTATAAGGTTTGGAAACTATAGGACTCACAGATGCAACAACCTAAAGTCCTCCAGGGAAGTATGCGGTGTGCTGCTGTAGTTCTTGTTAGCAAGGTGGTCTCCAGCATCGCCTGAAGTGATTATCTATGCCTTCCTAACTAGGTGCCTCCATGGACCTGTGGGCAGAATAGCAGATGTGCGCTCATATTTGGGTAACACAAATCCAAAGTCAGTCTAGATGCAATGCAGGATCACTCCATTGCGTGACCTATCTGCGCAAAATAACCAACATCATGGAAAAATAAAGGAATACTTCACCCAAAAATTAAAACTGTCATTATTTACTCACCCTCATGTTGTTCCAAACACAGATGACTTAGTTTCTTCTGTGAATGGAACACAAAAGGAGAATTTGTATTTTTTTATATGCAGGAAAAGATGATCAGTGAATAACAACATAAATTTCAGTCAGTTTCTCACATAAAACTAGGAGTAAAGCATCAGAAGAATTAGAATACAAGTCATATGGACAACTGTTTTGGTGCTCTGAAAAAAAAAGAAGAATTTTTGGAAAAGCCAATTGATTCAATGAATCATAATTTCATGATCATGATCTGTAGCTCTGTTACAAAACCTCAATGCATTCAACCTTTCTAAGCATTCAATGGCAGTATGCTGCTAAGCTAATACATCCTGATACAAAAAAATACACAACGTACACTGAAATTTACGTACACTGACTTTTTTTAAAATAAATAATTGTAACCAAAGTTAAAATGCATTATAATATTTGCAGATTACATCTACAATTGGTTGTTTGTCATGCTCTAATGCATTATACTTTATAAAGTTGTAACAATAAGTATTATAATATATTCTTACTGTGGTTAAAATTATTCAGAAGTTCATACATTACAGGGCATGATCATACATCAATGCATTATAGGGTGCATTGGTCAAAAGTTTGGAGTAAATAAGCTATTTTTAAATGAAGTCTCTTATGCTCACCAAGGCTGCATATATATGATCAAAAATAACGTAAATATTGTGAAATATATTTACAATGTAAAATAGCTGTTTTCTATGTGAAAATATTGTAAAATGTAATTTATTTCTGTGATGCAATGCTGAATTTTCAGCATCATTACTCCAGTCTTCAGTGTCACGTGATCCTTCAGTAATCAATGTAATATGCTGATATTTATATAGTATATTTGTATAGTATATTTAGAGGCTTCACGTAAAATATGACCAAATTTCTGCTCAACAACTGCACACATTGACTTTATACACTATATAATAAGTATTTCCGAGTTTCTAACAATGCATTATGGGATTGCCTTCTCCACGACACCTAAACATGAGGTATCTTAGAAAGCAGCTTGATTTATTTCCTTAATTGAACATTTCGTAAGTCAAAATCGCAGTCTAGGTGGTCAGCACACTAGGATTCAGAACAAGTTTCTGCAAATGTTATCATATGATCAGTATCAATATGCATGATCGAATTACTTTAACAATACATTTTCTACATGGCAACTGTACCTTCCGCACCTATTTAAAACAATAAAAAAACAACACGAGTGTATGCGAGCACAGTGGACGTCAAGGATTAACACATATAAATGAATGTACTTTGATGTTGACTGTGTGGGATGGGATAAGATTTTCTTTACCGTGGGATTTTCTTTACCGATTCCTCAACTTCGGAGTAGCAGAGGTTAATCTGTTTTAAACGCATTGTACAGCATTTTACATGCGCAATACATCCGTGATATTAAAACGAACACGCCAAAAGCCCAAAACTCTTCTAACAAACTGTGTCTCTCTCTATCACGTCGAGATTGGTCTTTAATACTGGAGCGCTACAACGTGCCCATGCTATTCAGTGGCATACTTGAGAGTCCAAATAACCCTCTTATTAATGTGGATGACAATGTTTTGATTGCATCCAATATGGCACACTGAATCAGCATGCAAATGCCCTTTGAGCAAAACAAAGACATTGATTATGAGGTAAGTTTCTTCGGCACAAGTAGCCCGCTTGGTGTGATTAATCGGCCTGTGCCATTGATTTCCCTTTGTTTAGATCTTTGCTAACTTTTCAGGAGATACAATTATAATTTGTTCGCTAACAATAAATCCAATCTAGCATGCTCAAAGAAAACCTTAATAAGGTCTTCCATGTTATTTGTCCTTTCAACAGCCAACTGAATGCATCTGAAGAGAGCGGGGGGAAAACAGGTCGGGCTCCTGACAGTGTTGATTTGTTTGTTTGAAATACGCTTCGACAGTATTTCCAAACAGAATGGAGCCTAATACGGAAAAAAACTAGACTGAAAAGATGAACGCCGAGATGTTTGAATCATAATGGCACAAGTTCAGATCCGGCGTACAGGTATATATTTCACCTATTGGTTTAGGCTCGGCATTGTCGCAACGCCACAAAAGCATCAGATACATCAGAGTTGGGCCGATACAATGTACTATTAGCATTTGCAAGTCAAATGCACGTGTTCCATCAAAGTACTCCATCAAAGAGCATTTGAGACATTTCTCAGATTTAGTACTTTGAAAACTCACCCCCACCAGATACGGAGTCTCTCTGACTTCTCGCATCATCTCTCCGAGACACTGATAATACGATTTCAGTGTTTCTTTTTTTCCCTTTTTTTGCTGTTGAGAAACAAACTGGATTATGAAGAGATCACTACATAAACAGCTTTCTAAAAGGAGCCAGCTATTTTAAAAGAGGCTGAAGGAATGCAAAGAGGGATTTAAATTTTAATTTGAATTTATTCCAGCAAGTGAAAGGTTCTTTTGAGAGGGGATTTCGGCAAAGATGATGGTATTTAAAAGTGATAAACAAGCATCTAAACCTACAGTAAAATGCAGACATTTCTTCTTCTTTCGAACACAGAGGCGAAATAGGGCTTGCTATGGTCACAGCTGTCAACCCACAACAACATGAAATGTAAACTGAAACATCTTGCACAGATAAGTACTGCATGCACACGCATCCTTCAGATGGAAAGTTTCTAAGCCGAATGTTGAGCGTTCTTTACAGGAAGTTATCAGTGGTTCAATTCAGGGTTCTTATCGTTGTTTGTTTACTATAACTAAAACTATTAGAAACATTTTGTTAATTGAAATAAAGCTATGTATATATATTAGATGACAAATGTAGAAGAAATTTTGCCTTAATAGCAAATGAGTTGGAGCACCACAAATACTGACTGGAAGCTAAAACTGAAATAAATAAAAAAAATTGAATAGTAGTTTATATATTATTTTCTTAATTTTATATACAGTATATATATATATATAAATAAGACACATAAATATACATATACTGTATATGTGCGTGTACATGACAAAAGCACATTGCAAATTTACAAAATTTAATAAATGAAAAATTTCAATATTAAAGAAAATAGTTGTATAAAATTCAGTATAAAAAATAAAATAAAAAATGCATTCTGAATGCATTAATCAACAACCTTCTCTTTCAGTATGACTAGTCATATATTGGCAGATATCGGTAATCCCGAGCTCAGAGACCCATGAAAACTAAGCAACTCTCTGGCTTTTCGCGCACTGGTCATAAGTGGCATAAATAGTGAGTTTAGTGCGTATGTGACACATAGAACACATACCACACAAACAAAGAGTTACATCATGCTGTTGCATGGTTAATCCGATCAAGGCCAGTCTTTATGCCTTTGCTATCTTCAGCAAATGCCGCCAAAAATGTCAAGTAAACCATTTAACAAGAGTCTAAGAGAATGATTACAGAACCAGGACCGGATATGATTTCACACTGCTGGATGGCTCAATCGCATCTCCCAAACAGGCTTAGAACTGGAGAAACACTATAGGGCATCACTTTTTTCCAGTTTTGTAAATATTCCATTCTAAAGATGTCGGGCAAGTAACTTTTGAGTTGGCAAACTGGACTGTGCACGCTTTGTAGAGCACGTCACAAAAATATGGCAGTCGACAAGTCAACTGATCAAGCTGACAAGAAGCCTAATATAAACAGTGATCACTGGGTTAAAGATGGTGCCGTTTTGTAATCAGTGGTTCTAAACTGGTTTTGTCTCCAGATTTATTACTCATAAATATTACAAAAAAACTGCCCAAAGGCCCAACAACATGCAAAATCTAAATGTTAAAATTATATCCTTCAGAACTCAATCATTCTATCATTCTATTAAAGTTCTATCCCAGCTACAAAGTTCTATTCTTTGCTTATTTTCACAAAAAGCAAAAACACTGTGGCTACCTTAATAATCACAGCAACACTGATTCAACCAATGGCATGACTTTGGGGTGGGGCTATCTGTTTGTCCAACCAATGGCAGATAGGATGAATGTTCAGTTAAAGCTGTTTAGAAACATCATCAGAAAATCATTATTTTTGAAACTTGTTTAGTATGGTGCACATTGTTGCCATGTATACGTAATATTTTCCATGAAATTATGTCATTAATATATTTTCTCATAATAACGAGATTAAAATGACATAGTTTTCTTGTTAAAATAACATATTTACTTGTAATAACAAGATGTTATGTTGTTAAAACAATATTTTTTCTTGTAATAACATATGACAGAAACAAAGTTTTTTCCCCAGTTATAACGAGATATTATATTGTTAAAATCATACTGTTTTTATTATTATATCATATTGCTGTTTACATCTCATTATTAATAGAAAATATTTTGTTTAAACAATGTAACATCTCGTTATTAGGAGAAAATATATAGTTTAAATGACATAACATTTAATTATTACAACATAAATGAGTTGTAAAATAATAAGTATGTGGCAGCAATGCACCACCATAGTATAGCAATGCTAGTGGCAGAAATTACACGTCACCTTTAAAGGGATAATTCACCCAAAACTTGTCATTAATTACTCACCCTCATGTCGTTCCAAACTTATAAGACCTTTGTTCATCTTCAGAAAAAGTATTCTCAAAAAGTACTCTCGTAGCTTTGTGAAATTACGGTTGAACCATTGATGTCACATGGACTATTTTAACAATCTCCTTGCTATGTTTCTGAGCCTTGATCGTGTAAGAATCCTTGCTGTCTATGGGAGGCTCAGAGAGCACTCGGAATGCATCAAAAATATCTTAATTTGTGTTCCGAAGATGAACGAAGGTCTTACAGGTTTGGAACGACATGAGGGTGAGTAATTACTGACAGAATTTTGATTTATGGGTGAACTATTCCGTTAACATCATATGAATAGTAAAGTGAACAATTTTCTAAATCCATGTACTAAATAAGTCTAATCAGACCTGCAAACACATTGCTCTAACAGCTAGCACTCCTCTTGCTAAACTGTAAGTTCTCATTTCCACTACAAAACATTAAACTTGGGTTTAAAAAAAAGTCCACTTACAGTCCAGTTTATTAAATCCTCAGGAATTATCTTTTCCTGACAGAACAAGGGTTGTTTGGTCTCAGTTCACTTTTTTGCCATCCATTCCTGGATGTAGCCAGGCAACTCTCCTGAAAGCACGGAACAATCGGTAATGCAGGGTGATGGCAATGACTGGAGCATTGTCTCAGGGGACAGCCAGTTTCAATAGGCTCGGAAAGGCAATCCAAAAGGTGCAGATGACAATGGCTTTGTTGCTATTTATGCAGAGCAGATAGCCGGGCATTGAATCAGGCCTCCCCAGAGCCACCAGAAAGACCTCTGAGAAACATACAAACCAGGTGATAGGAGGGACATATGCTGTGGTGGATCCAGGCACTTCAGAACGGAAGCCAAAGAAAGTTTGACTATCAAGTGCAACAGAAAACAAAAAAAGACATGGACGGTGGTCAGGACACCTTTCTTCAGTCATTTTTCTGAACTTGTTCCTCAGAAGCACAATGGCATTTCATTTAGAAAAAAGAACTGTTATATAAATGCAATATCACACTATCTATCTATCTATCTATCTATCTATCTATCTATCTATCTATCTATCTATCTATCTATCTATCTGTCTATCTGTCTGTCTGTCTGTCTGTCTGTCTGTCTGTCTGTCTGTCTGTCTGTCTGTCTGTCTATCTATCTATCTATCTATCTATCTATCTATCTATCTATCTATCGCTTAATGTGTAAATATATTTTACTACCATATTGCAATAAGGTAAAATCAAAAGCATTGTATTGGTGGAAAAGTTACTTAATGTTTGCATAATCTACTCCAAATTTTACTTAATAGTGATTCATTCTCAAGTGAGAAACATGTTCCTTTTAAGCTTAAATAAGTCAAAACAAAGAGATAATGCTTTTATATATATATATATATATATATATATATATATATATATATATATATATATATATATATATATATATATATATATATATACAAAATAAATTCTGCATTTCAGCTATCAGACACTTAAAAATAAATGATACCTTGCATTTGTCATTAAAAGTTTGTTTAATTGTATTTCATCTCTAATAATGTACTTTTAGTATTAAAGGTTATTTGGTAACACATATTAACACATATTCACTATTAACTAAGAGTTTTCCCTCAATAAACTCCTAATTTGTTGTGTATTGAAAGTAAGTAAGGTAGTTGCTTGTAGCAGTAATGTTTTGGTATAGGGTTAAGAGATCTAGAATATGGTCATGCAGAATAAGCCATTAATATGTGTTTTATAAACACTAATAAACTGCCAATATGCTTATAGTTTATAGTGTTCCCTAAGTGTTACCGGTTATGTTTATAGCAGTGTGCCTTAATTCTTTCGTTTAGTCTATAGAGAGAAACCAAACCTCAACCAAAGATCCAAGATTTATTGTTGATTAAAACTAGATGCTTCCAAAAAATGAATAATTTGCATGTACAATACAATTATTAATGACTTATTATTTAGGACCCTTACAAGTAAAAGACTGTTCATGCATCATAACAACACACATTTTGCCAGGTGTTTTTGCAAAATGTATTCACCCACCGGTTTGATCGGTGCACACGCACACTCTCATTGTTAGCTTTAGCAAAGGCTAAACTATTTGACACTTGCCAAATAGCGTTTGAGCTGACGTTAACGCGACGCTAGCCAACGTTAATACAACACTACTCAGATGAAGGCAAAGTGGTAAACAGCGGTGCTGCTGAATAAATGTTTCCTCATAAACAGCTCTAAAATATATCATCAACAGCAAGCACACTCTTATATTCATAACATCCATATTCATCCATTTGGGAATGATACGTTTGCTTGATCCTCTGTTGTCAGTCTTAACGCTGGCAAAAGTGCTCTATAATTATTGCTCTCGGCACCAGGCTGAGACAAATAAAAGTTACATTGCAGCTGCATTAACATGTGAATGCGGCTTACAGAAGCGCACGCGGTAAACTGCTCCACCTGGCTCGCGACAAACGTCCTTGTCACAAAGTCCACCCACCGCACTGGCTTCCGCTGAAAGGCCTCCTGGGGGACTTCAGTGACCATTCACTATGTTTTCTCTTTTCCCAAGCACCTGTGACTGTTTTAGTGCTTTTCCATTTTTTTCCGGCTTTGTCTCTCTCTCTCTCTGCCTCTCTCGTTTTTTTTTGGCAGGGCCCTATCATTAGGGAAACACTTTCTTTCAAAAGGAATTCTCGCTGCTAACAATGCAGTTTGTGTGTTTACTAAGAGAAACAGGCCTCCGAACGCATCCAAAAAACATGTCACGGTCAATAACGGCGGGAGAAGCTAGGTTACGGCGGTCACTCCTTGCCTTTCTTGGGCAGGTGCAGTTGGAAAGACTCGCCTCCTCTGCCGCTTCCGAAGGCTCATCCGGCTTCTCCATGGTCCTGGACCTTGGAGAGCTGCTTTGCCATTTTCCAAAGGAGTTTGGCACAATGGCTTTGTCCCCTCTTTTCATTGTGTTTCTGTAAAACACATTTGCAGCATGACTCTCCAGGTTTATCCCTCTTGTGAGCCATCTACCCCTTTTTCTCTTTCTGCTTCCACTAAACCTAAGCTCATCTCGCCAACCTGGAGTAACGGAGAATTACGCGATTGTGCGCCCGTAGTTTTTTTTTTTTTCCTTCTTCCACCCTTCGCCGTGGCTATTTCCCACTTATGCCATCTCGACTGACACTCGGCTAACTGCTAGGCTGAATGCCGCTTGCCCAAATTTGGCTGCAAATGGAAAAACGAGGACGGAAAAGGGGGGGCAAATAAATATGCAGATTAAAAAGTAAACATTCTCCAAGAGAGGGAAAAACAACCACATTTTCATATTTAATCCAACTTAGCAGAAACAAAAATAACACATTATGCCCTAATTGGGTGCCGTGTAGTCCACAAATACTATTACAAGGCCGATCAGGATTAGCTCTGCTACATACCTAGTTATCTATTTCGGAGTGCCAAGACTGCAAGCAGTGGGCAACTAAATTTCAAAAGCTGGCAAATCCAGTTGTCTCCTAAATACAGAAAGTACTTAAATCCGGAGCTAACACAAGAGAAAGAGGGATAAAGGGTACTCTGCATATCACCAAAAAGCTTGTGCACTTTGCAGAATCACTGGCTAGGTTAAACAAATATACTAAGCAGACATCAAAACAATCCTTTGATCTGCAGCCTAGTTTCCAGAGCAGCGGCTGGGCTCCTGTTGTAAATAACTTGTATAAATCTGTACCGTTTGCCTTCAGATAATTTTACGAAAGTGCCAGGAATCCACAAGGAGAGATCAGATAAAAGCCGTATCAATTATTTACCCACTACTACACGTTCTCACGTGGCTAATGATCAAATTATTAGCGTCGGCGAAGGATAAAAACACGGCGGCTTACGTACCTCCGGCAGCCCGGGCAGGTCCGGCGGCAGCCAAACGCATTGTCGGACGTCATACAAAAGAGGCTTGAGGAATCTGAATGCAGGGAAGCGATGTAACTTGCTGACTAACTTTGTCCTCTGTTTTGATGGAGAACACAATGGAAAACGCTGTCCATTCAAATCGGCCAGGGGAACAGAGGGGGCCGTGTGCCTGACTACCATCAGTGCCCTGATAACAGCTCTGAGGGCACAAGTGCACTGGCACCGGGCGACACCACACCACTCACGCCCAACAGAACAACTTTTGTGCTGTTGTCATCCTCCAGAAGTTTGTCTTCTTCTGCAACTAGTTTTTTTCCCTTTCCTCAGCGACTGCAAAGTTGTACAGTTGTGCTTTTGATTCGAACAGCTGCCATTCCTCAGCTTCTGCTTCCGCTCGGTTATAGAAGGCCTGTTGTCTACTGAAAGAGTCAAGTTTAGTGGTGAAAATGTACTTTTTAAACTAACGTAGAAAATGAAACTCAATTTGATCTTTGAAACATTTTTGTTCATTCCAAGCCCATTTACCCAGCATCCAGCATTTGTTTGCACATTTGCATAAAGTTTCTTAACTAAACTCAACTCCCTTGTTTATCAGCTAACCAAAGATAAAAATTGTAGTTTAGATGGCGTTTTGATTTGACATTTGCTTATTCATTTGCATAAATAATTTCACACATTTTGTTCTATACTTTGCACTGTCCATATAAACCGCTAAAAGGAAAAAAAGAAAGAAAACTTGATTGACATTCAATTTAATCCTATTCATGCAAACAGAGCTGGGTAAATGTTAAAGGATACCAAACACTAGTCTATTATAACAATACCAATACTTTTGACCATTATGCAAGTAACAATTTACTTGACAACACAGTGTTCATGCAGGTCATATGATCTTCAGCATTTCAGCAATACCATTCATATGTTTGGGGTCAGTAAGATTTTATTGAGCAAAAATGCATGACATTGTTCAAAAATTAGACTAAAGACTTGCGTTGTTAAAAAACATCAACTTTCTTTTCATCAAAAATCCTGAAAAAAACAATTATGGTGTACATAAAAATATGAAGCAGCACAACTGTTTTCAACATTGAGAATAACAGGAAATGTTTCTTGAACAGCAAATCAGCATAATAGAATAGAAATTCAGCTTTGCATCACAGGAATAAATTACATTTTAAAATATATTTAAATGGAAAACAGTTATTTTAAATTGTAATCAAATTTCAAAATATACCTATTTTTACTGTATTTTTGATCAAATAAATGCAGCCTTGGTGAGCATAAGAGGCTTAATTAAAAAAATGTAATCCAACCCCAAACTTTTGAATGATAGTGTATAGTATTATTAAAATATTAATTGTTACATGATAAACTACTGTCTTTGACCACTTACCTTAAAAAAAGTAGCATAATTTTTTTTCAGTGTAGTTGTTATTTCAAATCATACTTTCTCATAAAAAGTCACAATATAGAATAAAAATAAACTGAATTCAGGTCATAACGTAAATATATTTCCTCCTCCCCAAGCTTAAATCCCAAAGCATCCTCTATGCAAATGCATCATGACACACCACGCAGGAAAAGACAAAATAACAAACGGGATAAAGTAATACTAATAAAAGAAGGGGGAGAGAGAAGACGGGAATACATTTGTTAATTTCTGCTGTTGTATAAATGTAGGAGATGAGAGCGCTGGTCTGGGCGCTGTGCATATGCATCGGGGGGCTAAATTGTGAAATGACAGATAGCGATTCTGGGTGTGATAGTGTGGAATGACTAACTAATAAGAAGGATGCGTCGGTCTGTTAGCGGAGAGAGGCATTAGCACTCTGGCTGTCAATCAAATGGCGGGATGCGGGGGCTGGGTTAGGGTGGGCCGGTCTGGGGTGGGGGGGGGTGTCTAAACAATTATCATTTGCACAAAGACCAGAATTGTCAAGATCACACTCATTTTGGCACTCTTAAACAAGCCAACTGATTAGAAACCTTTTATATTTTCTGAACTAAGAAAACATCAGTGCTTACCTTTAAAAATGATGCTAGGATGGTTGCTTGATAGTTGCTAGCCAATAGATCCCATCTATACGTCTATGATACAGTCTGGACCCTATATGCAGCTCAGGATCCTCCTTCAGTACAAGTATACACTCTTAAAAATTGATGGTTAAAAGAAGCACCTTTGACATCTATGGAAGCTTTCCATTCCACAAAAAGGTTCTTTATAGTAGAAAACGATTCCTTACATTATTGTAATGTTCTTCACATTAAGAAAATGGTTCTTTTAAGAACTGCTCGCTTAAAGGTTCTTTAGGGAACCCAAAATGGTGCTTCTACACTCTTAAAAATGAAGGTACCAAAACAAGATTTTTGTAGTGATGCCATAGAAGAAAGAACCTGTAAGTGAGCACTTCTTAAAAGGATGATATTTTCTTATAGCGTGAAGAACCTTTTTAATAATCTAAAGAACCTTTTCCCACTTTAAGGAATCTTTTGTGTGATGGAAAGGTTCCATGGATGTTAAAGGCAGAACCCAAGAACTCAAAATGGTTCTTCTGTGGCATCACCGTGAAAACAACATTTTGAAATCTTTATTTTTTTCGATCACCTGGATAAAAATCATAAATTTGGTTGGATTGAAAAGTAGTACAAAGCTATGCACCAAAGTTTAAAACTTAGAATTTGTCCAAATCCAGAACAAGAATTATGATAGTACACTCTTAAAATATAAAGGTTCTTCATTAGTATCGATAGTTCCATGAAGAACTTTTAACAGTCATGGAACCTTTCCATTGCACAAACGGTTCTTTATAGTGGAAAACGGTTATTTAAATTATTAAAATGCTCCTGACACAAAGAAAAAATGGTTCTTTTTGTGGAACCAAAAGTGGCTCTTCTATGGCATCGCTATGAAAACCTGCTGTTGGATTATTATTATTATTATTATTTATTTATTTATTTGTCTGCCTGTATAATAATAGTAATTTTGGTTGCTTTGAAAAGTAATAATTCACTTTTCCTCAACACGTTACATAATTTTATTAAAGGGGTCATATGACGTTGCTAAAAAGAACATTATTTGGTGTAATGCAATGTTTATGCGGTTTAAAGTAAAAAAAACACATTATTTTCCACATACTGTACATTATTGTTGCTCCTTTATGTCCCGCCTTTCTGAAACGAGTCGATTTTTACAAAGCTCATCGTTCTGAGAAGCGAGGCGTGCTCTGATTGGCCAGCTATTCAGTGCGTTGTGGTTGGCCGAATACCTCAAGGGTGAGACGGAAATGTTACACCCCTTACCATATTGTGATGGCGTGTCCCGTCGCGACGACACAAAATCAATTAAACCCATTATAAACGAGGCATTTGTTGCATCCAGTGGGGTCATAATTACTGATTATAATGACTTATACTGTCTTTTTACGCGTTGCATTGCGCTACATAAACATTACCATGTCTGCATTTGTGATCGGAGAAACAACAAACAAGCACTACTCTACACAGCTCAAAATTCGCGTTTGAATCGTCAGTGGCAAATTTTTTAAATAAGAAATCATACTTACAGGCTGCGAGTCAGAAGCACCATACAGTCCTTGCAAAGTTGGAGTTGCCCCACTTTATAGAAACAGCCTTTGTGCAAGCCAGCATTGTAGGCTACTCTTCCAGGTTCAGGAAATAGTCCTCTGTAAAATGCGCTACACACTCTGTAATATTTGGGTTGAACTGTTCTGGAACAGTGTTGTAAATATAACTTAACCACTGATTTCTACTTGTGTCCTCTTTTGGAAGCCCAAACAAAGTACTTTCTCTTTCACAATGAAAACAGCGTCTCCAGGACATGGCGCCGGCGGCAATACTACAGCGAGAATAATAGTTCCGTGTTCTTTCTTTGCGTATATATTTGGGCGGTGTTTTACAAATCTTCCCACACCGTGATATAGAGATGTGGGGGCATGTTTAAATGAGCCGTTTTAGGGGGGCGTGGTCGAGTCTTAACTTTTATAAAGAATATCTCTTTGGTTTTGAGACTTTAGTCTTTGCTACTTCAGGGATTTTATCTATGCACAAACAGCTTGTAACACTCCAAAGAGAAAGGAAAACTTGAAATCGCATCATTAGACCCCTTTAACTGAATCCAATTTTAAAACTTTAGTGTTCATCCAAATCTAGAACCCTAAGCATGACAGCACTCTTAAAAATGAAGGTTCTTTATCGACAACAATGGATCTATGAAGTACCTTGAAACCTTTCCATTCCACAAAAGGTTCTTTATAGTGGAAAGATTATTCAAATGTTCTTCACGCTAAGACAAATTGGTTCTTTTAATAACTGATCGCTGAAAGGTTCTTTGGGAAATCTAAAATGGTTATTTTATGGCATCACTCCTTTGTAATCCCTTAGTCTTTAAAACACTAAATAACCACAGACTTTCTATATTCATCTGGTGGGACTTCTTGTCCAGTATTGGGCATGCATTTTTGTAGATATACAAATTTAAAGAAACATTTCAATGATTAATCATATTCAATGATTTAGTTCCGTAATAGCATCTAATGTCAAAAGGATCGGCTGGTAATTTGTCTCGGCAGTGGAAGTTGAAATAATCCAATGCAAATCGTTTTTTGTACACAATCCCTTTGGCCTTAATTGTGGTGGCGGTTTGAACATGGTGTGTGACGAAAGTTGTCATCGCTTGCATCCGCGTCTCTCTGAGCAGAACAGAAACAGCAAGAAGTTCTAACAAGAAACAGTGTGCCAGGTGGCGAACTGGCTGTACCAACACAACGCACAATCTGTCCGCTTCTACATCCAAAGCACTAGCAGCTGCCATCAACAGCCCCACACTCACACTCTCGCACTCACACACACACACACCCCTAAAACATGTTTGCTTCCTCCACTGCTCTCATGTGACTGATAAAGCCACAGGTCGGCCTTCACCACTTTTTAAGGATTTGTCATATTCAAGTTACATTTTAAAGAACGACATTTAAATATATTTTGTGTTTAGGCCTCACTTTAGTGAACAATATTGTGCTTCCACGCTGGAAAGATCTGCTAATCCAAAATTGAGTAGTTAGAGATTTTTCTGCCTAAATTTTTTGAAAATGTAATCTGAGAATAGTAAATTTAGAGATTCCACACAAAATCCAAAATGGGCTTTTTTGCTTCCTTAATACACAATTATGCTCTTAGTGTGATCGCCTTATATCTGTTTTATTTGAAAATGTGCAATTTTACAGAAGTAATATGTATTGAAAATGCTTTTTATGTTGATTTTAAACACTTTGGGTTACATTGAAAATGAAATTCAAAATTGTGATTATGACTTACGTTCATGCATATAAAATCCACATGAACATTTGGATGGGGGGGGGGGGGGGGAGTCAAACCGTTTATCAAAATGTAACAACTCGCTCCGCCTCAGAAACAACTTTTCCTATCAGGTGATGTCACCAAGCCCTCTTATTTTTAACTCCTCCCACAACCACATTTTCACAATCCACTTCATTCCCAGTGGTTAAGATAAAATCCTGCCCTACATTTTTTTATTGAATGTAAAAGTATCATTTAAAAAAAAATTAAATCACTTGTGGGTACTGTTTCACGCTTTTTGTAATACATTTTTAAATGCTATCCAATATTGTGGTTTTGACTTTGTGCGAATAAAATTCGCATAAGCAAACTTTCTTCCAATTTCTCCTAATTTACCTTATTTTCTATATTATACACACTTTCCTGGTCTTATTATGAACGATTAATTGGGGGGAATAATTGCTCCGCCTCAGAAACAGCTTTGTCACCAAGCCCTCTTAGTTTTGACTCCTCCCCCAACCACATTTTCATGATCCAATTCACTCCAAGTAAATACAATCAAATCCTGTCATACATTTTTTCAATTTACATTTTCTGTTTTATTGTAAATATGTCACATTAGAAAACAAAATCATTTGTGGGTGCTATTTCATGCTTTTTGGGATACTTTTTTTAAAAATTGTTGTTAGGACTTCAAAATCCACAAAAGCACATTTTGTCCAAGTCCCTAAAAATTACTTTAATTACTACAGTCCTAGTTTTATTGGGAACAATTTATCAGAGAAAAAAACCCAACAACAACTGTTTATCAAAATGCAACACCCCGAGAAACGATTTTCCATTTTGGATGATGTCAGCAAGCCCTCTAATTTTAAACTCCTCCCCCAACCGCATGTTTACAATCCAATTCATTCCAAATGGCTAAAATCCAGACTTGTTTTTTATCTCTGAAATTTCCAGTTACACTTTAAATGTCACGTTACAAAATAAAACTGGTTGTGGGCCTGTTCCATGATTTTTGGGGTACTTTGTTTTTATAAAAACGTAATCCAAAATAGTGGCAACTTTGTGCATTTAAAATCCTTGTGAGCACATTTTATCCACGATTACTGAATTCTGTTTCCTGCCAGGGGTGATACACTGCATGTTACTGAGCACAAAACATGTCACGTAGGACTGAGCTTTGAAATCATCCCAGCCTCTGCAATTTTTATTAAAACACAACCGAGAACAACGACTGCTAGTATGCGTTTTAATCACATTTGCAATTTTTCCACGTTTTCAATTAGAAAACTGAAAAGCCTGAAAATCTGTCGATATGTACGGATTAAACGACTGTAAAACGAGGGCGACTGGAGGTATGCATCCACCTCAGCGCTCGTAAGCTTCCGATGCAACCCGCTGGCTAAAAATAAAAACTTGGCAAAGTTGTGCACATCTCTTATTGGTCCTATAGTTTGATTTCACATTTAGCATGCGCGGCCCCCCCTCGCGTAAACACGGCATTCTTCTCTTCCCGCCATACAATGAGACTTGAGTGACTCTGGCAGCGAGCTCTGGATCGCTGCTCCTCAATCCACCAGTGTATGTTATCAGCAGGTAAACAAGCTTTCCAACAAAGCCATAATGGAACTGCAAGCGGCATAAAGAGGCTCATCTCAAAAAAGCTATACAGTCCATCAAAGCTGGTGTCATTCCTTCTGCACAGGCGCTGCGGCTGCAAAAACGCGGGAAGCTAGCGTCCATTTTCCTTCGCCAGATATCTGCTGATACCGCTGGGAAGGTTCGGACCAGTTTTTCTGTAACTTGTTAGAGAGCAGGAGTGATTAGGACAGATGAAACATGAGATATTTTTGCCAAGTTCTCTCTAATCCCTTTTTAGTTTGAAAATATTTATTTTCTTCATGGCTAAAAACATCTGCAATTCCCATATTTAAGTTTACACATTACATTCTTGGCCATAACATGCATATACACAAGCAAATCACTATAAATGTACAGACTGTACTAAAATGAAACTCTCTTTGGCTGCCAATCAAAACGAGGAGCTTTTTTTTCCCAGAGTTTGATCAACTGAATCATCTGGTGTGGTGTGAATACATATTCTATTCTCTTCCATGGCACCAAATATCATGCTATATCCTACGGTCTGTCAATCTGGCTGACACACACACACAAACACGCACAATGATCTTTGTCTGCGACATGAAAAGTATCTTAATATAAACTCTATTAATGCTGCATTTGAAATAGAACGTTTAACTTGCAAATGTTTAAATAGTTGTGGCACATATTGCAGCGTCTGACGAGCACGCTGTAATGATATATTATTACAAGCTGAGGCATTACACCTTCTGTCATCATGTGGACACAAGCCACGTTCACACAAGACGCAAAAGGTGAGAATCATGTGGCGTTTCTGTGACCAGCAGCGGTTCATCCTGTTGCGAACATATAGCCTAACGATGCACTCGATGACTTTTAAATTCATTAGACTTTAAATTAGGCTATGAAAGACGATTATAAGAATACACTAATGTGCAAAATAAACCACAACAGGGTGATAAACATAAGAAGCGGAGTCTTGTATTGATTTGAGTTCATGTCGCATTTTATAATCTTATGACATCTTCAAGCTTCCACTGAGAGAAAAAATGTAGTCCGTTACTGTACAAAATAATCACCTAGTAACGTAAGAGGAACGCTGCCGCAATATTAGCCTACAGGCATTAATACTGAAATCCTTTGAGGTCATTTTTTAATACTATCCATAACTGAAACGCAATATTGCCAGATGCGTAAAATACAAGGGAAATGACAGTAGCACTGGTTTCAGTTACCCAGATTTGCTCGTTTTGAAGGAAGTGGCTGATCGCTAAATGTTGCGATATAGTGTCAAAATTACTTTTTTTTAGCAAATAGACTAGTAACATTTCCATGAGCAGTCATGTTTATTTATTTTATGTAATATAAAACAAAAGTGGTCTGGGTAATTTTTCCATATTAGAATACTTTTTTTTTTTTAATTGCAGGTTAATGTACAAAAACAACTACAGGCCTAGACCTTAGTCGGGTTAGACGGCCTTTTCAATTTAGCACGGATGAAATCGAGGCTGTAAGGATAGACTTAGGCTGATGATACACAGGGCAACTTTTTTGAGCAATGTTTTTTGGGCACTTTCCCACTGAGAATGGGTAACAAATTTCAATCTGGATCAGTCTTGGGCCCTGTGTCTCACCTGGTTGCCCACTGACGGCAACATTGCTCAAAAATAGCTTTTATTACAAATAACATGGTTAAACTATGGTTAGTGTAGCAAAACCATGGTTAATTTGTGGTTGCCATGGCTTAACTAGCTATAGTAACCATGTTTTTATATATTTTTTGGTTTTATTGTTGTAAAAACAATACATTTTTACTTTTTTTAAAACTTTTTCTTATTTGTAAGTCGCTTTGGATAAAAGCGTCTGCTAAATGACTAAAATTAAAAGTAAAAAACATGGTTAATTTTTGTCAGGGACTGAACGTTTGTTTGTTTTTTCTAGAAAAATTAACAAATGCTATGTTGTTAAACAACAATATCCATTGAATGTACTGTACTTCGGCCCCTCACAGCCTAATTTTTATTTATTTCTGTGATTCTCTGACTAAGATCTATAAGCCATTTGTATTAGTTTACTGGTTGGTCTAGTCAGCATGGCAAAACTGAATCAACCAATGACAGGAATCTGGGGACGGGGCTATCTGTAGACTGGCCAATGGCAGAGGTGGAGAGTGTTCAGGAAACTTGTTTGATAACAGTTCTATCTAGTTCTATAAGTTCAAGCTAGTAGTACAGAAATCATACATCATTTTGAGTAAGATTTATCTGAAGTTTATAATAATTGTAATAAACATCTAAGGGGATTAGTTCCAAGTTTATTTAGATCTGTGTGAGGTTGGATTAATCAGACTCTTGCATGGCAATACAAGTAATAATTTAAAGATGTAAAAAGGTGTTTGTATGGCTCTGATACATCATTTAAAAGAACTGAATATCACATACTGTATGATCAAACAAACACGGCTTCCTTTCTCAATAACCCATGCCACTTGCTCTTTAACGTTTATCTCTTACTGGGGATGTACAATCCTCCATCTTGAGTAGAGGCACTCGAGGCGAATGAAACATGTCTGTTTAATGATCGTTTTGAATGTGCGCAGCAATAAAAGAATCTTTTGAGAGGCTGTATATTACAGAGCCAAAATCTGTTGCTCAATTTCCACACACAAAGAAGGAAATTTGATGGAATTATAGCTATTTCCAGGTCCCATCGCTTATGTAAAGAATGAATGTTGTTTAATTTCTTCATTTTGATGTGTTGACACACTGAGCCCAGATCATTTTCCACTCAAACCTCTAAAAGTTCCATCTCTATTATCGACTAGCAATGGCGGGATATTAGTTGACAGCTGTTGTGTGTAGTTTTGCAATAGGCGTTATTAAAGGGCTTAAACAGGGCAAGATTGCAGAAGCCAAACATCTCCTCAAATCTACTCTGACAGCAGTCATAAAATGCAAAATATTAATGATGATAATATTTTTATACTTAGTTCATTACTAAGACAGTCACACACATCAAATATAACTTATCTGCTTTAAAGTCAATCAAAACGGACCCTATTTAACACACATACTGGTATTGAAAATTTAAGAAAGGCTGAAAACAATCTGTTTCACAGAGACGCTTTTCACCACTGAATCATTTCCTTATGGGTGCCGACTTGTATATTCAATGTACAATGTAGTTATTTAATAACTGTAGAACATCTGTTGTAAAATTACAAAGATGCATCAATCAATTTATGCAATTGTAAAAAGTTGAAAAATGTCAACGCCATGCAAATTCGAAACAGCAAAAACACATTTAGTTGAAAATTAAGTTATGACTAAATTTATGTCTCATAGACTATGATCTGTCCTGTGACAAATGTGTTTGACTCAACTATGCTCAGATTTCAAGAAAACAGTATGATACTGATATCAAATCAATCATGCCGTAGTTACTGCGTTATTTTTAGATAACTGCATGAAGCATCATATGTCTTTATAAATCATAAAAGTCATGGCATCAACTATGTACTTGCCTTGGCTTAGAGGTTCATGGTGCTCACATGGGCGTCATAAGTTTGAGTTCTTCTCATCTGATATCCTGTTTCTGGATCTTTCATTGTCATTTCTCCATAATATATCTTGATATACTGGATAAAAACAATATTAAAGATTGGAAATCACATTAATTTACTTCAATTAGAATTTTATAATAAAGTGAGCAAAGGGGGTAAATTTCAAATCATTTCTATTAGCAGTTACCTTTGCTTTGATTGGATGTTGTCTGATGATAGAAATCAGTTTTACAATAACAACTTGTCAAAACATGGTTTAAAAATATCAAAATTATATTTTAGTCTTAATGTAAACTAACAGAGAACTCTTTTTCCATTCTGTGTATTACTAATAATAATCAGGTATTAATTAATAAAGTACCTGAGCAGAAGCATATTTCTGAAAGACCAATGTATAATTGAACAGAAATACTTATATTACAAGACAAGTGTATTCTAGTTTCAAAAGGGTTTTGTTTTTGCAGCAATGCCATAAAAGAACCATTTTTGGAACCTTTTTAGCGAATAGCCCTAAAATACCCATTAGAGTGAAGAACATTTTAATAACCTTTTTCCATTATAAAGAACCTTTTGTGGAATGGAAAGATTCCATGAATGTTACAGATGCTTCATAGAACCAAAATTCCAATAAAGAACCTTTATATTTAAGAGTGCGGTTTACTTCTGCTCACTATCTGTACAAATAAAAGTGAGAGAAAAAAAAAGTGCATGAAAAAATATTACAAGCCACGTGCATTGTTCATTCAGCATATTATCAGCTTTTTGGTGAAGCAAACACCGTTTGGAACGATGTCACACCAGCGCCGAGCTCCGTGGTGTCTAGCATGGGTAAGTCCCGGCTCCACAGTAGGGGGCTGTAAACATTTACACTGAGAGGCTGTCTATTCCACATGGTTCTCCTTCACCAGCAACCTCAGCATCTCGCGTTTAGTCATTCAGGCCTGTCCCGAGATACTACGAATCACACCATCAATTTATGAAAACGCCATCCAAATGTGACAGCCGACTTATGCTAAACGGAGCAAATAAAGCAAAACATTGCCGAAACACCCCTAGGCCCACATGGTACCGAAGAGCTGCTATGCTCCCCGCTGTGAACTGGGAAAGTGATGTTGGTGCGCCGTGCTCCTCCAAGAGGGTAATACCGTTCCCGGGCCCCGATCGAAGCACTTTTGAAGTCTGTTGCGTGCGAGAGCGTGCCAACGTTAGCACACGACACTAGCTAATGCCCCCACAAAAGCCAACATTCGACAAGCTGAAAGAGAAAAACGTCTAAGTTGGGAATAATTCCCTCAACCGCCGTACCTCAGCACTGCTTTAATTTCAGACAGAACACGTTACGTAAGTGACAGACAATAGCAATAAAATGGATCCCATTAATTCCTGACATGTATAGGCTTGTTTGCTATTCATTAGTTTAATTGACACAATAGAGGCGTAATTCTTTTAAAATCGTCCGTTCTGCTCGGTTGGAAGTGTTGCCAATGACTCAAGAGCATCAATAGGCGATGATTGCAAAACTTCTGTAAACAAGTACTTCCAATCATAGCGGTGCATGCATTTGCATAGGAGGAGAGACGGAATCAGGGGGCATATTTTTGGGTCTAAAATCTTTGAATGAGAAAAACCCATTTATAGTATATTTTCCACTCAAAAAGCTCTTTAAAATGACATGCAGTGTAGAACCGAACACAACTGGAGAACGGATGTTAATGGGAAACCTCTTCAAGCATCAAGGCCAAAGCTTCATCACACTTTGATTCAACAAAAAAGCCTTTAAATGTATTGAAGATGCATCTGTTTCCCAAAGGTATGACAAATAAAAAATAAATAATAGAAAGAAAACTATTGCAATACATTCGCAGTATTCTCACCATGACGCATGAAATAAAGTTCTCGGACGCTGCGAGGAGTTTGGGATCAAACCTTTATTGTTTTGAAAACTCTAAATTCTTTTACAATACAGTCATTTTTTGTTACTGTGTGATCTGATGAATAATATACAATGTCGTTAAATTCAATAAAGACATTCACAAACATGAAATATTACTTTCTATTTCAACATCCTACAACAGAGGGAAGGTATGTGCTGCTTTTTCTTCTGACGCTTGTTTCAACAGCACAAACCTCCCCTTTTTTTCCGAAAGTGCATCTGAAGGATTGCGAGACCTCTGCGGCGGCCGTCCAAATGTAGGTCATAATAAACAGGAGGGTCGTACTGTGCTGCGAGTAACATCAGCAGGTGTTTACTGATACCTCCGACTACAACGCAAGTAAATTAAAGAAAATATTATCTATACGCATGCCATGACCATTCCTCTGGTAACATTTACAATAAATTGATATTTTCATATCCTTCTGAAATAAGTAAGCTGATCATGATGGTGCCCCCCCCCCCCCATAATATTAATGAAGTAATATGTAACATCCAAATACATTTTGTTCATTTTACAGACTTCTTGCGACGGCTTCAGAGCCATCGCACGTGGAGGCAATGCCCCGATAAAGTTTGGTCCACATTTACAAATCCTCTGCGTATAAAAAAAAAGAGATAAAATGGTTTGCAACAGAGGCAAAAAAAAAAAAGGGAAAAATTATTTTGTCTTCTGATGTCGACAAAACAACCAAGGATGAGCGTGTTTGCTTTAAAAAAAGCAATAAAACATACTGAGCTCATTACAATATGATCAATATGTACACGATTACACTTTCTTGTTCCACGGCACGGCCTTTACTCTGTAGAACTTGGTGCCGAGAGGAACTTTGAACCGGTTTTGGGCCTGGAGACAGATAATGACAAAAGAAACACAATCAAAATATGTAATATATCATCACATAAAAATAATTAAATAAACTAGATAATTTAATATAAGTGCCTGCAGTAATGATTAGCAGCTGATTATGAAAACACACTTTTATGCTCAAAGATGCAAAACAGAATTAAATGCATAATTGTAATTCAATGTTATCTTCCTGATGAGCTTAATTAGGAAGTTTTGCAAAGGAACTGAGTATACATTTTAATATTTGCATCTCAAATATAACCAATGTTAACAAAAAAATAGATCAGACATGTCATGAAAAATAAGCTAGTGTTTTGTCATCAAGGATGTTATATAATGAGCGTGCAATAATACCGTCAAAATTATTTACTGAAATAGAATTATACAAAAACACTCCATTTGGAGTGTTCGCATAAATAATAGAATAATAACGGATACCTTTTTGGCTTGGCAATATTCCTTCTCCATGACTTTTCCTAGAACCCACGGCCGTCTTGTTGCTCCTGTCGCTAAAAAAAAAAAGTGATTGATATACAATAAAATAAAAGACAATAAAAATGTGCTTTATGTAAAATAAAACTACAAAACACTTTATCAGTAGTAAAACACATTCTCTGTATCGTATTTTTTTTTTACCTAGAATATAAAAAAATAATTCAATTTACCAAATGCATTGATACATTAATATATACAATTAATAAATAAGAATAATTAAAATAAGTAAACATGTACTCGGGAAAGATCAACAAAAACCATCTTGTTTAAAATATGCAAAACCTAATATATTTAATTAATCGGTCCCTTTATTAAGTATTCGTGTCATGTGTGACTGACCTGGTTTGAGGTCCAGTGCAGTGAGGGACTCTGAGTGCAGGAAATAAAGGGTGGGACCAACAGTGAAGAGAACGTAATTATCGTGCCTCTCGTCCAGGATTATGAGAACCAAGTCGCCCACCTGAAAACTACAAAAGAAGGGGTTTTCAAATGAGGTGGAGGGCTGAACGCTCAAATCATTAACGCTAATATCCAAGAATACTTACTCTCGAATGGAGATTTTCTCCGAGTGCCGTGACGAGACGGACGACATACTCTGTGACATCTGTAAAACAAATTGTTAGATGATTCTAGAGATATTTACACTAGTAAACGTGTGTAATGTTGCTTGGGTACACTCTCTGCACCCGTTATAAAATAAAACCGCATACACTGTAGTGCAAAACATCAGTTTTGGTTAAATGCAATATTGATGAAACCATTTCAGTGCTTGTAGGACGTGTAGGAGTTTGTACCTAAAACACATGTATGTGTGCCATCTAGTGGTAAGGAGTAGAACAGTCTTAAATAGCATGCATTTTTAGTAAATGCATAAAGCACACAATAGGGACAAAGAACAATGAGTATCTAAAATACACTGTAACATACATAGATGTTAAATAAGAAATGTGGGATTTAAACACGTCTGTGGGTTGTTTGCAAATGAGCTGAAATTCAGTCCTAGCTTAATTACTCAGACTAAATTCATCTTGTGAATCTGCCCCGAGCTGTCAGGACTCTAAAGTGTGGGTTACGTGTCTCATAAGATGCGTCTCGCGGCCAATAAGATGGCAATTGTAATCTTGCTAAAGAGATTAAACCTATTTGCAGAAATAGTCCCAGGGGAAATGTAATTAAATTATATCAAAGAGCCTCATGTTTTAATTAACTGCTGATAATGTGCAAGTTGTTACTGTCATAACAACAGCAATGTAGTGTATATGAACTGTACAGTGAAGACTATCTACAGTATTTTGCTTATAGATATAAAAAACTATAAAATAAAAGAAATGACATGAATGCCTTTAACGTTCCTGTGTCAATAGCTGACCTGCATTAATTGAGTGTATTGTTCTATTTACCATCACTAATTACTGCTTTTGAAGTTGTCAATTATCAACCGAGATCAAGCACAAATGACACGAATACAAATGATCAATTTAAACCATGTTAAACGACGTTCTCATACAATTAACACATTTTGATGAAATATAAGAGCCGAAACTGTAACCACACGCATATTCATGTATAAATGAATTCAAATATATTTACCAATCTTTGACTAAGTCTTTTGTTCTCTTCCTCCTTCATATGTAAAGTCTGAAACACAATAATTGCATATGAAAATGCAATGATTTTGTCAATAAAATTATATAAAAATATATATGTGTGAAAGTGAATTACCCTTTCCAAAATCAGTATGCGCTGTTTCTCTTCAGACAGCATAGGGTTGTCACTGCATCAAAATACACAAAATAAATGTCACAAACTACACAGTTCACTAATTCAGCAAAGCTTTAAAAGGAACAATTTTCTAAAAGCCAATAATAATACAGAGCAGGGAACTTCATTAATGTGACAAGTCTCCTCACCTACAGCATGGGCTCGACTCACATCTTTCTTCTTCTACCTGATCTACTCTGCTTTCCTCTCTCAAATACATCCATTCAGCTCCTTTAAAGATACAAGGTCTACAAAATATTGTCTTACCTCTACACAAATTGATCGGCCTTACATACTTTTAATTGACAAGTATAAAAGATTGTTTTTCTAACAACTGCTGACATTCTGCAAGACATTAAAATAAATTAATAATAATAAAATTATACACGTATATACTTGTATGTGTGTGTGTGTGTGTTAATAATACATTTGTAGACTTTGACAAGAATTATATAAATTACTAATTCTATTAAAAACTACAAACTAGAAAAATTAACTCCACTCTGTAATTATTAAAAAATATTTTACACCAATAATTATATAATTTTTCAAATAATTCGTCTTTAGATACACATCTATAAATCTAGAATAAATTTTGCCTACAAAAAGCATATAAATCACTAATTCTGTTCAAAAACTACAAACTATATAACCTATTAACTCCACTGTTACTATTATTATTAAAATATTTTAATATAATAATTATATAATATATATATTTTTAAATAAGTCTGTCTGTAGATATACATCTATAAATCTAGAATAAATTTGTAGATCGACTACAAAAAGCATATAAATCACTAATTTTGTTTGAAAAATACAAACTATAAAACTTTTGAACTTCATTCTGTTATTATTAGTAGTAGTAGTATTAAAATGTTTTAATATTATTATTAGATAACATATAATTAGTTTTTCAAATAAGTCTGTAAATAAACATTTCTAAATGTATAATAACTTTGTATAATTTTGACTAAATATATATTAATTTAAGCGTTAATTCTGTTCAAAAACTACAAATGATAAAATTTATGAAATTATTAAATCTAGCGCAATTATGTTCTGATTAACAAAATGATGTTTTATTTCTCTCATAAGATATTTCAGAAAAAAAATTAAATGAGAAAAATAAACACGTTTTTGACATAAATAAATGTGTATTTTGGGAATTATATATATAAAAATCAACTTCTTTGTAACTATTCCAAAACTTTTTAACTAAGACAAACCTCATCCCTCCAAAACTTTAACTTTGTTGCTACAAGAGCATGTGACATCAAGTGTATTCTTAAAGCTCATTCAGCTCCAGTCGTGCAGTATTTTTAGCACCAAAGCTGGCTGTGCAGGTTTATTATTTTACAGTAATGAATGCTGTTGAGTGAGAACATAGACCAACAACAGGTTGTTGTACTGCTAGAATAAAATGAATAATTTCAATCCATCTTGTGGATAATGTCAAAGACATTCCCTCAGCATGCTGTTGACTTAACTGAGCCAGTTCAGTTTTCCAGGGTTTATTAATTTAGCTCTAGTATGACTGTGTCGCATGTGAACTTCAGCCCAGATGCTTACTGCACTGTCATCATGCTGGCCTCAACGGCCGACTCCACCCTCTCCTCGTCCTTGAACGCAGCCACAGACGCCAATCTCTCTGAATCAAGGGTGGACGGCGAGAGAACTTCCACATAGGCGGGGCCACAGGCGCCGTGAGCTTCCGTGACGACCGGGATGGGATTGGGCGGAAAGAAGGACGATGAGACGAGGACGGTGCTTCGCAGACGGTTGAGTTCCTCCTCCATCTGCTTCTTCTCCTGAAGGATGGAGGCACGGTCCTCGGAGAGCGTTTCGATCAGGCCTTCAGGAAAACAAGAAAAAACAGAGAGGACAATGATCACATTTTAACATTTATTGATTGCACTGACCGTTTCTGTGCAGTTTCGTAACAAATGTTTGAAAGTGAAAATGTATTAAAATTATAAGCTAAAAACTGTTTTTATACCTTTATCCTTCTCTTGTTGCTGTGCCAAGTTTTCGAGCTGCTCAGTGAGATCACTGATGATGTGCTCTTTCTTTAGCTTCTCCCGGGTCAGAACAGTATTGAAGTTTGTCTAGAAGTGAACAGTACATTAAAACAAGAAATTTTAGGGTACATTTATAATACATTTTAATAGGTTTTTAGATCAAAAATGTTACAATACCTACATTTTCAGCGAGTTCCAATTTATTTATTTTAAGTTTAGGATTGTTTTTTTTTACTTGTCCTGACTATTTTTTATTTATTAAAAAAAAGAATTATTTTCAGCTACAAATTATACTTTTAATTAATTTTCTTTGCAACCAAATGACTAGGTTCTTAAATTGTAATAATAGCTGGAAAATATACAGCAGCTATGTCAATTCAATTCATTTAAATTATGCAAGCCAATGACAGCTATATTAAATACACACACTGGAAAATAATGGCACACAATGCAAACAATTACGGTTTAATTTTAACTCCTCATCCAGTGTTGTATTATTATTAATGTCAGACATTAATTTAGTCAGCCATTTAATTTAATGTCAGCTTGTTAGATATCTTACCTTGGTGACATTTAAATCAGCAACAACTACATTTAATTACATTTTTAATATTAATAAGTATAAAAAGACATGTACTGAATGTAAGATGTAGTGATCCAATGGTTTTGCCAACTTTTGAATTGCAGTGGCAAAAAAACATCAGCTTGATTCAATAGTAGTCCAGAATCTTTATATTGCTAACCTGCTGCTCAGCAATGAGCGAGGTCTTCAGGTTCTGCATTTCCTCGTTCTTTATGCGTTCCAGGAGCTCTAGTTTGGCCAGGAGCGATGCCCTTTCCTCGGTCCACTGGCCACTGTCCAGTGACAAAGCAGCACTGGTTTCCATACCGATCTCTGTCTTTTCTACAATAAGTCCCACTCTGAAACACAGAAGCAGGTGTGAGAATTGACCTCACCATACTGGAGATCAACCTGACTTTGCATTACTTCGAAGCAGTCATTTAGCTGATGTTTCCTTAATTCAATGCTAATTCATAAGCTGAGCAAGTTGTTACATTCTGAAGAACCTTCTTTGCATGTTGTGCAATGATTAATTATTGACAATAAGACAGGAACATGTGTTAATGAAGTAAATAGCAACAATTTAGTCTCTTTCTAGAGCTCTATCGGTGTTCATTGCTTGCTTCTTGCAGGGTTTGAACCTGTAACCTTTTATTACCAGCTTTGAATTTTAACCACTTTGATTTTTCTGAAGTGTTAAAACAGTCGCCTAAATAAATAAATAAATACATATTTAAAAACCTCCAATTTACTGGGATTGGTGTAAGACTTGAACACAAATCTGTTTTCTGTTTTTAATTAATCCCTGTTTTACAGGCACATGTAACAGGGTTATCACATTTCTTGCTAATTTCTACTTAAGAAATGTTTTAATGAAACTGTTCACAGTTTTTGTTGGTTCTTTTTGATGTGCTAATTATTCACATGAGTGAATGGAATCAGAAAGAGTAAATGAATGCATGTAGCTTGTGTGTGTTTTCTGTTTTTAATTAACAGTAAAGTTAGAGGTAGAATCTTTCATTTTAATGGACTAGAGCAGCATTGTTTCAGTGTCATTTCATTTGTGTCCTCGGCAGATGCTTTTTTTTTTTTTTTTGAGTTTTTCATGACTAAATCATCAAGAAAATGGGGTTATTATCAAACAAACCAACAGAAATAACAAGACCACATTAAAAACATAATTTTTTTAAACAAAATGCTAAGATGCTGTGGGTGTTTGCTATGGGATTGTTAATGTTCTGGGTGCTTGCCCAAGTCAAAAGAGCTCATCCAAAAATTCACCAGTTTGGTGTCAAAAAGATTCCCTTTTTCAAAGAAATTTATATTTTTCAGTAAGGAAGGCATTAAATAGCAGTAAAGCAGTAACAGTAAAGACTGGTACGAAATAATTATTTCATATCATAAACATTGGGCTCCATTGACTTTAACTAAAACATTTTTCAAAATATCTTCTGTGTTACACAAAAGAAAGTCAGTCATACGCTTGGAACATTTTTCTCCCTTTAACATTAAAGGTTACTGAAATCCATAAATAAAGCAATTATATAAGTATAAGCAATTGCTATGTGCTTTAATTCGGAATCTTAGAAAGATTTTTGTGGGATTGTCCGATTAGAAAACTTGCATTTACTTACATGTCAGTGGATTGTCTGTCTTTGAGCTGATTTTCAAGGAGTTCAATTTGTCCTAACAGTCTTGTCTCAGTCTCCTCTTTTTGGAGTTGAAAGTCTCTTAAGGCCTCTTTTAATGCAGCTTTGACTACCGCCTCTTTCTCCTTCTCCATCCTCTGCAGGGCCTCCACCCTCTCTTGTTCCAGTCTTCCGGACAGTAGTGAGTTTTCTGCCTGCAGATCTCCGATAACAGTCCTTAGTTCTCGCTCTTTCTCCTGGAAAGCCCTCTGCTCATCCTCCTTTTTCCTCTGTAAGGCATCAAACTGGTCCTGGTGATCACGCTGGATCTTCTGGACTCGTTCCTCACAGTCTTTCTCCGCATCCTGCGACTTCTGCTTGAGTGCTGAAAACTTTTGGCGGAGTAGGGTGCTCTCCTCTTCGTGCCGATCCACGAGTTCAGAGATGCAGTGGTCTTTCTCTAACCTCATGAGCGCTCGGAGCTCGGCCAGGCCCACCTCGTACTCTTCGTTCTTCTGCTGAAGCTGCTGGTTCAACATGTCGATTTGCGTCTGCAAGGTGGTTGTTTGGGTAGTAAGCTCCGCTTTCAACACCTCCTCTTGGGTGCTTTTGGCCTCCTCGTACTGGAGTCTCATGTCCTCCATTTCGGCCTCTTTAAGTGCCATCTCCATTTCCAGTTTGCAGCGGGCGTCTGCAAGTTCTGTAATGCGAGCCTCCAAGTCTTTCAAGCGTCCCTCGCGTTCCTTGAGTTCAGCAGAATGTGAATCCACCAGATCTCTTAGCTTCACCAGGTTCTCCTGGACAAGTTTGTCAAGTGCACTTTCTTTTTCCAATCTGAGAGATTCCAGCTCTGCTTCATGTTGTTGTTTCAACCGTGCCTCCAGTTCCTGAAGGTGCACTTTCTCTGCCTTCTCCATCTCCTGACTGATTTTCTGTTGGCCGTGCTCAATCTCAAAGTGCAGGTTCTCCAGCTGCCCAGCGAGTTCGTTCTTGGACAGCAATGTAGCTTTCAGTTCTTCACTTTGCTTCAAGATCTTCTCCTCAAGGTCCTGCACAGTTTGCTTGTGAAGATCTTGAAGTTCTTGCATAGAGCGTTCCCTCTCACTCTCTAGCTGGGATATTTCCTTCTCCTTGCGCTCCACGAGCCCCTCCAATTCTAGCATTGCTCTCTGGACGTCTCGAACAATTTTCCGATTGCCTTCAAGCTCTTCCGTGAGAGTTTGTATCTGCTTTTCATGATCGTCCTTCAAACTCTGGAGATTGGTTAGTTGCGTTTCTCTCAGCTCCTCCTCGTGACAGTATCTGACACTGTTGAGAGCGTTTCGGACCTCAATGGTCATTGTTTTCAGGGCGAATCCAAAGTCTTGTTGCTCCTTCAGAACAAGACCTCGAAAGTGGTAAAGGTCTTCTTTAACTTTTCTAAAATTGCTCTGGGACTCTTCCGCAGCAGAGCGGTACCTGTCCGCTGAGAACTCGAGAGCTGCAATTTTTGAATTTTCCTTCTCAAGAGTAGTAGTGTCCCGTATACGCTTGCTATCGATTGCATTAATGACGGAGGAGTAAAGAGACTCCACCATCATCTCTGGGCTTGTGGGATCACTTATGGGATTAGGTGACATCAAGTTCTCCTCAATAACAAACTCATTAACTGCTGACATGAAATCCAACTCGGGACTTTCTGCCAATGAGTCTAAGTCCAAGGAGCCTTGCTGTACAGGATCCATATTGGGGTGTCCAATGGTTTCAAAGTCAAAAGTCTGGGCATCTATGCTGTCAGGTGATAGGTCCTCCAAGGGACCAGGAAGCACCAGGGGTTGGCAGTCCGGTGCTTTGAAACTGAGAGTGGACAAAGTTTTGGTGGAGGTAGAGGTGATTTCAGTTATGCTTTCAGATCTGGGTGTTAATGCGGTGGATCTTTGAGCACTCCGGCTACAGGAAAACTATAAGGCCAATGCAAGAAGTTAAAATCATGTGGGAAATGACATTGCTATAAAAGTCAAATTAGACTATATACAAGTTTCAATGTAATGGAAGACACGACAAACCTTGCATAGACCACTGCCATTTCAGGTTATGACATTTCAGTTAAAAATAATGAGCTCAAAAAGAAACGCATGCTTGGCTGAATCACATTAAAGGGATAGTTCACCCAAAAATGAAAATTACCCCATGATTTACTCACCCTCAAGCCATCCTAGGTTTATATGACTTTATTCTTTCAGATGAATAAAATCATAGTTATATTAAAAAACATCTTGGCTCTTCCAAGCTTTATCATGGCAGTGAATGGGTGTTGAGATTTTGAAGTCCAATAAAGTGCATCCATCCATCATAAAAATTACTCCACACGGCTCTGGGGTTAATAAATGCCTTCTGAAGCGAAGCGATGCATTTGTGTAAGAAAAAATATCTATATTTAAAACTAAAACCATAATCTCTTGCTTGGAAGAGCTCCGATTGTATTTGTCTGAAAGAAGTTGTCATATACACCTAGGATGGCTTAAGTAAGTAAGTAAATCATGGGGTAATTTTCATTTCTGTGAACTATCCCTTTAAGATTAACAAAACGCATTTAGAAAACAGATAAGGTGATTTATATTTCATACCACCATGACAGATTTATAACATCCAATATTTCAATCACTTAGCAACAAGTATTACAAATGAAATGACTGAACACAAAGTACCTTTTGTTCATTTAGTAGGTCTGTGATAGTTTGTGACATCTCGTCCACACTCTGTGCAGCCTGAACCAGCTGATGGAGAACCTCAATATGTTGGTTAAGAGGCTTAAAGTCACACAGTGTGGGGACCCTGATAAAGAAAACAGGCAACAGACCATCATCTAGGAGGATTTAGCCATGATATAAAGGTTAATGGCTCAAAAAACACAAGAAAGAAAAACAGTTCTGCATTGAGAAGTTACGTCTGAAATGTGTGTATTGTGACCGGGTATGAGGCATTTACCTGAGGTAAGGCTGAACCTCGGAAGGACAACAGGTCTTGAGATACTGCAGGTCACTCAGGCAAATATCTGGAAGCTCAAAGTCAAACTTTCGAGGCTTTCGGGTCTAAAACAAAAACAAAAAAAGATTCATTAATTCTGAAATATCCTCTAATTTCATGTAGGAATCCTGAGAAAAAAAACACGTTCAAAGACTCACGCAAAACGAAGAGGGTGGCCATGAGTCCAGTCCTCGAAACAACCGGTTTCTGAGAAACGATTTCCCTGAGACAAACAAAAGCAGTGTTTTTCAAGCAATAGGACACTCAGGTGTCCATGTTTATTCCCGAACTAAAAGAAGCCATATACAATATGAAGAATAAACTTACTAAAGAGCTTCCCAAAGGATTCCCTTTTTACTTTTTCTGCCTCATAGAGGTTTTTTCCATCTTTGACAAGGGCATTGGCCCACTGGAAGAAAAAATAAAATAAAACATAAATGAAAACACAAATAAAACAGCCAGCCCAGATATTTTTTGACAAACAATAATTGAATGTGCAGAAATGTTATAAAAACAAAATAAATATCATATGTGACCCTGGACCACAAAACCAGTCTTAAGTCGCTGGGGTATATTTGTAGCAATAGCCAAAACTACACTGTATGAGTCAAAATTATACATTTTTCTTTTATGACAAAAATCTTATTTTATATATTAATTAAAGATAATGTTCCATGAAGATATTTAGTAAATTTCTTACCGTAAATTTATAAAAACTTAATTTTTGATTAGTAAAATGCATTGCTAAGAACTTCATTTAAACAACTTTAAAGGCGATTTTCTCAATATTTAGGCCTATATTTTTTTGCACCCTCAGATATTGTCCTATCCTAACAAACCATACACCAATGGAAAGCTTATTTATTCAGCAGCTTTCGTATGATGTATCAATCTCAGTTTCCAAAAATGTACCCTTATGACTGGTTTTGAGGTCCAGGGTCATATTATTCACTGTCTCTCTGGTCAAATCATTTCTGGTCACATCTGCATCTCTATAGAATATGAATTAATGTAGCTGATTCTTACTTGTCTGTAGTGTCCTATGAACATTTTGCGCCTGACCACCTCCACTACGGCAAGACAGTACATCTGTGGCACAGTGCTGAGCGCCTCCACCACCCGCACGCGCTCCAGCAGCTCCGTCAGCAGCCTCAGGAGAGCCTGCAGCTTCTCTCCATCCTGATCAGCGTGAAGCATCACGTAGCAGCACCATCTGATGGAGGAGACACCACAGTGCAGTTAGGAAACGCTTACAATTCACCTTGAATATGTATCATAGCTCTATGGATTCAAAATAGCCAAAATCAAAGCTCAAACTACTTTATGTTCAAGCCAAGTTTTAGTGTTGTCCACGAAGAAAAAAAAAACACTGCTCTTACTTGAGACGAACTTGAAGGTTGTTGGCTAGCTCCTGTTTGGCAGTGGTACACTTCTGCTTGATGTCTAGTAGCTTCCTGTGATTGGTCAGCATGATCATCAGCTGGTTGGCATGACTCAGACACAGGTCAGGCAGCACCGAAGTGTCCTTCAGGTTTTCAGCCCTCTTCTGATTGGCAAGAAATCCCTAGTAGAAGGCAAAGGAGAACACATGAGGAAGAGTAGCTTTCTGAAAAACTCATTACTCAATATATTCAAACATTGGAAACGTGTGGAAGAAGTTTATTGTTTGGTTGATCTGCCTCAATGTAATACAGGTTTATAAAGAGGCTGTTATTGAAAGATGGGGCAGCGCCAACTATTAGACCTTACAGTAAACCTACAATCCACAAAAAAGTAAATGTTGCAACCTACATTTGAAGAGGTCAACCAATCATATATACATCAGTATATATTATCACAGCAGCAAAAAACCAAGGTTGGAAAATGGCCATAAAAAAAGTTAAATACACTAATGAGTAGAATATGTCCCCTCTAGGCTGTTTTATGCTGACTATAAAAATGAGAGTTGCTTACCTGAGCAAGTTCCTGCTGTTCATTGACCAATCGTTTACAGCTTGCTATCATTTGGTCAAGAGCATACAATCTGTCTTCAAGTCCTTTGATGGCCTTCATGTTCTGATTATCCAATTTGGTAATCGTCTCGCGGCATTCAGTTAGAAAGGGTTGGATAATTCGTGGGTCGAGCTGGAAGCATAAAGAATGAAAGAAACAAATTAGAGTGATCATGGACAGTAAAACAGTTCATTGGGAGTGTCCTGTGAATGAGAAGATGATGTACACTACTGTTCAAAACTTTGGGGTTGGTTAGATTTTTTTTTCTTCATGTTTTGGAAAACAAAAAAGTCTCTAATGCTCATCAAGGCTGGACTTGTATTATCAAATATTTTGTGAAATATTATTACAATTTAAAAAATCAAAATTAAAAATATTACAAAATGCAATCATTTCTGTGATGCAAAGCTGAATTTTCAGCATCATTACTCGAGTCTTCAGTGTTAACGTTACATGATCCTTCAGAAATCATTCTAATATGCTGATTTGCTGCTCAAGAAAAATTATTAATATATGTTGAAAATACTTATTTGAAACATATAACTATAAATGTATTTATAATGAGTTTACTGTTATTTTGATCAATTTAATGCACATTTACTTTTGAAAAAATCCTATTGACCACAAACTTTTAAACTTTAGTGTATGTGACGTCTACGTGATGTGTAGCTGGATGTTTTAGCCACAGTATATGGTTATTTTTGATGGAAATGAAACAAAACATGGTTTATATTTGAATAACCACTAGGTAATGCTTATATTTGGATAATCCAGTGAATTAAATAGGTTAACCTTTTTTTTTTTTTTTTTACTTTTTATTAGGAACTTGATGGAGGCAAAGCAAACATAAGATGATTATTCATACCAAATGAATAAGTCTAACTTGAGCCCAAAAACAGTGTCAAATTACATAATCATGCTTGAGCTGGGGAAAAAAAAAATTAAGTCTTAAAACACATCAGTTGAATCCTATATTTTTCTTATAGTATGTTATTATGCCATAGTTGAGATATTGATTTCACAACTAAATTCTGCATCACATTACACTCTTACGGTGTATTTTATGATCTTACTGATCTGACTCTGTATTTTAGCATTACTCTGTTTCTTTGTCATATAAGCAACTTAAAGAATTCCTGCTAACTAATAGCTGCGTAAACATATGTAATCTGATATAAATAGTATAACAAAGTGTCTACTGTGTGACACACCTCTACACACAGTCACATCATCATAATGCCCATTACTGTCCATCTCAAAACAATATAAAGGTTGCCACAGGTTTACAGACTGATTCATATTTTTAACCAAAGCATTTCCTTCCCAAAGACTCGCCTATTACTCACCCTGTTGATTGAGTCAAAACACTTCCTCACTACTGACTCCACATCGTTAGGTCTGTCCTGAACGTTGATCCAATCCAAGAGCGTGACATTGAAAGAGGGTGTGGCTCCCCTCTCTGGAGACTCCTCCTCTTCCTCTAGAGCTGCTTTTAGACTACAGCTGCCCCTCAGTCTGTCCTGAGGAGAGGAAGACGCCTGGGACGACGCTTCTCCTGAAGCAGAGACCGGTGAGGGCGACTTCCGATTCTTCTGGCTGTCAGCAGGACAGAGGATAGCCGACAGGGTGGATGTTTCTCCTACTTCATCCTCATCTTCACCTGTGGTTCTCGGGTGAGGGGAGCTGGACTTCTCCAAGCTTCCTCGGTAGCTCTGCCGAGTCAAACACTCGAGCAGTGGAATCTTCGCCATGACTGAGACAGCAGTGCCAAGCCTGATGAATTAACATTAATATTAGTGATCTATTCATCTCTATTCACACAATACACCGCCGTTCAAAAGTTTAGGGTCAGCTTATTCATTTATTATTCAGCAAAGACACATTAAATTGATCAAATGTGTCAGTAAAACATTTATAATGTTATAAATATAATGTTATAATGTTATAAATGTCAAATAAATGCTGTTCTTTTGAACTTTCTTTGAATTAAAAAAAAATCTTGACAGAAAATGCACCACGGTTTCCACAAAAATATTCAGCAATATTTAAGCATTTTCAACATTGATAATGAGAAAAGTTTCTTGAGCAGCAAATTGGCATATTAAATTGATTTCTGAAGGATCACGTGACCCTGAAGACTGGAGTAATGATGCTGAAAATTCAACTTTGCATCACAGGAATTAATTGCACTTTAAAATATATTTGAATGGAACATTTTGTTATAATATTACTGTTTTCACTGTATTTTTGATCAAATGAAAGCAGCTCTGGTGAGCATAAGACTTCTTCCAAAAATATTTTTAAAAATCTTACCGACCTCAAACTTTTGAATGTCAGTGTATATGCTACAAACTCCATTTACAATTACTACAAATTTAAGACAACTTAAAAAAAACATACATTTGATGTTTTAACAAAATAACTTCCTTTTTTTTATTGAAAGAAAGAAAGAAACCGGGAGTCAAAAATTAACATACTTTGTGAGTTTTAATTTGATGTCTTCAAAATTCTGTTGGTAATTTGTATAAGCAGTGTCAAATTTCATGAGGAGTTTTTGATAGGATAGGGTGCAGTCGTCCAGGTTAGCCATGATGGCCGCCCATCCCTGGTGCTGAAGGTGTTCATCATGGACCAGACGCTCACAGAACATGCAAAGCTTCTTGGCAACCTCAAACATTTCCTAAAAAAGTGCACAACACACCCCACAAGTGTCATTTGCATACAAATATAAGAAACCCTTCCATCTAAGCCTCAGACATTTACAAGAGGGCTTTGAATGTATTTGCATTAATGCTCTCAAATGTACATGACACTCAAACCTTACATAAAAATCATTGTTATAACACAGTGTGGATGTGCATAGATGTGTAAAACTGAGTAAATCTAAGACGACAGAGGTTGGTCATTAGGTCAGAACAGAAGTTGGCCTGTACCACAGCCAGTTGAGTGCGGGAAGCGACGGTGTGAAAGACGGCAGGCATCATGAGTGACTCCTCCACCTTCAGCTCCATCTCATTCTCTATGGAGAAGGTCGTTTTGGGGATGGTTGGAGCTCGGTCAGACAGAATCATCTCTTTGTTGAATAAGAAGATCGGGTTGGTGTCCTGAGGCAGCCAGAGACAAAAATCAATTGCCATTTAGTAATCGTGTTACTCAAGATCCTCAATATTTCATGGTCATTTTAAATGCACAGAAAGCTAATCAAATAACACAATTATTACACACACTGCTTTTATAGTGCTTCTTTGCAATTTTCATGTCAAACATTTTAGCAGTGCTAAAGTACTTTGCAGCAATGATTACATATTTGGCTATATAATAACTATTATTACCCTCTTAACAAATTTTGAAAATCAAAAATGCTGTTTGGATGTTTTATTTTGCTTGTTACTCACCGTTCCGGCACTGTAGCTGCACACGCGCCTCTCTGCCACCATACACTCCCCTCCATTGACCACCAGCACCTGGTGCTGGACTGCAATTTTATATTTGGCCTGAATGGCATGTTTAAGGTCCAAAACACTATAAAGGGCACAAAGAACAACACATTTTAATAACCCAGTAAAACAAATCAGGACTCAATTTACAAACAAATCTGAATACAGAAACAACTGATGGAATTTGCACTTTTCAGGAATTGATAAGACGTATATAATAATACTAATAATTTGGACCTTAACCATCATAGAATACAGGTATTTACACTGGAATAATGTAATTAATAAATTAGTATGTTGCATCTCTAAGAATCACCTATGTTATATATTATTCCATATAATGCAGTTTCTCATGAATATGTAAATATATGCATGGGTGTAAATTCAGAATAATATAAAGTCAAACTCATTCAGCTAATTTCAGGATGTTTGAAGACAAAAATAAACATTACTGTAAGTATTAATAGTTATTTAGCCGTCTTTGTTAATGTTAATTTCTATAAATATAAATGCAAACTACAAAGTAACATTAATAAATGCTAGACAAAAATGATAGAACCATATCAGTTCATGATATCTTATACATTAACTATGTCAAGAAGTTAATCACACAATACAGTATGTTCTGTAAAACAGCACAACCTAATGTCTTCACATAATAAGGTGGAAACAAATTGGGCCTTAAACATTCACTTTTTCTTAAAAACAGTAAAATCTCTTACGTTTGGACAGCAAGTTCAGTGTCAAATGTCAATGTGCTTCCATTGTTGACTTGAAACACATACAACTTCATGTTGAATTCTCCGCTGAGCCTGCCTCCAGCTTGATTTGTTCATCTAGTCAATTATGGCTATCTGATCGAAAATAAATGAAATGCACATCATTCAAGTCAAGTTAACAACAAAACTTAATAATGATGAGGATTTCTGCTTTGATTAACATTTTAAGGCAAGACACCACAGGTGAAAAGGGGAACATTTTTAACATATTAATATACTTTCCCCAGTTGATTATTCAAAGCACGTTAAAAAAATTATTTTGCACTACAAGTTTCTATTATGTTATGTTTAAATATGCAAGTGATGCATTGTGTAATTATAAATATGCAAATTTGCATACATTTCCAGAACAGAAATCTAATTAAGCCAGGTTCAATTTTTTTTGCCATTTTTGATATTGTTATTATCACTCCATAAATCAGAAATTACTGTCAACAGTCAGGAAAAATCAATTTTGTCATGTTTTTAGGAAATAAATCAGGTGAATAATAAATGAACAAACCTCTCTGTAAAAACCTTCAGAATATAAATAGGAATAAAACTGTAAAGTTCAGTTATGTAAGTGGAGATTTCTGATTCTGACTCACTACATGAGAAAAAAAAAAAACTCATTTTGGAAAAAAAAAAAGGCTTTAAGAATATGGATTGTAATTTAAATCTACAGACACAAATAGATAAAGTGTAATAAAACACCTAAATGTGTATTTTGGATGCTTTCTTTCCACTAATCTGAAAGGTATGGAAGCAAAATAGCCCAAAATCACAAAACTGACCAGTGCATAAAGAAAAAGGAAAAAAATAAGGTTTTGCCTGTAGTTTCTTGCCTTACTTAACATGAAATGATAATACATAGAACAAATGGGGTTAATAAATGGTTAAACTTTAAAAGGCCTTTAGAGACATTCTGTACAAGCACACATAACCTAGAAACCATAACAGCCCTACATGACTGTTTCAGTAGATAACAAGCTAGAAAACCCCCAGATAACCGGCTAATCACAGTGATGAGGGACTTCATTCTTGGCCTTGACAAAACAGAAACCTTTTCAGATTATGACAAGAACTCTGTGGTTGTTTGTACTCTATAATTGGTTAGTTCAGTGAAACGGCACACAGACCAGCATGGCCATGTGTCCCAACTCTGGGAATATTAAGGCTGAGTCATGTTGTTCCCTGAGGGTAAACACCACCAATACATGCTAAAGACCCTTTGTACTCTAATTTCCCATGAAAGGGTGTAAAACTTTGACAGGATGCATTGCAGCTGTAACTGTTATGGTGGATACCAAGAATAGCACATGGTTATTTGGCTCACATGGGTAACCAATATTGTTTTAATCGAATATAACGTGGACCACAATTTATATTAGTCTGTTTGTCACAACTTATAATGTGTCAAATTTCATTGACAGCTTTCCCCTAGGCTAAACAATTAAAACGTGATCTTCTAGGTCAAAATATGATCTAAAATAGCTTGTTTTCTAAAACAATTCTGCCAAATAGGAGACTCCTGAAGGCTACAAGTCTTTGTTTAGTTGTTTGAAAGGCCCTGGTCATTATTTAGGCAGGGTGACAGTACGTCCAAATTTCCCTCAAACCATCACCAGGACGCTAAACCCTCATCAATATCACATTACATGAGATCTAACCCATTAAACCCTCGTTCAACAACCTTAGCCTGGTTTTGTTTACATTATCTAATGATAGTTTGTGGGAGAATTCGGTATTAGTGACTCAAACAGCCTCTAATGATCCGGTATTTGATTTGAAACTTCAACATCTGCGATTTAAAAAGCTTCAAATGTATCAGATAATCTTACCTGAGCTGTCTTCAGTCCATCCTCTGCATGCAAGCAGATTAATATGTTGTTTTTGGCTGAGATGTGGAGGTTTCTGTCAGCTAGAGGTTGAAGCTGTCGGGCTAACAGGCTAAAGCTCATCACTCCAAACACGGCCTTGGTTTTTAATTCCCATAAATCGCACAAAGTCATCCAGAACGATCTGGAATAGAGTCACTAGCGCTTCAACTTTGAAGATATGTAGGTTTGGAGATGCGGTAATAAGATCGGAGTTTTGTCATCGAGCTTTTTTCTCGTCGGGTTGTATAAGGATCCGCTAATGCTGCTGCTTCTTCTGCTGCTGTGTTTTGTTATTATCGCCACTGCGCAGCGAGGTGCATTCTGGGAAGGGCAACGGCCAGCAGTGAAGCGCTGGTCTGGGATCAGTTTACAAGACTGGCCTTGAATCGGAGCGCTGCTGGAGTTATGAGGAAGCTGATCTGAGATCAGCCACTTCAGGGCAAATGACAAGGTGTGGGAACAGTTTGAACAAATGTTTTAGACTTTATTTGTTATGTTGTTTACTTCTAAAGCACGACAAAAACAAGACCCTAAGTTATTTGTGTCGAAGTGTTTATTATGAAATTGTTTATTATCCTCCATAACCTACAACTGAGACAAAGACTATAGAATAAGTATAATAATAATAATAATGAGTAGAATCATTCGATCTGAATTTATAGTCATTGTTACTATTGTGATATCCCAACTATTTTTAAATAAATTGTAATATAAGCAATACTTTCATCTCAGATGTATTTCTTTGACTTTATTATTATTTTTTTTTACATTTTAGTTCATTTTGAGTAAACTAAATTAAGACATACAGATTTAAATGTTTTATTATTTTATTTGAATGTTGTTGTTGTTATTATTTAAATAGTTGATTTAGTATTTTACATAATTTACACTTTTATATATATATATTTTTTAATAACGTGCATTCTGAAAAAAATCAGCTGCCCCATCATCTTACCCCAATAGTAGGCCTAACAAAATTATCATTTTTTTTTCATTTATGGATTTGGCAGATGCTTTTAACTACCTTCCCTTCGATGTTTCTTGTTTGCACTGCTGTCAAGTATAGACTGGAGTTATGCTGTACAAAATGTTATTCTTTGGCTTAGGTTTAGGTGTACATGAGCTTATCCTGGGACACTATTGACATTGGTTGAACATTGACATAATACCTATATATATAATTCCAATATTAATGTGCATTGTCCAAATAAACAAACAAACAATAATAATAAATAAATAGTTTACTTAAGTATAGTTAAACAAAAGAGTATTTATTTATTTTGAATTCTCTCGATTCCTTCATCATATTTCACAGTCAGATTTCAAACCCATAGCCTTGGCGTAGCTAACATTCCACTGTTGTAGAAAATGAATGTTTCCATTTATTTTCCCTAAATAATACATGCTATCAACCTGTAAATGCTAAACCCATCTACCAATTTGCTGCCAATTTACCTATTTTTAAATATATTTAAATCTTTACAACAGAAACACAAAGAAACAGGAAATTTGAAAAGCATATGGGGTAAATAAATGTTTCTTAATTTTTACAACAGAAACACATAGAATAACTTAGTTTTAAAAAATCACTTATTTCATTTTAGACTGACTGTTTAACTTGTCAGAAAGACATGAGGCTGAATATTATTAAATTTAGAAATATTTAATAAGCATTAAGTCTTTTACTCAAAGCTGAAACCCATGGATTATATTATATTATATTCATGGCAAATCTGTCTGCCTTGTGCTTTAGGGGGCTTCTTGGTTAAAATAGGACGGAAGTCGTTTTGAGAATGACGAGGACCCGTGAACCATTGCTTTGTATTCTACACACCAAGAATGTGAACATTTATATTAATGTCAAATATTAGCTGCATGGAACATGTTTCCTGATATGCTTACTACTCCAATAGTGCAAACGCCTTTCTTGTGATGCAAATGAATGTGTTATCAGCAACAGTGTCAGTACAAATGCCATCTGTACAGCACTGTAACACAGGTAACAACTTGTTTGTGGTTAACAACGGTTACTTTTCTAGAGACTTTTTAGATCAGTGCAGTTTCAAGTGTAACGGTATGCAAAGCATTTGAAATATTGGTAACAAATGCCTTGAAGGTGTGAGGGGTTGAAACTCTTACAGTATGCAACTATTTCATTTCAAGTCAAGCTCTTCATCGGCAGGTGCACAGACAAACACACTGTACAGTGAAATTCCTATCCTCAAGATACTGTTGGATATAAAACAAGCAATTAACAAATATACAAATTGATGAATGAATGGTATATAGATACAAATGAAAATATGATTAATATGTAAAACTATATGCATTAATTTTTCTGTACATTTATGATAACAAGAAAAAAGAAAGGGGAAAATAATAATTATGTCAAAACAACACAGAAACTGACTATCATTGTACAAACCATAGTACAAACAGACACAAAAACTATGTATTTTTCAGTGTATATTCCACAAAAGTATTAAATACATACTTGTTTGGACTGACAAGAGGGTGAGTAATACATATAACATTTTAATTTATTTGGTGAACTATCCATTAAACAAAAAGACAGATATATGGATGGATGGATGGATGGATAAATAGACAGAGACAAACAGACGGATAGATGGATGGACGGATGGATGGATGGATGGATGGATGGATGGATGGACGGATGGACAGTTAGATAAATAGACAGACAAACAGACGGATGGATGGATGGATGGATGGACAGGTAGATTAATAGACAGACAAACAGACGGATAGACGGATGGACGGACGGATGGATGAATGGATGGATGGACAGTTAGATAAATAGACAGAGACAAACAGACGGATAGATGGATGGACGGATGGATGGATGGATGGATGGATGGATGGATGGATGGACAGTTAGATAAATAGACAGAGACAAACAGACGGATAGATGGATGGACGGATGGATGGATGGATGGATGAATGAATGGATGGATGGACAGGTAGATTAATAGACAGACAAACAGACGGATAGATGGATGGACGGATGGATGGATGGATGGATGGATGGACAGGTAGATTAATAGACAGACAAACAGACGGATGGACGGATGGATGGATGGATGAATGGATGGACAGGTAGATTATTAGACAGACAAACAGATGGATAGACGGATGGATGGATGGATGGATGGATGGATGGACGGATGGATGGATGGATGGATGGATGAATGGATGGATGGACAGGTAGATTAATAGACAGACAAACAGACGGATAGACGGATGGACGGATGGATGGATGGATGGATGGATGGATGGATGATGGACAGACAGGTAGGTAAATAAACAGAGACAAACAGACAAATAGACGGACGGATGGATGGATGGACAGTTAGATTAATAAACAGAGACAAACAGATGGATAGACGATGGTTGGATGGTTGGATGGATGGACGGATGGATGGATAGACAGGTAGATTAATAAACAGACAAACAGACGGATGGACGGACAGATGGATGAATGGATGGATGGACAGTTAGATAAATAGACAGAGACAAACAGACGGATAGATGGATGGACGGATGGATGGATGCATGGATGGATGGATGATGGACAGACAGGTAGGTAAATAAACAGAGACAAACAGACAAATAGACGGACGGATGGATGGATGGACAGTTAGATTAATAAACAGAGACAAACAGATGGATAGACGATGGTTGGATGGTTGGATGGATGGATGGATGGACAGGTAGATTATTAGACAGACAAGCAGATGGATAGATGGATGGATGGATGGATGGATGGATGGATGGATGGATGGATGGATGGACGGATGGATGGATGGATGGATGGATGGATGAATGGATGGATGGACAGGTAGATTAATAGACAGACAAACAGACGGATGGACGGACGGATGGATGGATGGATGGATGATGGACAGATGGATGGATGGACAGACAGGTAGGTAAATAAACAGAGACAAACAGACAAATAGACGGACGGATGGATGGATGGACAGGTAGATTAATAAACAGAGACAAACAGATGGATAGACGATGGTTGGATGGTTGGATGGACGGATGGATGGATAGACAGGTAGATTAATAAACAGACAAACAGACGGATAGACGGACGGATGGATGGATGGATGGATAGATGGATGAATGAATGAATGGACAGGTAGATAAATAGACAGACAGACAGACACACAGATGGACAGCTGGATGGATGGATGGACGGACGGACGGACGGACGGACGGATGGATGGATGGATAGATGGATGGATGGATGGATGGATGGATGGATGGATGGACGGATGGATGGATGGACGGATGGATGGATGGATGGACAGGTAGCTAAATAGACAGACAAACAAATAGATGGATGGATGGATGAATGGATGGGATGAATGGATGGACGGACGGACAGACAGACAGACAGACAGACAGACAGACAGACAGACAGACAGACAGATAGATAGATGGTGAGATGGACAGAAAGATGGGTGGATGGATGGATGGACAAATAGACAAATAGATGGATAGATGGCGAGATAGACAGAAAGGCAGATAGATGGATGGAGAGGTAGATAAACCAACAGACAGACAAACTGATGTACAGACAGACAGAGAGAGACAGCTAGCTAGCTAGACAGACAGACGGACAGACAGACGGACAGACAGAAGGATAGATGGTGAGATGGACAGAAAGACAGAAAGATGGGTGGTTGGATGGATGGATGGATGGATGGATGGATGGATGGATGGATGGACAAATAGATGGATAGATGGCGAGACAGACAGAAAGGCAGATAGATGGATGGAGAGGTAGATAAACCGACAGACAGACAGACAGACAGACAGACAGACAGACAGACAGATAGACAGACAGATAGATAGATAGATAGATAGATAGATAGATAGATAGATAGATAGATAGATAGATAGATAGATAGATAGATAGATAGATAGATAGATAGATAGATAGATAGATAGACATTTACACAGTTAGAGATTTCTAAGTTACACATAGATCTTCGAAGTATAAATAATGCATGAAAAAAGTCAGCCATCAATTCCATCAAGGTTCTTGTGCAGTACAAATATGAAAGTTTTTAGACTTAATATTTGCACAGAACCTCTATATTATGTTATCAAGATATACATGCTATTTGGAGGTTGATATTTCATTGCAAAATAGATATAGCGCACCGTAATAAACTGACATACAGTGCTGAGCTGATTTCAGAAGCAATACTTTTGCATTAAGATGCTAGATTTGTTTTCACTAAAGTTTTTATATAGACAAATAATACAAGCCTGATAAATAATACCAAACACACATACATTCCTTAAAAACAAAAAATGGAGGACATTTTTTTGTAATGTACCTGAAAACGAAAGAAATCAAAATTTGACGAGATGCTTGGAACATGGCGAGTCAGTTATTTCAAGATAAACAAACAATAATTTTCTCTCTAAGGAGTAGAGAACATCAATAACGTTCTGGGTCATGTGCATATCTTTGGTAGGCCTAGTGTTTCCTTATGACAACTAGGTGATAAAATTGTCTTACTGTGAAAAAAAACGAACAAAACAAAAAACATGTCTTACAGTTCCACATGTGACCAACAGATGGAGACACACTACTTTGAACTGCTTGCTCTCAGTGAAGCTTGCCAATCAATCTCTAGATAGGTGTCTCCACTGGATTGCACCATTCTAGCTCGACAAATCTCATGTCCCCTCCCTCAGTTGCATCTAAAGAGCTGAATCCCAAATATATTTCATAACCGGTACATTTGAATACAGAATCGTTTGAAAATTACCATAATCTCTCCCTCTGGATTAACCCAGTAACTATTAATAAGGGCTACTGGCTATAACTTATTTCCTGGGTGACCCTTTAATGACAATCAGCAGGGAGTTTAGGTCTTTTGATGAATTGCTTCATTTCAACATCTTCATTCTGGAGCTTATGAAGCTCAAAGATGATGTAAAAAAAATGACTCTGAGATCTGAGTTCAAATAAGGCTGAAAAATGCTGAGTGCTTTATTGCCTGAATCTCATAAGTGTTGCATAACTTCTTGCATGATCAGTACAATATCAGTATTTTTTTAGTGGATGTTAAAATGCTGAAAGCCATAAGCAGTTTTTATCTTAGGAAAAGTGGGTCTCCTCTTAGATTCATCAGCACTGAATCTCCATTATCTTAATTAATAAAGTTCGATGAATTTTATTCTCACTAGTTTCAGATGGGAAATAATCTAATGCCGCAAGATAAATTCAGAAAACTTAATAATAAAATTGTCTCAGATGTCGAAATAATATCAAATTCTGAAAAAATCTCATGTAATTCGAGTCCTAAATTTAATGTTCATTAAAATGAACTATACGACATGTATTTATTAAACTAATGTGTATAAACATATGAATCGTATGTTCTCTGTTATGTTGCTATGTACTCTAGCAATAGGAATTTTGAGGAACTTTATACCACAAACAGTGTGAGAAAATGCTGCATCAGTCAAAAAAAACAACAACTTTAATCTTATCTGTGTGAATTGTTATTCATATGTGTTAATAAAAAATGCTATTGTGATTTTCTGCCTAACTTTAACTTTTAGGTATCAGTTTTGAGCTAAATATGTATTGTTATCGTTTTTTGATATGTGTATAAGTCACAGAGCAAGTCATTTGTGGTATAAAAAGAGGAAGAAAATGTCAGCATGAAGCGGATTACATCACAAACCCTGTGGAAGTGAGATGCAGAGATTGTGTCGATTCGAATCACATTACAAAATGATACCTAACAACTGACTCAATGGGAACATTCAACAAAACAGTGTGACAAGTGATCTCCCCAAAGCCTAGGAACAAATAATCAATACTGACAGTATTAGGCGCTTAAACTGCTACATCTTGGTTATTTACCATTCAATGGTTATTTAATGCTTCAAAAGTTTAAAAATTATTTTTTTCTGTTTAAAAAAACATGAATATGCATGCTTTTTGGACATGTAATTTGAACACATAGCATGGTAGAACCATACTGTATCATTAACATAAAATGAAAATAGCATGATAAATGAATATAGTAATCATTAAGAAGAATCATGGTATTTATCTGATATAAATAACATCACAGTACTTTAAAGCAAGGATGTATCTTATCAGAAGAAATGCTATGCTATGCATTTACAGTGGACAGAGAATCACATCTTTATTTTATGAAGTAAACCCAACAATAACTCTGTCAAGCCTGAGATGTAATGTGTATTATAGCTACTGTAAATTATGGTCTTTTGATATTGCTAAGGCTGTAACCCTCGAGCAGAAACGGCAGTGTGTGTGTCAGTGAAGGACTGAACAATTATAAGCATTAAACTGTCAAGAAAAATAACTGGTTACATAATACTGAAGCATCAATCGCTTTATACCAACACCACCTATAAACATCCAATAGAATTTCACTCCCCCATTTCAAGCAGAGTTACGTGATGTGTGACGTAGCTATGGATGTCCGAATCGTTCTTATGAGCCGAATCTTTGGTTGAAATGACTCGCGAAGCGTTTGTAAATCACTGAGGACTGGGAGATAGGAACACACTACATTTCATAATTACAGCTAACTTAAATAGGGAACAATAATTCTAATACTATTGTTATTCTAATAACATTTGAAATGAAAGCTGTGAGAATCAAAACAACGGTGGGAATCTGATTTGGAAACAGGCTTGTTTTTATTTCTAAAAATAATGTGCTTAAATTTACTGTAGCCTATAATTAGAATCAAACTAGATGTCACATTTATATAGACTCTCATTTCAATGAATCCGCGCTTTCGGGAGTTTCGCGTGAGGGCGAAAAATAAATCTGCTTTGTTTAAAAGCGACTTCTGTGTGAGCTGTGCTTCATACATTGCTAACGTTACGGTCATGAAAAAATACAATAGACATTTTTGAGGGCGAAATATCTCTAATGTGACAGTAGCCTGCCTTGAGGTGTATAATTAGCTATTTTATTATACACATTAAATGTAAAATGCATCGAACGGGGTTCTGGAAACGCTTCTGAGCGCTAACTAAAAAGAATCAGTCATTTGACTCTTCGAACAGGTTTACTAAGCGAACCGATTCCTTAAAAGATTCGGACTTTCCAAATCTAGTGGATGGAGGTGGGGGCCTGGGAGGGACTTCTTGGACCAACAGAGGATTCAAACGTGTTTATGACTTTAGAGTAGAACCGTCGCATTCAGTCAGTCAATGGACTCGGGCGCATTGCGATAACCGGCCTCATTGTGTTCGCTTCAGGCTGGGAAGCAAAACAGAGAGAGATTCGGTCCAGAAGATCGCCCCCAAAACAAAGGTGTGTCCATCTGAAAGACATTCATTGTCAAAAAAAGGACAGGACACGCGCAAAAGAGCGAGCTCGTCGCTGGGAACAATGATGCTGATTGAAGTTTTGGTATTATGAGCAAGGCGCGCGGATTGTTGGAAACCCATTAGATGCGTCACTTATAGTGTGATCGTCCTTCATCAGATTAGAGTGCAGTGCGGTTCCTCGCGCGCTCTCCAAATCATTCCAAACGCGGCGTTTCTATTATTCCCGTGAGCGGCTCCTAGATCCACAACGATGAATTACCAGTCGAGCGTCCCGGTCTCGGTGTCAGTGTCCGGGATCTCTCAGCAGTCCCAGCCCGCCATGCCCACCCCGGGTACGGTACCGGCACCGGTGCCAGTTCCTCCGGCTCAGTTCGGATCCGGATCGTCCGGGAGCTCCGGGGCGGGTCAGTTTGGCTCGGGAACCGTATCGGGCCCTGCAGCGCAGTCCGGCCCGTCGGGCTCCCAGTTTGTTTTGTCCAACTCAGCAGCCATCAGAGCCGAGATCCATCGGTTCGAGTCCGTCCACCCGAACATTTATGCAATATACGACCTGATCGAGCGCATCGATGACCTGGCCCTCCAGAACCAGATCCGCGAGCATGTGATCTCTATTGAAGGTAAGCGCGAGGCCAGATGAAAAGATGCCACAATGAAACATTTGTATTGTCTGTCAGTGCAAAGATGAAAGCAGATGGTGCATGAAAACTAGGCGACATAAATGAGTGTACATCTCTAATCATCCTAATTAGGAGCTACTGATAGACCACCAAGATGACTTGTGAACACTAAATATGCAATACAATGTTTCAATGTAGCATAATGTTCAATTGAGTTGTGATACCAGTTTCACAAAATAGGTTTGATTTGCTTTGAAATGCATAAATAATACAGCTGATTTTTACACTTCCTTTAGTTGGATTGTTTATTAATGAAGAGCCCAGATCTTGCATAACCACGAGCTTCCAAAACGCATCATTGTAAATTAAATTGTATATCAAAGATTTGTGGCTCTTTGCGTTAATATTGGCATGACAGTCAGATGTGATTTTCATAGTGGATCTTAATGGAGATATGATTGTTTCATTAGAGAGCTTCCTCTCACCCACTATTTATGCACCAGTCGTTCATTATAGATAAAGGGAGTTTTTCAATCCATTATGTCTGGATCTCAAGTTGAACCAATTTTTTACAAGATCTGACCTATTGGATACCATATTAATGGTTTTGAAGAGAAAAGCTAATGGTGCATGCAAACAAGGCAACGTATCTATGACAAGCATCATAACTGAGTGTAATGAGAGGACTGGCTATCATTTATCTACAGTTTTACTAATTATTGATAGCCGTGAACCACCTAGAAGACTTCTGATCACTAAATATGCAATAAAAATCTTAACGTGCAATGCATTCTGTAGTTTAATGGCTGTAAACTGGCTGTTGGGAATAGGTTTCATGTAGGTCTTTATGTTGTCTGATTTGCTGTGAAATAGTCTTGGATTACAGACAGTGTTTAGTTGGATTATTTGAAGAGCTGAGATCTTGCATAACCAAGAGCTTCCAGAACGACTGCTCAATTTGAGTACGTGTATGCGCATCAAAGATTAGTATTAATATTGACACGCCAGTCAGATGTGATTTTCACTGCAGATCTTAATTCAGATGTGATTGTTTCATGACGAACATAATTGTCAGCACTTGTCGCTCATCTACTATAAAGTGGGCTTTTAGCTTTATAAACCTCATCATTATGTCGGATACACTGACTCTGACTCCCTATTTTTACTACAGACCCGACCTCTTGACTCCCATATTAATGGTCAGGGCAAGAGTTCAAATTAGATGAGCTTTAGTCACAGGTTATTTAAATGCAAATCGAGCCCCTCGCTGTTATATAGTCACAGCACTTCTAGAATTGCAGGATATTACAGAATCCTCTCAAACAGTCTTATCATAGAGTTTCTATAGGTTTTGCAGCACGCCAATGCAGCTACATAATACTTATACTAGTATTTCTCAGTTAAATGACCATGATTCAATGCTGAAACACTATAAATGTGAAAAGAACATTTATGTTTAAAGTTTATTGTGCAGTTGATTGATTTATTGTGTTATAAATAGTGGTTTCACATATGAGATGACTGAGTCTTAGATTTGGTGAGTCAGTGAACTGGTGAGATTTTCTGTAACTGTGTTCATTTTACCGTTGCGAGATGGAGAAATTTCTGGATGATTAGGTCGACAGGAGTGGTAGAGTTTACCTTTTCGTTATGTGGGTGCAAGCGAGAGCCTGGGTTGTAAAAGCTGATGATAGATTGATATGAAATAGTTGCACAGAGCAAAATCGATGGATGCTTTTCTGATATAATGTTGCTATGTATTCCAAGTAGAGGAGCCAGGATGGAGATTACATTTCAGTGAAGGGTTGACAATATTGTGAGCTGTATTGTAGACCAGCAGCATTGTAATTCAGCCTGGACCTCTGTGCATAATATTTATTGCAGGACGTTAGTGTAGATCTTTATCTTGTACTATTGACGGTGTAAATAATCTGTGTTAATAGTATTATCCAGCTAATCCTCTTTAACTGCGGTAGGGTTAAGGAGCAGCGCTGGCTCTTGACCAGCAAACCGGAGATTTTTAAGTAAATATGATTGAGTCATTTGCACATTGTTTTTTTTACATCAAATCTTAGCCCTCCTGTTGTTTGACCACGTGGATCTTCTTTTTACTTAAAGCAATAGTTCACCCAAAAATGAAAATTCTTTCATTAATTCCTCACCTTCATGTCGTTCCAAACCCGTAAGACCTTCGTTCATCTTCAGAACACACATTAAGATATTTTTGAAGAAATCCGAGAGCTTTCTGAACCTGCATAAACAGCAGTGCAACTATCACATTCAAGGCCCAGAAACGTTGTAAAGACATCGTTAAAGTAGTCCTTGTGACATCATAGTGGTACTCTCGTGAACGTGTGCTGGAGACTGACATGGAAGAGAAGCATTGTTGAATAAAGTCGTTATTTTTGTTTTAGGCTATTTTACCGATGTCCTTGCTACGTTTCTTGGTCTGGGAACATTTCAGTTCTGTTGATGTCCCTTCAGGGTCAGAGAGCTCGCAGATTTCATCAAAAAATTCTTAATTTGTGTTCCGAAGATGAACAAAGGTCTTGGGGTTTGAAACAAGATAAAGTTTAATAACTAATGAATGAATTTTCATTTTTGGGTGAACTCTCTTTAAAATGCTAATTAATATTATCACACTGGAGAACAGACTTTGTTCACACAGGTTATAACTACCCCAAAAAACCTGGATAATTTTCTACTTTTTGGGGATTTTTCCCCCACCCTTCACTTGTGGTGTTCCCGGTCAACAAAAAATTGGTTATAAATTTCTTGATTGTATATTGCCAAATATTGGATTTATTCTTCATGTCAACTTGTTTCTTGAAATAAGCATAGGTTTGTGTTTCTTTTTGGAACTGATTGGTCGTAGGTCTCATTGATCTGAGCTTATGCACCTCAGGTTTTGAGTGAACATTGCCAAAATTATCCATAAATAATGCTTTTTTACTCCAAAACTGACATGCATAAGCTCAGATCAATGAGGCCTATGATCAGTCAGTTGAAAAAGGAAATAAATAACCTGTGCTGATTGAAAGAAAACAAGCTGACCAAAAGAATGAATCCAAGATTTGGTGATAATGTAGCATAATGAGGGATTTCTAAGACATTTTTAAAAGGTCGGTAATTTTCAGAACTACACACAAATTTTTAAGTAGGCCTATAATAAAATTGGCTGTACATGTCATTTCATTGAGTTAAAGTAATGGAAAAACTTATGTTGCCATTTTCCAGAAACTTCTAGCTTGAATTTCTGTTGAAAATCATAGACTTTGTTCCCAGACCTGAAATAACCCTCCCTCTCAGACAAACACTAGTTACCCTTGTTTTTAACGCAAATGCCAGTAACGACCAGTGTTAATCACCTCTGTTCGATGCTGACTCATCCGGCCTGGAAAGAAATCCTCAGAAAGACTGTAACACCTGTAAAGGCTTGCTGTTGCCATGGAAAATCATAATTGTGATGCATCACTTGATGTTTCGCAGAATGTCTAGCCTATACGACAGCGACGGCTATTGATCTCCAGCTTGTTGACCAATAGTCGTGGGGTAAGTGTTGAGAATATCTCCTGCATGACGGTAACTGATTTGGACCAGTTTGAATCTGAAAGCAGATGGAATGTATTTATTAGTTTACATCAGCATTAGTTGTGTTACATCAACTGTGCCCTTGACTACTGGATGCTTTATTGACCGTTATAAATCAAATTATGGCAATCAACAGCTGATGACAGGAGAAATATTGAGTCGGCCCTTTTGCCATTAGTTTATTCATCCAGTGCAATGCAAGTCCTCTGTTGTATGTAAGTGAATGGAATAATACTTTTACTATTTCAGCAGTATACTAGTTTGCAAATTTCTTTGTATGCATTTACATACTACAGATTCCAGAATGTGCATGACGAATGAGCCAGTATTAGTATCCTCTTCAATGTATCTGCTTTATTTGATTAGCTGTAATAAGTGTTAAAGTGTCAACATTTTATTTCCAAGATAAATTAAGCATGCACATAATTAGGTGACGTTTTTGAGTTTACTCTTATTTAGAAACCTGATTTTTTTATTGAACCGTTCAAAAGGTATATGAACGTGATTAAAAAAGTCCCTTAATTATCATTGCAATGTAGGGAAAAATAATTGCTGTGTAAACTGATTAGTTTCTTGCATAATGCATTTTGTTTCAAGTGCTGTTTTTTTTTTTTTCTTCAAAAATAGCACACAACTTTTCATTCCAAACACAGTCATCCACTAGAATAGTGACGGTCCATTATCATTACTGGTTCAGGTCAATGCTAAATGGTTTGGAAACTAGTCAACAATCGAATGTAACCTTAACTAGAGGAGCTACAACCGTGCTTTTACAACCAGTCTTTAAGTCCAGTTCAGCTCGAAGTGCATTGTGTTTTGGGAATTAAAAATCCGCCTCCATCTGTCATGTCCTCTCATATGTTTTATTTATGCATTTTCAGTTATTAAAGAACACGGAAAGTTAATGTGATATAACAGGTTTTGTAAGAGAGCACAAATCTGTCTAATTTTGTATTTCTTTTTAGCAGTGATAAAGCTTATCAGCAATTCATCAAAGCAATTACACACTTGAGCACAAGAGGCCTCCAGGCAGAAAGCTATTTGTTTTCTTTGCTTCTCTTTCACCCCTGTCATGCCCCTTTGGTTGTAATATTTACATGGTATTTACATAATCCACCTCCATTTTATGCCAATACCCTGGAAAGTTTAAGCATGTCATACCACACACATAACAAACAGGATGAATTGCAATTATTGGCCATCTATGACACAGTGCTGAGCAACTGCATGGTGACTATATTTTCTTAGCATATATTTCTCTGGATGGTGCAATGTTGCTGTAATTGATTCATATCTGAGTGTTTTGGAATTTGTGAACATTTGGTGTATTTTGTCCAAAGTGTTTTCTAGCCATCAGCGTCCTTAGGGACAGCTTCAGAAAACAGCGAAAATGTAATTGCTGTTGTTTTTATGCTGCCATCGCTGTTATACCTGATGCCATATCAGCAAATTTGTGACTTTATCTCTGCCGCAGTTCTTTCACTTGAATTCTTTTTGTCAGCGTTATCTGAAGGACCTTCAGCAGATGTTCACTGGTGTTTACAGAATTTTGAATTCAATGTTGCCAGGGTCTAAATGAAACCACGGTGAAATGGATCTGAAGTTAAAGGGATAGTTCACCCAGAAATGAAATTCTGTCATTTACTTAAAGTTGCCTTCAAGTTGTTCTAAACCTGTATGAGTTGACATAAACACAGATTTTTCAAAGAATATTGATAGCCAAACAGCTGCTGGTAGCCATTGATTTCCACAGTAGGAAAAAAAACTGTAAGTCAATGGCTACCAGCAACTGGTTAACAGCATTCTTCAAAATATCTTCTTTTGTGTTAAAGCTGCAGTCTGTAAGTTTTGTCTCTTTGTCGCCATCTCTGTTTGAAAACCTGGAATTACAGCTCTGTGTGGAATTATCTTCCGTGCGTGGGGTTGTGCTCAGGCGCGGATGAATCTAATGTTTTGAGGAGTATGTGTTAGTAGGGGTGGGCGATATGAGCTAAAATTCATATCACGATATTTTCCACTGTCCAGACAATATCGGTATTATATCGCGGTTTAAGAAAACAAAAATTGGAATCACATTTTAGTAGACCTTGGTTAAATTACAGGCAAAATATGTATTTTAACCATATATATCTAGAAAAAAAAAAGATTTCAAGATCTAAGGCAAAAATAGAATGGTCTGACTTTAGTTGTATGAAAAACAGCAAATGGACTGAAAGAACATTCAAATTCACTCTATGACAGCAGATGGCGCTTATGGCCTCATTTTAGCGGTCCTTTGGTTACCGCTGTAAATAAATCTGCGCTGCGCTGCACTTATGAACACGGAGGTAAGAGAAAAAGAAAAGAGTTCCCTTCAGATACTCATTCATATTAAACTAAAAGTAAAGAGTGTAAAGACCATCGACTCTACCGTGCGACTCCACCGGGCTGGGACACCGGCAAAGGATATAAGTGTCGCTTTTTATTTTTTGTCATTTATTCAAGTCAGCTTTATTGTCAATTCTTCCACATGTACAGTACATACATACAGAGAATCGAAATTGCATTACTCTCAGACCCTTGGTGCATACAGTTAACATTAAACACGTTCAGATACAGATAAATACAGTTTAAACATATGTACATACAACTATACAATTATACAAATGAGGATATTGTAGAAAAAAATAAGAATTAGATCGATAAAGTGGCATAAGGCGCATGGCAGATAGAGTGCAAAACCAGTTAAATAAACAACACTGTGTAGATATATTTGTAGTGCAAAATTTATATGTTTATTATTGAAATGTTGTTGTATGCATTTGTTAATTTAATTTCTGTATTTTCTTAAATGTGTGTGTATAGAGTATTTACGGAGTTAACTTTTAGTTTTAGTTACTTTTTCTTATTTGTAAGTCACTTTGGATAAAAGCGTCTGCTAAATGACTAACCCCCTGCCCCCAATTCATTATTTATATTTTTCTTCCTATATTTCGAGCATTGTTAACAGTGATCTTGCGCTGCGGCTGCCTGCTACAGTATTTTCTCTCTTTGTGTCGGTGTTCTGCATCTCTGTCCTGTGTTAACGGCCGTTTACAGACTTCGTAATATTACCATACAAATTACATTTTGGGAAAATATTGTAATCCAGTTTGTGTGCAGCTCCGAAAAGCCGATCGTGTTTTTGGAGCGAAAACTATCCGGTTCTGATTTATGTCCGCTCAAGCGGGGTGTCTCTCTTTCTTCCTTCTCTGGAAAAATCTTTGTCCATCCATTGAACTCCATGAAAATGTAACTGTATTCACGGTATAGCAAAATCCATTTCATGGCACAACATAATACCGGCAGTCACGTTAATAACGGTATAGCGCCCACCCCTATGTGTCAGTCTGTCAGTCACCGCACCGGTGTGGATACTGTACTTAGGAATCACAGATTCTAGCCTACGTCTTGGAATATATGACCCAAATAAGAATTTTCACTGAATATTGCCATCTGAACAAGTAACAAATCTGCCATGTTTGTTCTGACCAACTGAGGAAAAAAGCATTACATTAAATCGTGCTACCAATGGTAATTAAATCTAACGATCGGTTAGCTCATATCACATCTAAACATGCATTATTAATTATTGTTATACTTCTCAAATTATTAATGTTAACAACATCAGCAGTAGTGCGGTCAAACGATTAATTGCGATTAATCCAAAATAAAAGTTTTTGTTTACATAATATATGTACGTGTGCTGTCTATTTTTATTATGTGTATATATAAATACACACACATGCATGTATACATTTCAGAAACATTTGCTGTTTATATATTTATTTATAATATAAATTATATGAATTACATGAAATAGACATGTAAATCCATGTAAATATTTTCTAAATATATACTGTATATGTGTCTATTTATATATACATAATAAATATACAAAGAACACACATGTATATTATGCAAACAACTTATTTTGGATGCGATTAATCGCTATTAATCGTTTGACCGCACTAATCAGCATTGCGTGATAATGAGTATAGTGTGTATTAGCGTGTGGATTTCAATTTCTGTACAGTCTAATCTAATTGTCATGCCATTCAAATTTCATATTGAAGAAATTGTTCTATAATAAATAAACAAGAAATTGTTAACCCAAAAAGCAAACTATGCTCCCTTCAAACTAGTTGTCTTTAAAATGCACATCTTGTTATCTGTTATCAGAAGCACATTTAGAACTGGAATATAATTTAATTTCATTCATGTGTTTCATAAACATAATCCTTTCTGGATTACAAAATGATAAATGTAATTATTCTAGCTGCTATGAGAAAAGGGTATAAACGAGTCGCCACCTGCAGGATCCTCACATGCTATAGCCTACTAGACGGGACAACTTCTTTATGTTTACAGACTTGACGTAATGACGCTGTACCATGCTCGAATTTCCCACGGAAACCTACCCGTACCATTCAAATTAGAAAACATTATTATAAGATAACCGTTGTGAATCGGGCTAAAGGAAGGCGATAATTTTGAACACTGGCTGGTTTAAAATTCAGACTGTTTGAATGTGGTATCATGAAAACAAAACCTATTTTCTAATAGTTGCATGTGGGGATATCAAGCGTTTTATTACTGGCTAATTTCAATAAAGTTTACTTTGTGATAAATATTTGAAGGCCGTTGTTTTAATCTATTTTATTAATATTTAATATGTAGCATATTGGTTTTGCTGTGGTATCATATTAATGAAATTCTACTGATATTGACTACTGAAATGTTGGTATCATAATATTAGTTCAGTAAGATATATTTTGTTTTCACAAGCTTTGTCTGTTTGCTGCTAAAACTATTATGCAAATTTATATTATATCCCAACAGTTTGTAGTTCTACTCCATATGATTAAGACGTTTTAGTTTGTAATACTGCAGATAATTTGTGCTTTTATGTAAAAAATTGTTTATTCCTCTTTAACTGAAGGCATGGTTTTTCAAAATAGGGTGGCAGAAAAGAAATTGGTGCCTGAGAAATTTGCATATGCTTTGTTTTGTCATAAGCAGCACAAATCTCTATGCGCAACATTCTTGTTCCTTAATGTCGTGCTGTCTGTTTTCCTAGAACCTTCTGAAATTCTTGGAACGGAATCAAATTAAGATGTTTGACGTTTACATATGCAGCTTGACATTTTATTATTGACACCCTGCTGATGGTCATTATGGAATAAATGAGCGTGTTGCCAAAAATATCATGTTGTGAGTCATGCAATGCAAACTCATTCATTTAAGTTAAGCTGTTGCACATCATGCACACTGCTAAGAAATCCATGTCCAAAACTACATGCACCGACCCTTGTGATGCATTGCATGCGACACATTGCATGTTGCACTGAAGCTATCGCTGCATCACAAGGGAGTTTCCACAGGTATTTTGACTGCAGCAAGGCTTGTGATGCTCTTGCAGAAGAAGCTGTCGTGTGAATATGCACCTGTGTGTCTGGACTGCAGATACTACTGCGATCGTCCTACGTTATCGCAGCGCGCCTGTTGCTTAGAAACCGGAGCCTTATAGCTTTGTTGAAGATTAGAACAGAACAGGAGTTTAAAAAAACACCTCAGATATTCGCTCTGCTTCTCAGAGCTTGAGGAACAGTGTTTTATGAGTTCGCTCGCAACTGATTGTTCCCATTTTAGTAAGTGAAAGCATAATCAATAATTCTGAAAGACAGAATTGCCTGCAGACGGCTTATATAGTATCTTGTTTTTTTCAAATTTGTTATGTTGATGCTTGTGCTTAAGACATTAAAGATGGATTATTTGCCTCCTGGAAAATAAAAAGAGGTGCACTCTGGGAATAAAAGCAAGGTTTTGCGGCTGAAACATATGGTTTCTCTGTAGAAGTGGAGGGTAAGGAAGTTGGTATTGTTTGGAGCGTTTGCTGTTAGATTAGTATTGATATCTCTGTCATCGTTTTTTTCATCTTTGGCTGTTGTTAATTGCGAGTGATCACCATTCAGTCTGTGCATCTGTTTCAGCTTTCCACCAAAGAGAGAGTTTTGGAACAGGACACAGTTGCAACATCAAATGAAAACCCAAAATAACAGATTAATGCTTCTCTTTGGACGGTTTTGTCGGAATCCAATGGATTTTTCAGATCCACGAGTGAATGAAGATTCTCCACATGGTTTAATCTCAAAAGCTCTTTGTCAGAAAGCCTCTGATGCCGCATCAAGTTCCGGAGTCTCTCAAACCCATCCCGAACTTAGTGCGCTCTGGAAGCTCTGAAACTCAGAAGATCGTAAGTCCGAGAGGTCACGGGTCAAAATGCTACTCGTGAAGAGGCTCTTTTCATAGCAGAGAAACACTGAAGCCAAGGCCTATCTCTGGAACATAATGTACGCCTTTGTTCCCACTACACAAAGGTGCTCTCTCCGCTTGTTTGCAGACCTTTTTTTTGCTTTTCCTAAGTGAACACACATGTTCTGGTCCACAGAAGCAGCCAGAGGACTCCGTTTTGTTTGTGGTCATCTGCGGAAGAAGCACTCTCCGTTGTCCAAACTATTGAGTATACTCTATATTTTTCTGAACATCACTATTGCACCCTTGAGCAAGACTGTTAATCCGATTTCTAACTTTTAGTCGCTCTATGAGGACTATCCTTGTAGGAAATATACTACACTGTCAGAGGAATGCATAAAAATTGCAACTTTAGGGGTGTAATAGCTTGTCACTGAGACAGTACCCTCAAAATATGTATTTGTACATTCTATACTTCTAATGAGTGGATATTAGTGCCTTAATATATTAAAATATACTATTTAAGGCACAGATAAGGTATAAAGGCATAACTTTGAGGGTATTACTTTAGCTAAATGTGCAATTTTTTGCAATTTATAAATTTGTATTCTAAATTACCACATTTATTCCATGTTCCAAGGAATAGTTCACCAAAAAATTTAAATTCTGTCATTAATTACTCACCCTCATGTTATTCTAAATCCGTAAGACCTTTGTTCATCTTTGGAACACAAACTAAGATATTTTTGATGAAATCCGAGAGCTTTCTGACCCTCCATAGACAGCAACGCAATTGAAACGTTCAAGGGCCAGGAAAGTAGAAAGGACATCCTTAAAATAGTCCATGTGGCATCAGTGGCTCAACATTAATTTTATGAAGGTACGAGAGTACTTTTATGCGCAAAGAAAACTATAATATTCAACTTTATTCAACCCGAATGCACTGCAACTTGTTTTCAACTATAGGAATGCATGCGATTACGTCGTGGTCGTAAACGCGTTGCGTAGACTGACACAGAAGAGAAGAAATTGTTGAATAAACTCGTTATTTTTGTAAAGTTCCTTACTACCTTCCTGGTCCTTGGACGTTTCAGTTATGTTACTGTCTATGCAGGGTCAGAAAGCTTTTGATTTGATCAAAAATATCTTAATTTGTGTTCTGGAGACGAATAAAGGTCTTGCGTGTTTGGAACGACACGAGGGTGAGAGATTAATGACCGAATTTTCATTTTTGGGTGAACTACACATTTGTGGTGTTGATTTATACCTTCTGGAGATGAAAATCGACTCATCTTTTCGAAAACTGAGGTTACGGTAAGGCACTTAAAATTGAAGTGAGGACTTAAAAGCAGAAATGTGAAGTGTCTAATTGTATAAAAGCACTTACATCAATTATTCTGTTCAAATTTGAGTATCATTTGAGCTGTAAAGCTGTTTAAATCAGTACTTTTACAATTGTTTTAGGGTTTATGGTGTGGTGTGTCATGGTGACTAAGTTGTAAGCTCTTCACAAGAAAGATTAGTAAGCAATTTTAACATTATCAAGCATATTATACAAGGCTTTTTAACATTTTTTTTTAACGTTTATCAATCGGCCACATTCACTTGCATTGTAAGTGTCGCACTGTAAACAGAAGGGACAGGTGGAAATGAATTTTTGTGGTAATCAAAAATGCTGGCGAGTGAGCTTGAACCTGGAATATACACCCTGACACATGATGTTAGATTTGATTGCAACTGTTGTAGTTTTTTCAGGAATTCTGCGAGGCTATTTTGAGCGTAGGATATGACGTTGATCTGCGATCTTCTCACCAAGTTACGGAGGTGATGGATCTGACTTTCTGTAAGTACAGCCGAATAGGCATCTGGACCAGAACGGTACGCCTCATCTCCGGCGTCAGCGTGGCTGCTGAGTAGCAGATGGTCTGTGGCATGAGAGGAGGGTTTGGAGAGCAGGGACTGAAGCCTGCCAAAGACCCTGGTTCTCCTCGCTGTTAGGACCGACGCGTTCAAACAAACACACACAACACAGTGGAGACCATCTTATTTGTATCTACACATGCTTACAGTGACAAAGGCTTTTCATTCCTTTGGGATAATCCAGGCGGACGCCAACAGGACCCCCGGATTGCCCCACGGCGGGCACCACCTGGTTGGATGCGGATCCCCGTGACGCAGGCTGAACCACAAGGGCATGACTGCCGTACAGTCCGGAAGGGATATTCACACTGTTCTGGCTCCTCTTCGCGGATACACCCCCGTCCCCCAGCGTTAGTACGGTCTTGGAGAAATGGAGCACGCCATATGTGGGAGCAGGATGTAGAGTAGTTCCACAGCATGTGCTGCAGAGCATATATCGTCACTGCCTACAGCTCCCACTCCGAATGGCTAATTGGAGTCGCACGTACTGTTCGGGGACTTCAGACCTGCACAAGTTAAATTGAATTTATTAATGGCAATTCTAGAACAAGGCCTTGTCACAGTTTTTCGCTAATACGTCACTCAACTTTCAAGGACATCCTTTTTTGGCTCGGGAAGCAGCTCTTTAACTACTTGCCTCTGCTTGAGGCAGGAAGTGTGCGTTGAGTCTAGGTTGTGTTAGTAAACTCAGCTCAGCTTGTTTTCCTCATGGTTTGATGGATCTGTTTGGAGTACCGAGCGCTCGGCTGTCGCTTTTGGCTCTTGTCACACATACACACACGTTTTTGTGCACTTGGGTTTTGGAGCAAAGGCCCCTAGACCATTAGAAGCACTATAAAGTGATACTCTTGTGTGCAGAAGAATCACCTGTTTAGGGTGATTCATTCATAACTGCCTGTAATGATGCATAGTCCATAGGGTTTTCTGTTGAAAAGCATTTTACAATTTACACTTTCCAGCGGGTTAACTGTTAAGTGAGCTGAGGTAGTTGAACACACTCAGATGTCTCTCTTATACATAGTGCTAGAGAGTCTGATTCATTTGTGTGAATCAGTTTATCCTAAACGGTTCTCTTTTTATATAGCGTCATATATTGATTTGGTTGATTCCAAATGGTTCGGTCTATCATAGCGTTGGAAAGTCTGATTCATTATAGCGAATCGTTTTTAGATTTAAAAATGTTACCCACTTAAATACTTCAATGCATTTAGCCACACTACATGCTGCTAACTAAATATGATTAGTTTGTAGCTTGATGAACTACAGTTTAGATTAAGTAGCTTCCTTGATATTGATATGTTACTTGTAGTAGCTTTCTGTTTCTGTTCAGTGTTTCATGTTAGTTTAGCCTATATTTCATTCATACCGACTGTGGGAGGTCACTGTTTACATAAGACCTGGTATTGTAAGTTTATCTATGTGCACACTATCTCTGATTGGGTTATCATGTTAAGCACAAGCCTGGTTCCTGCATAACTACGTCTGTCAGTGTCCGAACCTTGAAAAGACCAAGGTTATACAGAGGTCGAGCCTTTGACACAAAGAGAGAGCTTGCATTTGAACTATTTTATAGGTTTGAGATCAAAAGAAGCGGGACCATTAACTAATCCATTTAACCTCTTTGCAAATCTCGATGATTCTTTCATATAGTTGAAAGAAAATCCATTTAACCCACCTCAGCTAAAATACTTCCCCTTAAATTTCTGGGGCAGGATTTTTGAGAATAATCCATCTTTGCTTAATGCGATTTAGCGGCCGGTTGTAAAGATTGTAAAATCTAACAGCAACTTTCCAAGAGCTGTTTTGTGGGAGTCACATGGGGGTGGAGCGGAGGCCTCAGGAGTGGAGTGTTGGCTCGCTTAGTTTACAGCTTTTGCTGATGACTGTGGGTGTCCGCCTTAAGCACTAAACACAAATGTGCTTCAAAACCGATTGTTTTGTAAGATATTGCATTAAAGAGAATTCATGCGTTTATCACGCAACTGAGCCTACATGAATGGATCCTCTTCACAAACGCCAAAATCTGCCCTGGACAGCAATTCGTTATCAGGTTTTTTTATCAGGTATAACAGTGCTATATCAAAAAAAATGGTTTTATAATCGTAAGCCTGGGTTTGGAAAGCCGCCATGGTGCAACAGGCCGCGTGTTATTGTGTAAGCCCCCCATATTGCACTAAGCTTTCTTTTTTTCAACCACTCGGTCTTCTTTGGTTAGAGGCCATGTTTGTGAAATGATTTGGAGGTGCTTCTCCCCTTGATTCCCGCAGACGGCAGCAGGAGAATGGGTGTCCTTTGGCAGAACCAGCTGGAGCTGAAGGAACAACTCTTGGCACCTCGCTGTGAATTCACTCATTGTCCTTCTTCTCTTTGTTTGTCTGTGATTGTGTGAATTTTAAGGCCAGTTTTTTTCCTTCTCTTTTTTCTTGGTTTCAAAGAGGTGTTCAGTTCGGTTTTGTTTCTTTGGCTGTATACAATAAAAAAAAAAAAAAAAGAAGAAAAACAAAATTATAATTTTTCAGTAGTTTTATTAATGTTACCTTGGGTAGTTGTGGCCTTTTTTTGTTGAATTGTTGCTTGGGCAGATTTTATCATGGCAAACTTTATTTTTCTTACTCTTTAGAAGGTTATTCAGGTTATTTACATACAGAAGTTTTAAAGGTACAGTTGCAAAAACATCCTGTTATATTGAATAATAGGGTTGCTGAGTGGGTGGAAAATGGTCTCATAACCAATTATAATGTAAGATAGCTTGACAAACATTTTAATGGTGGGATTTGGTTTTTTACCTTTTACAGGCTTACATGTTATGTCATTGTTTTGTAACAAACAACTGATTAAAAATGCATATTTTTTGTCTTATTATATTTATTATATTATTTATTTTATTCAAATGTATACAATGTTATTAATTTGTCCATGTTTTTTTGTCCAAGTAAAACATTAAAAAGCTAAATTCAATAGTTTTAATCAGTGTCAAATAAGTGAATTCATAGGCATATAACTATATTATAATGTACTGTATGAATTGAAATATGGATCTTTCCCATCTTTATATAAATAGAAATCCAAAGTCAAATCCACACTTATCTAATATTGAATGATAAAGAATTCATTGACATAATGCCTGATGACCTTTCTAGTCCCAATTAATTGTGCATTCAGAGATGTTTTTGGTTAATTTGTTAATTATGCACGAGCATCCATGTGTTGCTCTCTACAACTGGTGCAGATATCTCAGTAATCCCATGATTCAACACATCTGCTCTTCCCTGTGAATATGGAAATCCTGACATTCCCATGCAATGCCACAGTTTACTGGGGTCTCTCTTTTGTCCCACAGCTGATGTGTATTTTTAGGTTTCCTACAATCCTTTTTTCCAGGAAAGCGGCTCTACTTGGCACTTTGGGTGACCGCTCTGTTGGGAGTAGAAGATGCAGATCTGAGCTGATCTGAGGTCATTCTGTGTCTAGTTTTTTCAGAATTTAGCTTTGGGAGGCTGGACTGAGATCAGGGGACCAAATCTGCTCTTGAGGGAATTGCTGTATGGTCTTGTTTACCTCTCTGTTTCCTGTGTTCCCCCAACTCTTAATGTTGGGTGAGTTCCAGTTGCCTGATAGAGGGGCTAGTGTGTGTATGTATATGCAAATCTACAGTACATGTAAAAAAGAATATATATATATATATATATATATATATATATATATATATATACAGTATATATTAAGAATTCCCCTAGATAGTTTTATTCAATTAAATTTCAATTAAACGTATGTGTGTTTATTTATTTACATAAAATAAAATTATAATTATATTTGATTTTCATAGTTTTTGTTTTATACATTTATTTTGGCTTAATACACACATTATATATAATTGAGGATATGTGTTTGGGTCAAAGATGAAACGTCGCATTTTGGTGTCCGCATCAATTTAAATAAAAGTGATTTCATATACTTAAAAAGCTAGTATGATAATGTTCCATCATCATTCAGTGTAACAGATCTAATTATGTAATAAAAATTAAACGACATACTTATTCTGACGTAGTGATCGTACTAAGTTTTATTATATTTTACATGTTTAGTCTAGTGGTTAAAAGGATGGAGACAGAGATTTTTAAAAAGACTTAAAATGACAATTAATTCAATTTTTTTTACTCTTTTAATGTCATTTAATGCCTTACAAGATTGGTATATTAACTATTGATATACTGATATATTGATATATAAGTGACATTTTAAACAGTTTTATACATTAATGACATTCTTTTCTAAGTCATCGAAAAAATTTATTAGTCATAATGTTTTGCTCCGAAAACAAATTTTTTTTTTGTTTGCAAAAAAAAAAAAAAACAAAATATATATATATATATATATATATATATATATATATATATAAAAAAAAATAAAGCTGTATCAAACTTATTATTTTGATCCTTGTAACCCTTGAAAAATAGAAATAGTAATTTATATACAATAATTATTTTTAAATTTGATTTATTTAATTGTATACACCTCTTTTAGTTTAATGCACATTGTATACTTTTATATAAATAATAAAAAAAAATATATATATATATATATATGTTTATATTACATTATTATTATTATTATTTATATAATTTTTATTATCATTTATAATAGTATTATTTCTGTGCTGTCTTCATTTTATGACACGGCAAAGTGTTCCAAATGAACAAATGCTGTGAAGTGAAGTCCCCTGTTGACTGTGTAGGGAGCAAACAGTGAACACTGCAGAAGGGAGCCTGTGAATCGGAACGCAGCCTCTCCATCACTTTTATTCGCTTCAGTTTGTCAGGAAGCTCAGTCCCTGTGGTATCCACATCTGTAATGTTCCCTTTTGCTCCGAGTTCCCAGCTAAATCCTATTTAATGCTTGCTGAGAGAGGTGTCATTAAGAACATACTGCTGCTCAGAACATTACTTCTCATTGTGGATCAGCAGTTTTCTTCGTACAGACACAAAAAGAGCTTAGATGGGATATGGGGGGGGGGGGGGGGGGGGGGTTGGTAAGCACCCAGTACACTGACAGGTGGTCTAAAGATGTTTGGGTCAGGATGTCATTTTAATAAGCGCATTGATGAATGTTGTCATTCGGTTGAAAATTAGTTTTAAAATGCATTACTGAAATATTCGCTTACTAATCCAGAACAGCCTCATTATTTAAAAAAAAGCAAAGTTTTAATTAGTTTTTTGCTCGTTCTTCATGTTTCGCATTGACAAAAAGCCAAGAGAAATAATGTTGCCTTGAAAACCTGTTACAAATTGGCTCAGAAAATATCATTATGGAAAAGCAAGAGGTTGGTTGCTTTCGGTCTTTCTCTAGCACTGATCACCAGTGTGTTGAGTTTCGAAAATGCAGAATAACACGTTGCATAAGAATACCTGCTGGCAAAAAAACATCATCAGCAAACACAAAAAAACACGCTGAGAGGCAAACACAAATCAACAACTAGATTTTTCAAACTCGCAAAATTGTATCCCGGAGGTTGCGTGCGAATGAGCCAAGTGACATGTTTGCCTTCATAAATATGAATGAAGTTTCTGATGGTACCCTGTTCAAGGAAGCTGTTACTATGGAGACGTTGTTACAAGAAGGTCATTAGAGAGCTGCATTGCTGATGTGCGTGGCGTTTGGAGGCAGAGTGAGGCACACCGCTGTCATCCGTCTCCTCTTTTCTGTCATTTATGGCTTTAGAGCACTTTATCAATCAACATTTGATCTAGTTGAGTGTGGACTAATTAGATGAGTTGGTTTTCTCGGCCGGCTGATATAAATCATTAGCCAGCCAGGCAGATTTGTTTCCTCCGTAAGGAATGTTTGTAATTAGCAGTGTTTGCAGAAGCAGACATTTCTAGTATTATTGCTCATGTTTTGTGTTCGGCTAAATATTAAAACTCATCCTGGGTTGTTTGTGCAACAGACATGAATGATGGTGCCAGTTATGTGACCCATACCATTTATAGAGACCACGATATCATATGGACATAGGAACTCTTTTCACTTTGGTTATTTTATTTTATTGTTTTTATTTTATCTTTTTTAATCTTACTTTATTTTTTATTTAACTTAGCAACCATTTAGTAATATGTTAGCAACCTCCAGAACAACCTATTTTATTGCATTTTATTATTTCATCTTATTTTTTATTTTATTTTTTACATTTTATTTAATCTTTTTTCCCCCAAACCTTAGCAACATTTAGCTCTTATACAACCACCCAGAGCAACCCACTTTATTAATTTTTATTTCTATTATTTTGTTTTATTTTTTTTATTTTATTGTATTTTGTTTTTATTTTAATCATTGTTTTTTATTTTATTTTATTTTATTTTGTTTTTTTCCATCTTACTTTTTTCTTTCTATACCTTATTTAGCTTTTAAATAGCCAACTTAGAGCAACCCACTTTATTTATCATTTATTTACTATATATTATTTTTAAATTTTATTATTTGTTTTATTTTTATTGTATTGTTTTTATTTTTATTATTGTTTATTTTATTTTTTTATTTTAGCAAACACCAGAACTACATATTATTATTATTATTATTATTATTATTATTTATTTTATTTTTTAACCCAGTAGCACCCAAAAAAAAAACTCTCATGGCTGCAAGAATTTTGAACACAAGCATCTTCAGAAATTATAATCTAGTTATAGAATATTTGGGTCTAAATAAAATCAATTCTGTTTGAGGGACTTTATATGTTGGCAGCTATTGAAATGACAATATAATGGACTTTATAATCACTATTGTATAATTTGTCTCTTATATTAGGCAGTGAAATATATTCCATTTGGTGCTTAATTAAAGATGTTAATCTGTGAATGTAAAAGAATACATTAAAAGAGTTCAGTTTGGTGCTGGGAAAAAAAGAAAGTGCTCGCCTTAAGCTAACAACACAGACTATTATCCATGGAAAGGCAGATTGTAAAGGGTCAAGAGTATCTCAGTGGGTCAAGTGTTCTGTTAAATATCCAGAGGCTCACTGGTTTGGACTCTTTTTATAGGGCACCATGGATTGTTGACTTAGTAGTGGAAGATTGGATGGTCTCGCGTACCTCAAAGTACATGAAGCTACAAATCTCCAGTTTTGATTTTATGGGCTTTTTAAACACTGTCAGGTGAAACAATGACATAAAATCAAGAGCCATCATCAAGTATCCTTGCTAAAAGACAAAGACGACCCACAAATTCATTCAAAGCTAATAAACTCTAACCTTATCATTGTGTGAGTGTTTCATATTCCCAAACATGCAGACTAGAATATCCGTCTGTCATCTTTCACAGAACAGAGTAAAAATTAAAATGTAGCTTCTCTTGTCAGCATTCTGCGCCTCTCTCTCTTTCTGGTGAGTCTTCCTGCGTCTGCGGTGATGTTTTTCACTAGTAGCAGTTGGAATGAATGGACACTGCTTCAGCGGTGCGGGAAGCTGGCAGGAGAAACACTACATTCAGCAACGCCAGCCTTGAGCTTTTACAAATGCATTATGCACTTGCTTTCCTCATCCGCTCACTGTAAAAAACAAAAGCGCTTACCTGTTAGAAAAGGAAGAATGTGAAAATGGAGGGCATTGCCTTCACCTCCAAAGCTCCAGTTTATGACTGATGATTGCTAATAATGATTTGAACAGACATTTAACTCAGAGTATAACACGAACTATTTTCACCTGCTTGACGATAAAACTAGTGAAATCCAGGCTGAAACTTGAAAGTGGCCCTTTTTTGACTCCGTAACTAATAGGGGTGTAAGAAATTTTTGATACACGTGAGTATCGCGATATTTTTTTTTTCCGATACTCTGTCGATTCTCAAAAACGGAATATCAATATTTAATAAAAATATTCATGGTTGTAGTTTCGTTTTGAGTTCATATCCCGATCGCTAGATAGCAGTCATCATCTCTGAAATTAAACAGTGACAGGAAACACTAGCCACTAATGTTAGCGTTATCAGGGCTCCAGACAAAAAAATCGAGTAAGGAGCCATTGGCTCCTATAAAAGAAAAACTTAGGCGCCAAATTATTTTTTTAGGTGCCACAGAATAAAAGTGGTTTATTTTATTATTATCATTTTATTTTTCCCCCCTATTTTAACATTTCAATCATTTTGTCATGTGTTTATGTCTTATCTTTTCTAGGCTTTATCAGCATTTTAATCCATCTTGTAGATGAGCAGATCGACCGGGGGACTAAGGTTCACTTAAAGTGTGAATTAAATGTCTTTTACAACTTGAAATATACAGTCACAAAGAATTGTTAGTTACACAGAATCTGTACCAATATCATGGACCATAAGCATCACTTGGCAACTGAGTGCAGTGCATCCTATAAATGTTGTCACGTCTTTCACACATTCAGCTGTTTTTCTTCATTAGTAAAATGCAATTTTATAGGAGGAGTTGAATCATGTACAACAGAATAAGTAAAAATATTAATATGCAACAGCGCATAAATATAGCAAAACGCTCCTCTTTATAGTTATTTTTCTAGCTGACTGATGAGTTTATGGACACTGAGTGGTTATTCTGAGGTAAATGTATTACAATGCAATGTTTACAAGCTTTATACATTTCCTCAGTTTGAAACACTGAATGAGCTTTTACATAAAACATTTCAGTAAGTTGTACTATAGGTTCTCTTATTGCCTACCTTTTGATCAGGTTCATTTCATACTATAGTAGTAAATCGAAATATATAATGGGTTCACTTGCTGCTTTAACTGAGGTGCTAAAGAGATCGCGCCTGAGCATTAAGTGCGATACTCTCCGCTCGCGCGATCCGGACGCATACACAGACCGTGTGGACGCGGGGTACTGCTGTTTATATTATCACTTTCAGGTCTCTCTCACTGCGTTCAGCAGACTGTGTGCGGCAGAGACGAGGACTGTTTGAAACTCTTTTCCAGTAAAACTTTGATGCGCATCGTCTTATGTAAGTTTAATACGTGAATATAACAAAAGATGTGAGCGCAAACCAATCGGGAAAAAAGTCCTTTCATGCAAATTATATATAGTCGCCAGTGGCGACCTCAGCAAAAACTTCACTCGCAAATTAATATTTTTGGTCGCAAATGCGACCATTTTAGTCGCAGTTTGGAGCCCTGGTTATTGTAGTTTGCTGCCAGTAACGGAGGATGAAAGAATTGTTTCCCATTTCGGTGTACAAAGCTGAAGTGGCGTCATTTGGGCTTTTGTGGAAACGTCCGCCTCGGTTCCGCTGAATTAAATACTCGCGTCATTCCAAATTTTCATTTTAGGGTGAACTATCCCTTTAATATTTTTTCCAGAAAATGTAAAAATGTAATTGGTATCAACTACAGATTTTATTTTAATTTTTTAGCATATTTTTTTTTTATTGTGTATAAACAACCACCACCCACTTTTCCCCCCAGAAAATGTAAAATTGTAATTGATATCTACTACAAATTTGCAGTCTTTTTAAAAAAAATTTTTTATTTTTTATTTTTTTTTATTCAGCATAATCTTTTTATTTTATGTTGTGCAAGAAGAGTATTACAGATGAAATATTCTTGTATCACAACATTTTTAATGTGGTTGATTAAAATGGAACTGAAAACAAGGAACATGGCAGAGTTCAGTGTAAGACTGCAGATTTGATGAATTCATAAGAGCTCCAGATGTTTGCTTTAATGGAGGTTATATAAAATAACCACATTTTAAGAATTCATATTCTATTACTTAATGCATAAACATTTCTTCCATTGCATGTTTGTGGCTTTAATTTACATCTGCTCATGAGGCATAAAAAGCAAAACAATTATTGTTTTACCAGCCTCCAGGATTCCTTTGAGTCTTTAAATGCAACCATCAAATGAGTGGAATATCTGAAGTTGGGCTATTTTTGCACACTGGAAAATGTTCCATAACACTGTTGGGATTACACTTATCTTGTATAGCTGAAGGCCCAGAGCCCTCATTTGGGTGTCAGGGTGAAGCAGTGATATCTATAGCTTGTCCCACAGAGCACGGATGCTGCTTGCACCATCTTTATCACAATGCTGTGCTGTGGATGTGGAAATGGGCACATCCGTTGTGAATGGGGGTGAACGTGTTCGTGCTGGCACAATAGAGTGAGAGCAAGCGTGTGTTAGTGGGCGCGTGGGTGGATGTGGGCGGGTGGAAACGAGAAGAATCGACTGTGCTAACGTTGGCGTTGTCTCTTCAGACACTCCTCCGGAGAGCTTGTGTGGGAGAGAGTGTGTTTCACAGCAACAGAGGGTCAGATTGGCCTCAGGAGAGCATCCAGTACAGCCAGTGCACCGTCCCAAAGCTTTTCCTGTCATACGTCACCAAAGGGAAATATATATATGTTGTAATTTTTTATATTTGTGTTAAAGCCACTAATGGTCCACATGTTTTCAGCCAGATGTCTTTTTCCGTTCTTTGTTAGTATTGTAGTGTTTAGCTCAGTGACCTTTACTTCAGAGCACTGAGCCACTTATCAATGTTTTCCAGTGTCTGTTTTGTTACAGAGACTTGTTTTGACAGATGTTTTTATGGTATGATTAACTCTGAAGAATTAAGTCCGAGGCTAGAAAAGTTGTTTTCTGGTGAAAAATGTGGTTGAAACTGGAATAAACCACATTAGAGGTGGACGTCAGAGGTTGATCCAGCTACACAGTGCATTGAGGTGTAAGATATCGAGAAAATTGGCTAGGCAATTATCATCAATTTACCACTCCATAATATATGAAAATCTACATTTGATATGATCTGTCCAGGGTAGAACTCAAGGCTGGTTGGATTTGTTGTATTTGCAGCAACGCATGTCAGTGTTGTGCTTTCTGCTAATTAAAGTACAATGTGTTCAGACACACAGCTGTCTCTCTACGTTACTGATTGCTCAATTGTTTAGACCGCAGTACAGAAGATGATGTTCCATGTGTTTTATTTATATATACACATTTTTTTTAATGTCAAACTTATATGTACACTTTTTTTCATATGTCAAACTTCTAAAGACCAACGAGATTAGACCGCAAATGAGATGAAAAATGAAAAATAAAATATATTATTTTATTCATTTGCTGTCTTATTGTTGCTCTTTAGAAGTTTGACAAATAGAAAATCGTTTAAAGAAAATGGATGCCATATTTTGACTAATGCTCTTTCCTTTTTCTATGTCCTGTGCTTCCATGTTGAAATGACTCCTGATGGCTGATTTCCAGGTAAGACATTACTTTTTAATAAACAGGCACACTGTTTACTTCCACTGCGCTTGTAAATACAGTATGAATCACAAACCACCATTTTTTTTTATTCTTTATATTGGTGGTTCAGAATGGCATCATTTAGCTGTGAGAGACTGCAATGATTGCATTTTAGTCAAAAAGATACGTAACGTGCACTTAGTACCACTCCATGCATTTTAAAGGTATAAAAAGGCATTTTGATTTATTGAAAGCTCTTGAGAGTAATTTTGTGACTAGTGTATATAGCTGCTACCACCTAACAGCCTTATTTAAATGCAGTTTCACCATCCAAATGGTGTGACAAATCAGATTTTAAACATACTCCAGAAATGTTTTCCTTTCTGAAATGGGTTTTTTTTTTTAAGTGTCATTACAGCTCTTTGCTGTGTGTATATTTGCATACGATGAATCTCTTGTCTGAAGTGTAACTGAAGAATGGTTCAGGTATATGGGACTTACTTTATAATGTTCATACTGGCTTTACTTATGATAAATGGCATAGAAAATAGAGTCAAAGCTCATCTTAAATCACGGCACAGTTTAAACATTTAAACATTAAACAGAGCCAGCAGATGAATCATATTTAATTTATGAAGTGGATTATTTGTTAGTGGTTCTCCGAATGGAAAATGGTTTGATGTGTGCTGCGGAGTGCCTCAGGTGTATGTATTGGGCAACATTCATTTGCAGATGCATGGATATTTTTATTTTCATAATTAACGATTTCATGAAAACATGCACAGGTCACATTTCACCCCACTATCAAAAGACAAAAATAAGCCGTATTACTTTCACATTCTGGCTTTGGGCAGGCGTTTTTTTTTATCTGAAGCAGCTTGCATTGCATTCAAGTTATACATTTAATCTGTTCATACATTCCCTGGGAATCAAACCTATATGACCTTGACTTTCCTTTACTCTGTGCAGTTACATAAAGCATTCATGTTGCTCAAACAGAAATAAAGAAATAAATCTTAAGGACATTTTTTTTTTTGGCTTTGTGATTGCATTATTTTCCCCAAATTATGATTGCCATAATGCATTCAGATGTTGTACAGTTGGGTTTTATTTTGCGTAATTCTCATTATTTTCAATGTCAGTTGTATTCTTATGACAAATTAATTATCATTACTTTCATAAAGGATTTTTTAAACAGTATTACAATAAAATTCTATGCATTTTTAAAATTAAAATCTGTATATAAAAAAAAAAACATTAAAACAAATACATAAATGATTAAATACCTTTTATTTGCATTACAATAATGAGAATTTCGGTGCAAATGTTCTTATGGTCATAAAAAATAATTTTAAATAATGTAAAAGAAAGAAGAAAATAATAAAAATAATTACATTTTATAATTATAATTCCCTAATACAAAATTTATTTTCTCATTCCTTCTGATTTTGGGGAGTAATATGACTTGGACAAGATCCCAATTTTATTGCATTACATTAATTTTTGCTTTCATTAATGCATTATATCAAATTTCGTAGCAAAAGTTTCTTAATTGTCATAAGATATATGTCACAAAATAAACAAGAAAATAAAATATATATTTTTTTAATGCAAAATATAATTTCTCATATTTCTTCTGATTTTGGAGAGTAATGAGTTCTGTGAGAATCCATTGTAGTATGCAAATACACAATGATACACTAAGCTGTGTGAACATGCAAGTGTCATATATAATAGCACTATTTAATGAAGCATCAGAATGAGTATGCAATAAGTGAGATTTGAAGGCCAAAGGGGTCGTTTGTGTGTGATTCTAATTGGTGTTTCTTGATTGCTCGAGCTTCGCTGGCCAGATGTTTTCATTTCTCCATTTCTCATTCTCCCCTCCCTCTTTCACAGCAATCAGTCGCATCCCTCTCTCTCCTATCTTTAGGAGTCGGGCATATAATTATGTTGGCTTGTTAGTGTGTGTGTGTGTGTGTGTGTGTGTGTGTGTATGCTTCTGGAAGGAGGAGGAGGGTGGCGCAGGGGGTGTCGTCGAACCTGCCACTTCGAGCTGGTGCATCAATTACCCGCTGGGTGTCTCTGTCACGCACGCGTACACACACACACACACACACATATACATGTACAATAAAATGTTTACAGACACTAGGACTGAGATATACACACATAGCAACTATAAATAACATTCTTTCACATGCAATTATGTGTTTTATGCATACAATGAAGTGGGATTACCATACCTGAGATTTAGACGCTGTGATTTTCCACCTATATGGGTGTGTGAGGTCTCTCGCCCCGAGTGTCACCTGCAGAGTTTACAGCTGTGGGTTTGGTGTGTTTGTGAATTCTCTTGGGTGAGCGTGACACAATATGTGGCAGATCAGGCTCATGTGTGTTCAACACCTGCTCAGATATGATAGTTTTCAGGAAGAATCACACACAAGCCCATTCATGAGGATGTTGTGATGAGATTCTTATTGTGGAAATGAAATAATGGATAACTCATGCTGCTTTTTGATAGGTACAGATGCTTAAAGCTGTTTACAAGTATATCTACACAAAGTAGTTATGATTTAAAAACAATAAATTCTGACTAAAATGTAGATTCAAAATGTGAGTTTTATGGTGTTTAGTTCTTGTTTGTTAGCTTTGAGGTCATCTATATGCTGGCGATATACACATTTACTGTAAAATTCACAGTCCAGGAAAATATTTATTACTTCTTGGTTAATTTTTATTTTATTTTATTTTATTTTTGGCAACGTTTGGCCAAAGTCCAGGAAAATAGACAAAATATTCATAATGTCTTGTTTATTTTATTTAAAAAATTTGATATCCAAAATTTTCATTTTAATATGCAAATATAACAACACCATACAGTATATATATTAAAATGACACTGGTTTTTAAATGAATGATCCTTTTAATATAAATTGGCACTTGAATAAATTTTTTATGTGCTATTAAATGTCTAAAATTTTCATTTTTTGCAGTTAGAATAGGTTTCTAGATCGCTGAACCTTTAGTTGTGTTACCGACGTTATTCCTGTGACTAAAGTTTGCCTTTCTGATGTCCGTTTACCAGCTTTACTGGAGTTATGCGGTCATGACATTGAAATTGATTAGATAGCCTAACATTAAATATTAAAAATGTCAGAAAGTGATTATGTCGCACTGGTTTTATACCAACATGTACAATGAAATTGTATTAGATAAAGATAAACGTAAACGCTTTTACCATTGTCTTTGATTTAAAAATTCTATTATGAATGATTTGTTGGCCAGTTCCTCCATCCAGAGTGCAGTCAGTTAATATGATTGATATTACAGGTATGAATATTTCATAGCGTTTATAATGGCACGCTGAATCTACTAGAAGCCAGATTCTGCTGTGTCACTCAGAGCCAGACTGTCTGTTTCACCTGAAGATGTAAACTTTTCTGAAACAGCCTTTCATCTTCCTTTCAAATACTTTCTGAAATGTTCAGGTCCTGTTTTCTATTCAGTTCAGGTAGAAGAAATGGCTCTTTTTTACCCATCAAAGTATTGTAATGGTTAAAAGTGCAATTTCAGCCTACAGTCATCTGTCGTAAGTGCCGTCTTTAATCAAGTTTTCTTTTCAGTCCTGTCTGTGTGCACATCATTTCACATAGTTAGCCATTTCTGCTCTAACGGCTCTAGTTTGCGACTTTCATCCCTTTTTCAGTGTTTGCATCTGTCTGCAGATTGAGCCATTTCGGCTTGTTAGTTTGTAGCAGGCTTATGTGTGAATAAATGGAGTTGTCTACTATACCCAGGAAGAATCCATTTTTCATCTCTTTGTAAAGCGGCTCGTACTCTCTTCACTGCGGTTGTAAGGTGTTATGTAAGACTGAAGGGTGTAAATCACTTCTGACCTGCATATATTACCACAGCAGCCAATCATGCAAGCCACGTTAGCAAACATTACCATAGACGCCGAACAGAATATATCAAACTGTCTGTTACTTTATGGCTCTGCCTTAGGGCTTTGTGTGTGCGTGCGTGTGTGTGTGCGTGTGCGTGTGTGTGTGTGCGCGTGTGTGTGCGCGTGTGTGTGCGCGTGTGTGTGCGTGTGTGCGTGTGTGCGTGTGTGTGTGTGTGCTTGTCTTTTCTCATCTTTTATTTTCCCTGCCTCAGCTTTTTTTTTTTCCCCAGTAGTTCATGTTCTGTATCTTTTACATTAACAAAAAGGTATTGCTTTGGCCTTTAAACATGGTTATCATGGTAATGTCACGTTTTTTTTATCCAGGTTTCATGCTAATACTAGGTTTTGAACATGTATGATGGTAATATCGTGATTTCTTTTAAATTTGCTATGCAAATATACCATGTATCATGGTATTGCCATCTGTTGTCATTTAAGTACTTTTATTATTTTATTTTATATGTTTATTTTATTTTTTTAATTATTTTGGAAGTTCATTTTTTTTTCAGGATTGTCCGAGAGGTTATTTGAGTAACTTCACATAATGTTCTATTAAAGCAATTTTAAATACATTTTTTATTTATTGTAAATATTTAATGTTTATTTTATTTAACTATTTTTACCATTGTAACACCACAATATCTCTCCCATTTATTTTATTTAATTTTTTTATTTTAATTTAAATTAATTCAATTATTTTTAATAAAATACAAATGATATTTGTCCACAAATCCTTCTTATAGCGCTTAAGTTGAATCCAGAATATTCCTTTAATGTTTGAGCCTGCTAGATTTTTTTAGATTGCAATCTGGGCTATATAAATTAAAATATTTTATATTTATTTAATTATATATTTGAATTTAATCAAATTAAGGCATTTTTAAAATCAGAATGCACAGTCCAACGTAAGTCCTTGTTGCCTTAATTAACTCTGGCTTATAACATTAATGTCACCATAATACACCCTTTTCAACCCATTTTACTTGCATAAACAGAATATTCAACAATAATGTTGGACTGCATTATTTTGTCCAGCATTAATTTAGTTGATTGGATGAAAGTTGGCATTCCATACCAGAATCGAGCGAGAACTGAATGTGAGTTTGTTGAAATAATGCCTAAATATCTACTTGGCTATCGGCTAGCATTTTCCATTTTGATTCGGTGTTGATTTTAAAAGCGAGCCGTTGTAATCAGGAGTTCTCTGCAGCCTGTTTGACTGTAACTCTGGCAGAAGGAAGCCGTTGCCTGTGGTTTCTCCGAGCTCTTGGCACGGCTGAGCCGTGTAGCATGGGTTGGCTGGAGCATCTCTTGAAGGTCCGCCAGACCTTGGAGCTGACGCAACTCTTTCCACGCTAGTTACATTCGACATTTCAGCACCTCTGATTTTCTCCACAGAATAGAGTGAAAAGGCATGTTGTGGGACACGTGTATGCAGCCTACATGTGAGTATTACTAGAAAAAATGGCCTTGAAGAGCCAGTGAAAGCAAAATAGTTGTTTTATGGCTTTCAGTACATGTCTGTTAGCTTGGATATCTCTTGTTATGCTAGTGCACTCCTAAACATCTTTATTCATTTCTTTAAAAAACAATAAAAAATCACTTTTACTGAGATAGGGATGCATTAAACTGATCAGTTAGTAAAGACATTTATAATGTTATGAAAGATTTGTATTTCAAATAAATTATGTTCTCATGAACTTTCCTTCATTAAAGCAATAGGGCTGTAAATTTATTTTTTTCGAATATTCGTCGAATAGGGCTGGGCGATATATCGCATGCGATTGTCATGACAAGCTACACAATATCGCGCTCATAATCGAAGGCGATTCATCTGCGATAATGAACGCGATATTGCGTAGCTTGTCAGTGAACTATGGCTCTGTGTAATAAATGGACAGGATGTGGCTGTTATGATGCTGAAAATTCAGCTTTGTATCACATAAATAAATTACATTTGATAAATATATTGAAATAAAAAACGGTTCTTTTAAATTATAAACAAATTTCACTTTTTTTTTTTTACAGTACTTTTGATCAAATAAATGCAGCCTCAGTAAACATTTATTAGGAAATATTGGCTTTGGTGCTATTTTTCAACTTGGCTGTTAGCAGTATGTCAAGCTTTTCCTAAGCCAAAATCTTCCATCAAAAATGGGCGAAATGATCAGGATAAATAACAGAACAATCAAATGAAAAAATACAAAAAAACCCCAAGCATTAAAATATCATTTTCACAAGTAGCAAGTGAGCGGGTCATTTAAAGTCTCTAATTGCTGAAATGTCCCTCAAGGAAGAAGCTAAAGTGTTTTCCAGCCGCTTCGCTGCTTGTAGCCTGCTAGCGGCGTCAAAGACAGATTGCAGCTTCAGTACATTATTCGACTCATATTCATCCCAAATGTCCTTCTCTGCTGCCTTTTCATTCGGCTTTCACACGCTAGGAGCCAAAGCCTCATGAATGTGACCCAAGCGGTCCGTAGAGCCGTGACGTGGGTTGCCCCGCACGCCCACATCCTGCTCGGGCAGCCGGCATGCAGATCTCCTACCTGTTTACAGGGAAAGGTTGGATTGAGCTGGCCGGATGCAAAGAGGGGGCTTGTCCTGCTTCCCCTCAACAAAATCCTCTTCACACTCTCCTCCGCCATCTGGAGAGGATGCCAATCGCTGAATTTAGACGCGTGAACCGGGAGCCGTGCCAGTTCAAGGGGATGCACTCGGAGCCCGGCTTGTCAGTTTGAGGGTCAAGCTAATTGAGAGAGATATTGTCTGTTTTGGACATTCGGAACATTTTAGAGCTTAAAAGAGTGCTGGAAAAGAAACCGGCGTATTAAGACTCACAAAACAGAATGTTTTTAGCAAGCGGAGCTTTAACAGCATGCATTATGAATGAAATCAATCGAGTGGTTTAATCACTATAATGTCCGCTAATTTGAATCAATGCTGTAATTTGTAAACAGAAAATATAACAAAGCAGGAGAACTGACCAATGAGATTGCACAGTGGGCGGAGCCACATCCTGCCAAATAGTGTAGCATGTGTGTTTCTTTGAATTATTTTAAGCCAGATTTGAATCATATTTAGACATTAACAGTAAAAGATTGGTAGAGCATTTAAAAACCTCATGAAAATGCAATTTTCCTATTCTAACATTATTTCTTAGGTTTTGTTGTTAGATTGGGAAGAATTTTTTTTTTTTTTTTTTTAAATAAATAAAATAAAGACCATAAAATAAAGGTTTAGTTTCTAATTGGTTGCAGGTGGTATTGGGGAGGGACATTTCACTCTAGAGATAATTTGATTGGTCGAAATTCTGTGTAGTGCAGGATGAGTCATCAAGATTTTTAATGTTTTTATCTGGTGGAAATTTAATATGCAGGTCTGCAAAACGTTTTCGTAAACATTTAAGGAGTGATTAGCATATGCACTACTCTTCAAATGTTTTTGAAAGATATCTCTTACGTTCCCCAAGGCTGCATTTATTTGATCAAAAATACAGTAAAAATGTGAAATATTATTACAATTTAAAAGAACTGGTTCTATTTAAATATATTTTAGAATGTAATTTATTCCTGTTATCAAAGCTGAATTTTCAGCATCAATACTCCAGTCTTCAGTGTCACATGATCCTTCAGAAATCAATCTAATATGCTGATTTGCTGCTCAAGAAACATTTTTTATTATTATCAGTGTTGAAAACAGTTGTGCTACTTAATTTTTTTGTGGAAATGACTTTTTTTTTTTTTCAGGATTCTTTGATAAATAACTTAAAATTTTACATTTTAATCAATTTAATGCATCCTTTTTGAATATGTTTTAATTAATTAATTTGTTTTTTAAAAGACCCCAAACTTTTGAATGGTAGTGTAGATGACCCTAAAGTTAAAAAAAATGGTCTAAAAGCCACAAAACATGTAGGGTTTCACTATTCTTACAGTTTTTAGCTTAGAAAATTGAACTAGCCTCTGTGTAGAAGTGTTTGCGAAAACATGTTGGCAAAATTGGTGTGAATTGACTGTTTTTGTGTTTTGTTTGTGTCTGGTCAGCTGGTAAATCTGGCACATTTCCACTGTCTTGTGTGCTCAGTGAGGTATTGTGGCAGAATTAATGGGAACGTGCCATGTACCTGCAGCCTCGCTGTCTAATGAGCGTCACCAAGCCCAAAACACTCCCAGGTTTGTGTGCATTTTAACGCGTGCGTGTGCTTGTTAAGAAACGGCTAAAGGTGCAGTTGCAGATCTAGTGGTGCGACGAGGGATTGTAGTGTCAGATATACGCATATGTTTGCATGTGTGTGTGTGTGTGAGAATGTGTTTGTCTGAAAATACCTGGAGGTGCTGTTTCAAACCTCCTGGAGTGTAGAGGGAACGTTATCTTGGAGTGTATGTGTGCGTTGGATCAGATGAAATCCCTGTGGTGAAAAATGTGTGTGTGTTCCTGCATTTTATTGATATTTATTATCTGCGAGTGTGTTCAAATGCTCCCCACCGACCTCCTTCACTGCTGGTTTGATCATCCTCAGACGTTCAGCCTTCATGAAAAAACACTCGTATTTCTATTCTAACCACATGCTGACATGTTGAGTCTCATAATGTACAATAATCTGTGTGTTGAACCCGTTTTATTAGGATTCACAACATGAGAGGTTTGCTGGGATTCTGGGTAGCTTATATTTGTCTTTCTCTACTATGTAGGTGTGTGTAAAGTCCTCGTGGGAGCTGATGAACGAACGCTTGTATGCTTAAAGGAGCAGTTCAACCAAAAATATAGTGTTTTCAAAGATTGTGAATTCAGACCAGGTACAGTTTTAGTCAGGCTAAATCATTACATCACATTTTTAATAAAAAGTTATAGTTGTTCGTTCGTTCGTTCTTTCTTTCCTTCTTTCTTTTTTTTTTGGATCTGACACATGTAATTTTGTATAGTGTAATATAATATATAAATAAAAAGTATTATTAGTAGTAGTAGTGGTAGTATTAAATTCTTATTATATGTGATCCTGGACCACAAAACCAGTCTTAAGTCGCTGGGGTATATTTGTAGCAATAGCCAAAAATGCATTGTATGGGTCAATTTGGTTTTTTTTTTTTTGGTTTTTTTTATGCCAAAAATCATTAGGACATTAAGTAAAGATCATGATCCATGAAGATATTTTGTAAATTTCCTACTGTAAATATATCAAAACTTAATTTTTGATTAGTAATATGCATTGCTAAGAACTTTATTTGGACAACTTTAAAGACAATTTTATCAATATTTAGATTTATTTGCACCCTCAGATTCCAGATGTTCAAATAATTGTATCTCGGCCAAATAGTCTCCTATCATAACAAACCATACATCAATGGAAAGCTTATTTATTCAGTTTTCATTTGATGTATAAATCTCAATTTTGAAAGATTGACCCTTATGACTGGTTTTGTGGTCCAGGGTCACATTTTAGATGAAATGTATAAATGTAAATAAAATAAAATAATAAATGTATATATTAAAATTAATTGTATATTATATAAATAAATTAATTAAAAGCAATAAAATGTTTTTATATTTATACATTTATTAAATATATTATTATTGTTGTTATATTACTAAGATATACATATTTAAAAAAAAATATTTAAAAATAAGTGTATCTACGTTATAATTTATATAGTTGTGTGTGTATGTGTGTGTGTGTATGTGTATATATATATATATATATATATCTCTATCTCTATATATATATATCTCTATCTCTATATATATATATATATATATATATATATATCTATCTCTATATATATATATCTCTATCTCTATATATATATATCTCTATCTATATATATATATATATATATATATATATATATATATATATATATATATATATATTATATAAAAAATATGTTACTATATTATATAAATAAGATACATTTAAAAAATTTTTTTTTAGATTAAATAGATTTATTTAAAAGATCAAATAGATTTATTTATATTTATAAATGTATGTATATATGATATGATATTATATTATAGCTTGCCTGATCAGTTTATAGCTTGGATGTTCCATTTTATCTTGTAGACCATTCATAATTGCTTTTAAATTTTAGCTATTACATTTACATAAGGACTTTAATTTCCTTGGAGTGGACTGATGTGAAAAATATTGAATTTTCAAATATCCAATTCATATGATGTTCTTCATTAATTTCCCTCTTTCCGAAGCTGATCCAGAGGTTTTACCTGTGAGTTCATTCTTTGGATGCATCACCGCGAGCTGTCTGTAAACTGGAATCTCATTCAGCCTGTTTTCTGAGGACATTTCTCTTTAGTGGATGGTTTGGACCTGTAAACGCTCCACCTACACAGTGTTTGGAGGTGTTTGTGCTACACGAGGCACTTTTGCAGTGCTGTTTCCACCTTTCTCTCTCTCTCTGGCTGTATGAATGGGTCTGTGGGCGTTTCTCCCTGTTGTGCGAGCGATACCAGTGGAACGGGACAAGGACCAAATTAACAGAAGGGAGAGAACAGCCCTTGTACGCACAATGAGCATGTGTGATGTCCGTGTGTGTGTTTGTTTCTGTTGCTATTGTGTGTGAGGTTGAATACTATACCGTCTGTTTTATGTAACCAGCACGCAACTTGAATGAACGACAGGGTTCCGTCTTTCCTTGCTTTTGTGCTTGAAACAAGAAATTAGTATTTTTAGAGTAAGTATAGCGTGAGTTTACTTCTGACAGCTTTAACACCATGTGTAATATTTTCAGTGTTAAAATACTTTCTCCTGGGAACAGCAGACTTCCTTTGCAGTGCACTATAGGGAGTTGATTGATTGAGTCACAACCATAGAAACAGAGAGAGTGGGCAACATCCTAGCAACTAGTGAGAACACTCTCAACTGCCTTACAACCACTAAGAACATCCTAGAGAACATCTAACAATGCCTTAGCAACAAACAGGCTAGTCTCACAATGACCTAGCGATCACCTAAAACATAATAGCAACCATCACAGAACTGTAGAAACCATCTAGAACACAATTAGCAACACCTTAGAGACCACCTAGAATTGTAAAACGCCCCAGAACAACCTGCCAACAGCCTAGCAACACCCTAGAGACCATATTGAACATCCAACCACAGCCTAGTAATGCCAAAGCAACCATCAAGAACACATTTGTAGCAGTCTAGCAACATCTTAGAGATTACATAGAATCACATAATGCCCCAGAACACCCTACCAACAGCCTAGCAACACCCTAGAGACTATATTGAATTGTATAACACTCTATAAAACCCAACCAACGGCCTAGCAAAGCCATAGCTACCATCAAGAACACATTAGCAACATTCAGGCAACACCCTAGAGACCACCTAGAATCATGTAATGCCCCAGAACACCCTACTGATGGTCTAGCAACACCCTAGAGACTATATTGAATTGTATAACACTCTATAAAACCCAACCAACAGCCTAGCAAAGCCATAGCTACCATCAAGAACACATTAGCAACATTCAGGCAACACCCTAGAGACCACCTAGAATCATGTAATGCCCCAGAACACCCTACTGATGGTCTAGCAACACCCTAGAGATGGCCTAGAATCGCATAATGCCACAGAACACCCTACCGATAGCCTAGCAACACCATAGAGACCACACTGAATTGTATAACACCCAAAAACACCCTGCCAGTAGTCTAGCAATGCCATAGCAACCATCAAGAACACATTTATAGCGTAGCAACTTGCTAGAAACCACCTAGAATCGCATAAAACCTCAGAACACCATAGTAACGCCATAGCAACCATTAAGAACACATTAGCAACAGTCTAGCAACACCCTAGACACCACGTTTAAACAGCAGTTGCTATTATTCTTGTGTAATCGAGTTGTTTTTGCCGTTCTGGCTGGTGACAGTAGTGGTGCAGAAATTGCACACTTCAGATTTATGGAAATGACTTGCATGTTAATGGAAATAGCCAATTAATGTCTAGATAGATTGTGCTGTTCTGTGTGTATTTTTGGCTTTGTGGTTCTGTTATTTATTTATAGATTTATGTTTTCATACAGTCAGCCATAATGCTGTTTAGATGGGAGCTTCGGTTGCTGGATTCGCAAAATGCAAAGAGAAAAAAAATCAATTGTGTTCTAATCTTGTCACATCTGAAGTCATTTCAGTATCTCCCTCCTGATGAGAGAGGAGCGTACGCTCGTCCCTCGGAAAGAAAAGAGGAAAAGAAATTAGACAAATAAATAAATAAACCTGCGTTTTTTTTTTTTCCACTTTCAACAGACAGGAGCACGTTGTGTTTCCAAGGCAACAGTCTGCCTGCTGCAGAACAAGAGAAGAGGGAGTGTGTGGGCAGGAGGCAGGCACATAGAAGCATGCATGCATTCAAACTCTCTCTCTTGCATGCACACGCTCACTCGCTGGAGCCACGGCTCGTGACAGAGTTCAAAGGCCAGTAGGATCCCAGTGACAAGTTGTTGCACGCTTGTTCTTGAAGAAAGAGCAGGATGCTGGCAGCGCACTGGGAAAAACTGCACCTCACCTGATGAATAAATGCCTCTGCCTCTGTAGCTCGTGCCAAGCCTGTTCGATTAAAACCGAATGCTTGGATCCTCGGCCATCACTTACTTTAAATGAATGCTTCAGGTTTAATACGAGTTCAACTCAACTGGCAGCATTTGTGGCATAATGTCGATTTTCCACTGGAATAATTACCTTAGACTCGTATTTTAGTTAAATTTTTTTACTTGCAGTGAAATTGAAAAGGGTTTAAAAGCAGAAATGTGGAGCTTGTATTTTTGCATTTGCGTCATTTCTCACTAAAATGTGTATTTTGACCTGTATAACACAACTGTGTGTTATTCTGTTTAAAAATATTTTATTATTAAATTGATTTATTGTCTTATATGTATATAAATGTAAATATAGAAGTCTACATATGTGTATGCAAATAATAATCAAAATATTTATTTTCTAATATATAAATGTAAATAAGTCGATATATACATGCTAATAATAATAATAATAATAAAATACACAATTTAAAAAATCATACATTTAAAAAATATCCCAAAAATGTATTTATTTATTGAATTTCTTGTGTATTTGAGCTGTATACCACAACTGTGTGTGTTATTGTTTAAAACATTTTTATTTATTAATTGATTTATTGTTTTATATATAAATGTAAATATAGAAGTCTATGTATAAATGTGCATGCAATTAATAGTAGTAATAATAATAATAATAATAAATAAAATATACAATTAAAATACAGTATCTTAAAAAAATTTATTTATGTATTTTCTAATTTATAAATGTAAATAAGTTGATGTAGGTACATGTGTACGTGTTGATGATAATAATAATAATAATAATAATAAATATTAATTTTTTTAAAATATACTTTATTTAATTATTTGTATTTATTTGTTGAATTTCTTACTTGAGTTGTGTATTTGTTTAAAAAGGCCATTTTTGAAGTTGGACTGCTTGTCTAGGTGGATGCACTTTTAGTTAAGCATAACTGATGTGATTCCTGTGAATTTTCTCCAAGTAAAAGCCCCCTTTTTGGTATTCTGCCTCATATCCTGTGAAGTTACTAGGATTATCGGCTTTAACAGCATGGTCATGACAAGGTCAAGGTCAGTAAGCATCTGCTGTCACACTAGTCTTAATGTTTCAGACTACCTTAAAAAGCATAGGCTCCTTTTTTAAAATTTACCATATTTTTCAGATTTATTTATCAGTATACTTACTTTTTTTTAATAAAGTCAAAATTATTTTCTGTAATAATTTACTTTATGCCACAAATGCTATTAACAACTTGTTTTGGGCCTGGAAAATGAATTTAAAGAGCTAGTTCACCCCCAAATTCTTTTCAACTTATCCTTATTTAATTTTAACATTTCTACTTTATTCCAAATTTTCTAGATTTGACATTTGAAGTTCTACACAAAGTGCTACATCATTTGTAATTTTTTGTTCTTTTTGAAACTTGCCGATCTCTTTAGGGCTACTTTCAAACATACTATTTTAATATTTATAATATTTTTCAGATATATTTATGTATACTTCAATCATATGTGCTTTACTGCAACCAAGGTATTTTTTTAAACTAAAAGACAAATCTGAATTATGTTCTGTAGTAATATCTTTATGCAACAAATGGTGTTAATAGAACCTGAAAAAATTCATTTAAATGGAAAGTGTACCCAAAATCAACTTGCCTTTTATTTTGTGGATCAAAAAAGAGAACTGTCCAGGATATTCAGGCTATTGTTTTCTATACAATGAAAGTGAATGTCATGGACAACAGTGTAACATAAGGCAAGATTATACTGAAATATAATTGAAATTCTGGCCAAGATACAATATTATTGTTTCAGAAGATTTGGAATGTATAGTATAAAAGATTTTAAATTTTATGGTTATATTTATGGTACTTTTTGAAACTTGGCAGACCCAGTCCTCATTGACTTCCATTGTAGAGGAAGGAGCAGCTTGAACATTGAGCTCAGTATCTTCTTCTGTGTTCTATGGAGTTAAATGAGGGGAGAATTTGAATGTTTGGCTGAACTTTTCTTTTAAGGTTCAGCGTTTGGAGTGGGTGGACGCAGGACGGTATTAGGACTCAAACCGTACAAGGTGTTCTGGATTCTTCCTCCACACATCAGTAGTGATTTAGGGTGATTGAGGAGTTGTCAGAGGTGGATTAAGCCTAGTCTCGGATTATAGGAGATATTTGACAGCAAATCAAGACAGACTGTGAAAATAAATTCACTAGTCTTCTTAATCGCAGAAACAACCCTGAGATTTAGTTGCCACAAGCTTAGCCTGAGTGACAGACCGAGACAAACTACTTCACTTTTAATTTGGCTGCTTTGGTTTCAAATATCTTGAAAATACAGGTACGCTTCTCCCTACTGTTTTATAAAGTACAGCGGTTCGAATAGCTGTCAGAGTAATGGATCTAATCCACTTCTGAACCAAAATCGTCCCAGCTTCCCCTTTAACAAAACCCCGACTGAGCCGAGTTTTGAGTCCGAGGGCCGGAGTGTAATCCAGTGAGCTTTGTCAGGGCATTCGAGCTGCTGTTGTCAACAAATGTCCGCTTTGTTTTACGAGCGACTCGTAAACTCCTCTCCATCTGTCAAGCCTGAGATGTCACGCAGCAAATGGAGTTGGATAAAAGTGGAGATTTTTCTCTGGTGAGGACACATTGCATGGTCTTCGTGTTTTGTTACAGTGTGAATGAGCAACAAAAGCGTCTTTGAGGCTTTTAAGTGAGACCCTGCACAATCGCTGTACTATTAGTCCAAGAGCTGCATGTGTTGGATGTTTGTTTCAAGTGCAAGGAACTGTGGGCGTAGATGAGTGTGATGACCAATCACTCTGTGGAAATGAAGAGAAATTTTACAAGTTAAAACTAGATTTTTATGTTTTCTGTAGAGATATTTCTGTACCAATGTGATGGGTGAAAAAATGGCACATATATTAATGTCTTATAAATAGTAATATAACACAATAATATTTGATATATCTTATTATAGATGTACTATTTTTCATTTTTTATTTTCAAATATTCTAATATCTCTACTATTTTATAGGGGTGTAAGAAAATATCGATACATGTGAGTATCGCGATATTTTGTTTGGCGATACTGTATCGATTCTCCAAAATGGAATATCGATATTTAAAAAAATAAAATAATAATCATACAAGGTTTATGGCAGTTGTTTCGTTTTGAGTTCATATCCCGACCGCTAGTCTTCATTTCTGAACTTAAACAGTGACAGGAAATACTAGCATCAGGGCACTCCACTAATGTTAGCGTTAATATAGTTCGCTGCCAGTAATGGAGGATGCTTTTGTGGTAATGCCCGTCCTGGGATCGTGGCGCGAGCGCAGCCTCGGTTCTGCCGCTTGCCGCGTCCCGTGTTGAAGAGCCTTTGAGCGGGCCGCGGCGGGCGGTAGAGTCGCCGTGCAGCTGCAGCTTTCTCTCGTGTTGGGGGCGTTTTGTGCAGTTGAGGCGGTGCTCGCGTCGCGGTCTCGGCGATTCCACGCGGAACATAAATACATACTGAAAAACCTGTGAAATCCAAGTTGAAAAGTTCACTGTGAATTGCAACCGGGGTATTTTGCTAGGGTATTTTAAGCAGTAACTAGGTTGTTGCATACCAGCTCATGGCACTCTAATCTCTAGATCCCTGAATGTAAATCTATGGGATTTTTTCCTACTATATCTTCTGCTAGATGAACATCTCCTAGTCTGATTGCTTAGAAAAGTAATAGCACACCTCCCCTAACAATTTTTTACCATAGCGTTCACATACGTAGTAAAAAAAATGCACTGTAAAATGTAATACTTGGTGTTAGTGGTTCATTCAAATGCCTAATCCGAAGAATAAGCAATAATATTGATGCTGGCTGTCATGAAATCGCTAGTTAAACTTTCTCAAACTTTCTGCATGTGTTGTTGAATGGCAGGAGCCTGTTACGTTGGCAGGGCATCCTCCACACTGTTGTGCTTACGTAACGTAATGTCACACACACACACACCCACACACACCCACAAGCAAAACAGGAATCTTCTGATGCTGTACTAATACACTCTGACAAGGTGTTTGTGAGGAATAAGTGACCAAAGGAATAAAGAAGGTGCTTATTTATTTTGTTTGTATTAAAATGGATTATCTTTGAGATCTTATTTTGGGATTCAACCATTGAGTCCTGAGGAAAGCAAACCTTGAAGTTTGAAGACTGCCATATGTTACTGGCTGCAAACAAATAATCAAGATCTCAAAATAAGTCGTTTGAAGCTAGTATTGTGATGAAGATCACAACATTTTCTGCTGCTTGTTCACACGATCAGTCAAATGCAGTCTTCTTTTGCAAACCGTGTGATATCTGCACAGAGATTCAAGAGAAAATCAACAAATTTGATGCCAGCACCACAGAATCAGATAAAATGCTGTTATTGCGCATGCTGAAATGAGAGAGCAGCGTGAACTTGCCCCTCGGTTAGCGAAAACATGCCGTGCAGAAGCGGCTTTTAGCGGATTTGAGTCAAAATATGTCAAGTCATTGTGCAATCTAATATGTAAATGCATGTCATTATAAGCTAACACATCCTTTTACAGAAATCCGCTGTAAATGAATTAATATGCTGTCAATACAAACCCGATTTTAGCAGAAAATGGGATGCTTGCACATGCAAAAATGAGCTGGGTTGCTAAATGGTTAGTGTAAGGTGTTTCAATTGTAAAGAGTTACACTCTGTAGTTTGGTTAAATCAAAGTATATGCGATATCACAGTGAAGAAAATACACATGCTTCATAAATCAGTAAGCAACAGAAGATGCATGTACACAAAAGAGTACATTCATCATATCCAGCTTTAGTGCACTTTAGAGAGATCTAATTTTATTAAGAACTCAATTTTCAGCTGAAGTGTTTTTCCTTCTGGAGGCTTCAAACTGAATTCCTGCAAACCGATGATTACAGATTATATGTTCCGGAGAATTCTTCACCTTGGCTAAATCGTATTTCTGAGATATGCTATATTATATAGTCATATTTTTAAACCTCGACTCAGAGGTAGAATGTGTTCCAGCTCTCGACAGTAACCACGGCCCCTGCAGGAACGGAGGCAGGCTTACAGTCTTTCCTCAGGGAAATATCTGTCATTCTAAGGCTTGTCTTAATTTGTAAAGGTTCCAGGGGAAATTTGTACAGCGCTGCTGAACTCTATCAGCTCCTGTGGGTCAGAATTTCAGGCAGAATCCATTATTACTGTTTACTCGTAACAATACCCAGTCAAGGTACTGATCATTTCTGTGAAAATGATAGTACGTTGTATTTTTCTGACCTTCAGATCCTCAGATTTGTACCATCATTTGCATAATTATTATGCCATTGTTATGCACTATTGCTCAATTATTATATGTACCATTACTCAGAGGGCTTAAAATTAAAGATGGAATATTAAAATTCTAGACCGCATGTTTGATTATCAGTAAATGTTAGCTCTTCAGTATTTTCATGAATCCCATAAGAGCCCCATTAAACTGATTGCAGTTATTAGTGGTGTTTGCTAAGGCATGCATCACTATTACAATTTTTTTTTAATTATATAATGATATAAATGTTTATTTACTTAAATTATATTGTATTATATATATTTATTATTTTTTTAATCTGTATTCATTTGTTTGTTTATTTAAATTATAATTATACTGCATTATATTCTTCATATTGTTTTATTTTTCAATGGGTATTTGCCATTTTTGGATTTATTTAATTTTTATGTTATTTAATTTTTTAATTATATTTTCCTATTTATTTATTGTGTGTGTTGAATTATTTAAACTATGTATTATTATATCTATTTTATAGTTCAATCTTATTTTAACTGTTTAATATTATTTTTATTTACAATTTTTATTTAATGTACAGTATTTATTTGTATATATTCAATTAAATTTATTTGAATTATTTTATATTTAATTATTTTATTTTTTATCTGTATTAGCCAGTATTGAATTTATTATTATTATTATTAGTTGTAATAGTAGTATTGTTGTGATTTAATATTCATATCATTATTTAAATTTTTAATACATTTTATTTTTATTTCATGTGTATTATGTTCTATTATATATCTTTATTGGCTGTATTTTATATCTATTTGTTTAATTCACTTGTAGCTTAGTTTGTACCATTCCTAACACATTTTTATGTCAAACTTATAAACACAAGTTTTGCACGGTTAGGCACCACTGTAAAATCTAGTTACAAAGTGATTTTAAAAAAATCTGCATTAATACCTAATTTACCTGTATGACTGTTTTCACACATTAATAGTGAGTGCTTTTGTACAATACAGTTGTGTGTCAATACAGATTTGCTCAGTATGTAGTTTTGTGGCATAAATAGATGATCTCTTCTGTTGAACGGCTGATGTGTTGTATGTAGGTAGAGCTTATGTTGGGATTTAGCTAAAACTAAACTTACACATGCGAAGCTCATACCTTCATGTGCTCGTTATATAATAAACAATTATCTCCTGGCCAGAGGAGAACTGGCCCCCGACTGAGCCTGGTTTCTCCCAAGGTTTTTTTTTCTCCATTCTGTCACAGAGTTTTGGTTCCTTGCCGCTGTCGCCTCTGGCTTGCTCAGTTGGGGACACTTAATTTCTCGTGATTATCGTCAATTTGATTTCGCATATACTATTTAAACTAAACTGATCTAGACAATGACATCTCTGAACTCAATAATGAAATGCCTTTAACTGAAAATTGAGTGTTTAATCTTAGTTTTATACATTACTGACACTCTATCCTCCAATTTGATACGGTTAAGTGCTTTGACACAACCTGTATTGTTAAAAGCGCTATATAAATAAAGGTGACTTGACTTTTCCTTCTCAATCTCTCCGTCTCGACCATCAAAGGGCAATTTGTTGTGCCGGCATGTTTCTCACGTATCACCTCGGCATCTTGAACAACTTGCAGCCCCTCCGGGTTCATTTTTACACCAAACAAATGAGTTTTGACGTTGTCGGCGCAAGCGGTCTTGAAAAAGCCAATGTTGCTGTTCAATGAAAGTCAATAACACATTCCCTTTTAAAATAGCTTGCTCTAATTAGCTCTTGTGGTTTTGAAAGGAAACGGGTCCAAAACAGACTTGTATTTAATCATTTTATGTACCTTATTGGATGTACCTATGCTGAACAATGGCCATTGACTTCTTTCTCCGCAGGTTTGGTGGCGTGGAGACTCCCGGTGCGTGTGATTGTTTAAATTTAGCCGGTACGCTGTGGAGGTTGGTAATGAGGAATGGTGCTTGTGCCAGACTCGTGACTTTCCACCTTCAGAGAAGTGAGCGGGTAGTCCCTGCTCCTGGTGATTGAATTAATGAGTCTGGCTTTACCTGCCTCTATTTATAGGCCAATAAGGTATGACAGTGTGAGAATGAGGTGGGGGGCTAATCTGATTGTAGCCGATTTCTGAGAAACGTGATTGAGGCCGAGGTTGTAATGTGCTACAGAAGTGAAGGTGACGAGGTGATTTAGCCTAATAATAGGGAGGGAAGATTATATAAAGGGTTTTAAAGGGATCATAATTACCTCGACAGGACTGTCAAAACCTTCTGGAATCATATCCCTGCTGAAAAAAATCATCTTAGTCCATCTTAAAATGGCCTTAGCTCTTTTAAACTTGGTCAAGTATGGATTTACCTGGTTTAGTTGGTCTCCCAGATTGATCAAGTTGGTATTTACCTGGTTTAATTGGTTTCCCAGCCTGGTCAGACTGGTGTTTACCTGGTTTAATTGGTCTCCCAATCTGCTCAAGCTGTTGTTTAGCGGGTTTAGTTGGTTTCCTAGACTGGTCAAGCTGTTGTTTACCTGGTAAATATTGGTCTCCCAGACTGGTCAAGGTGGTGTTTAGTTGGTTTCCCAACCTGGTCAGTCTGGTGTTTACTAGGGCTGTCGATTTTTGTGCTAAAATATTATCAATATTCAAATTATATTAGAAATTAAAAGGCATAATTTCTATTAGGGGGAAAAAAGCTTTTGGTAGCTAGCTAAAACCAACAAACCATCTTAGTGTGTTTTAGATTGAAGAAAACCTATTCATTTAAAAAAAAAAAATCCTTATTCTTTTCCTCGCAAACAACTGTAAAGGTTGTGGAAAAGTCATGGCTTTGAGCTTTGAGACAGTGCCCCCTGTAAGGAATATAGCAGATGTTGTAGTTATTTTCCTGTCTCTGTGCTCAATGTCCTGTTTGTCAGGATTGGGCTGTAAAAAGTTTTGAATGTGCATGTTTTCCAAGATTGAAACAGGAGTGTGTAGATGAAGGTTTGTTTTTATGCTATCTGACTGTGAGTGTATGTGTGTGGGCATGCTCTCCAGCTCTAAGAAACTAAAGGAAAATGGATGAACAATAAGCCAAGCTTGACAAACTAACATCCTTATAATTATTTATTTTTGCCTCGTGGGCAGGGCGTCGACATATAACGCTGTTGCGCTTCGGGCGTCCCGAAGTCCTGCTTTGTGGACCTTTCCCGATTCCGTCCCGCCTCACACACTCCCATTTGGCTTCCTGTCAACTAACTGTCCTATCATAATAAAGGCAAAAAATGCCAAAAATCTAAAAAAAAAAAAAAAATTATTTAAAGTTATTTAGTTTTTCGTCTAATATCAGTATTTTGTTTTATTTTACTTCCGCTTTATTTAAATTACAGAAAATTATTTTTAATAATTTTAGTTAATACAGTGGCATACACAACTCATGGTCAGGAAATAGATTTGTAAGCATAAATGATCGTAACACTAATATGCCTGCATCTCACTCCAGGTATCATTAGAACTGGGCTGTTCAATAAAAACTTTCTATCTTTATACGCAACTTAATTTACATAATGGAATTAGCTATGGCACCCATTTGACACCAGTTTCTCAGTTACGAAATTAGTATGCAAATAAGATCCTGTGAAAACAAGCTGCCAATTTAGACCTTTCTTATTCAATATATGTCAGTGACAGATAAATTATATGCAAAGTCATTTCATCATGATGATTGAAGTCATTCAGCCCTGATTTCACTTCATGCGCACTCAATAGCAGATTTACAATACACCAGTTATAGATGTGCAGAGTGTGTTACATATTGAAAGTCAAAATGTATTTAACGGTTCAATGACACAAATGCATATGTAAATGTAGCAATATTTTTTAAAACCGTTCATTTGATAGAAAAATGGAGAGAAGTTTGTAAAATTTTATACAGTGCATAAAGTGCACAGAATAAAAGTTTTAAAACTTTTCTTTATTTTTTTTTTACCTTCAGTGTCAGTATTATATCTTGTGCTATTAACAGGGTCTAAAATAAAATCAAATAAACTTTTTAGCACCCATGTCAAGTGAATTAAGAACAAATACCTGCCATAATATTTCATGCTGCATTTGTAGCATTATGTAGTATTTTGCATTATTTTACTGTATTTCTGCATTTATTAAAAGAATACATTTTAAATGTAAAATAATGAAAAATTTAAGCATAATGCACTTTTGAAGTATTTTACTATACATTTCAACATAATGAAATATATTTTAAATTAAAATAATCCACAACTGTAAGTCTAAAGTCTTGCGGGGAAGTCTTGGCCTAATGGTTAGAGAGTCAGACTCGTAATCCAAAGGTTGTGGGTTCGAGTCAGACCGGCAGGGATTGTAGGTGGGGGGAGTCAATGTCCAGCGCTCTCTCCACCCTCAATACCACGACTGAGGTGCCCTTGAGCAAGGCACCGAACCCCCAACTGCTCCCCGGGCGCCGCAGCATAAATGGCTGCCCACTGCTCCGGGTGTGTGTTCACGGTGTGTGTGTATTCACTGCTGTGTGTGTGTGCACGTTGGATGAGTTAAATGCAGAGCACGAATTCCGAGTATGGGTCACCATACTTGGTAGTATGTCACTTCACTTCACTGTCCGAAATCTTTTCACGTTAAAAAATAAATACGACCTCACGTTGTGTCAAGCATGGTTCGATTTTCTGTGTTGCAAAATGCATGCATTTTGATAGGAAAGGATGACGAATACGAAAAAATGGAAAAACGCACGAGAAAATTTCGTACTCGGTGTGCAATTTCAGAGTTTGAAAATGTTTTGCTTACTTTTACTGTTCTTGCACTTATTAAAAGAATACATTTAAAAAATGATGCATTAAAGCAAAAAGCATTTTGCATCATTTTACTTTTATTTTTGCTTTTATTGAAAGCATTTTTAAATGCGAAATAATGCAGAATGTATTTTGTATTAATACTTATGGCATTAATTATGGTTTTTCTTCATGTTAACGGTATCATGACAAATTATCTAGTTGTTGTTTTAGCAGTTAACAGTATCACTCTTGGAATCATATAAATATGATGATGGATATACATTAATGGCATCTTCTGAATTTTCCTGATTTCAACTTTTTACAGGAACCACCTTAGATCCCTTTATTGAGTCAGTGCTTTATTCAGTTCTTCTGAATTACCTCTGACGGTGGAGTGTGGGAGGAGAGCGTCTTCCACTGACATCTATAAGCTCCATGGCCTGCCGTTATCTTCTGAGCGTCTTTGGCTTTGAACAACCGGCGCATTAACTGACAAACGCCACCCCTAGCTGCCATTATACCCCCTGATAACCAGAGTTTGATTACCCCCATTCAGACTCAAGCTGCAACATGCTATTAGATTATGATGAAGACTGTTGTGGATCCCTGATGCCGTCTGGCTCTGGATGCGTGACGCATCCTGGTCACAGACAGTGCAGAGCCGGCTGGCACGAACGGAAGCGCTATTAAATTAGCTGATGCTGCGAGCTAAATTGAGTTTTTGGTTTATTTCGTGTTCTGTTGATTGCATTAGCGTTGCATTATTTGCGGAAGTGCTAATTTTGAGTCTGCATGAAATTCTCTTCAGGGCAAAAGCTGGCAGGATTTGAATAGAGGTGTGGAATTAGCATGGGGCGAATGTTGAAAATTAAGGTGATGGGCAAAATGTTTTCAGCCTAAGTTGATTGTCAAGGTGGTTTGAAGTGGCATTGAGTGAAACCTTTTTGACACGAGCATATAGGCCTGGAAATATTACATTTCAGAGTATGTGGTCTGAAATAAGCCAGTAGTAATTCAGTTTTAGTGTAGACAAAAGCCAGACACATACTTTATGCAAGTACACAAAGGTAAACACCGTGGAAGACAGTTATGCTAATGTCTGCTGGAATGTTTTTCTTTCTGTTGTTGTATTTTCATGCTTTTTGTTTTTTCTTATTGTTTGCTTTTTCATTTAACAACAACAACAATAATAATAATAATACATGTCATTTATTTATATAAATTTGAATTGATATTGACCTATATTGTATAATAATAATAATAATAATAATTAAATATTTATTTTATTTTTTATTAAATATATTTTATATTATATAATATAATAGTAATTATTATTATTTATTAGTGCTGTTTCCCACAGCTCAAGGTTGCTTTACATTAATAATTTGTTAATTAGTTTATTTGTTCTTCCTTCTTTTTGGGGGGCCGTTTAAACGACAACATTTTCTAAAACGCATAAATTTGAAAACGTGGAAGTTTTTGAAAACACAGCCGTTATTGTTTCCGTGTAAACACCCAAAACAGGAATCTTTGAAAACAGTGATGACATGCGCGTGCGTAGTACGTGTTAGGTATGTAGACATGCGCAGTACGTGCCGATTTGAAATAATGGCGGAGTATATGGTACATGTTGCTGCTCAAGAGTTTGCTAACGCTTGCAAAGTGTGGATTTACTTCACCAATATTACAACCAACAGCGGAGACGCATCATGTACATCGTATAAATGTCACTTCCCTACAGGTACTGTTTAAGGTGACAGCACCAGCTACTGGCCTGGCATACGTAATACAGCGTTTTTGGCCATTTTCGCGGATAAACGTGAATCGTTTTGAAAACATTGTTGTGTATACGTGAAACTTTTTACAAATGCAAGTGAAAAGCTCTACTGTTTTTGACTACATCGTTGTCATGTAAACGTAGCCTAGATTTAGTTCTTTATTGCTTGATTCTTGAAGTCGTTCATTCTTTTTAATTTCTTCTTGTTTTTTTCTTTTATTTTTACTATAGTATAGAAATAGTATTGTAAATTTTAATGTTAAATATCATTGCATCCTTATAATGTGTCCACATTGAGCATGTTGCAGTCACACCCAATCAAAAGACATTTGATATACTGTTACAAGGAGGATGATTTTGGACCAATGACATTTCACGGTAGGCGGAGCTATCCAGCACTGTGCTGCAGCAATTGCTGCATGGCATAAGGTTTGTCACAATAACGGTTTACAATGAAAACTCCGATTTACAAGGCGCGATGATCTTTTATCACTTGTCGTTTTCCTATAGCTCTTCAGCTTAATTTTTTTTCCCGATGATTTCTTATAGTCAGGAATATTGTGACTCCACCCCAGCCCTCTCTCTCTGTCTTTCTCGGTATCTCTCTCGCTCTCTCAGAGGGTTAGCTCTGACAGCTGCACAGAGCTTGACTCATTGGTATGTCTCACGAAGCACCGAAAGAGAGAATGAGAGGAGAATGCAGATGGGCAAAATAAAGCACAGTGCTGGCCGGAAGATGCCCTCATCATTAAAACAACACCTGCTTCCCTCTGCAGCATCAGCGCGTCAATTAAACCCATGCAAACCCATCAGACCAGCCACTTTCTCTTCGTCCTCAACAGGTGGAGGGTGCGTTTATGTCTAGTTGTTGTTATTATTATTATTATTATTATTAGTTTATTTAGCAGACACTTTTAGCCAAAGCGACTTACAAATGAGGACAACAGAAGCAATCAAATGTAGTATTAAAGCACTCAGGAGATTGTCTTGACCAGGACCACACCCCTAAATGCATTGAAGCAACTGCCATGTGATTGGTTGATTAGATAATTGCATTAATGAGAAATTGAACAGGTGTTCCTAATAATCCTTTAGGTGTGTGTGTGTATGTATGTAACGCATGCACGCGAACATATATATATATATATATATATATATATATATATATATATATATATATATAAATATAAATATAAATTACATGTAAATTATATGAAAATTATAAATTACTGATCATCACATTTTATTACTTTTATACTTTATTTTTAATTGATATTGGCCCATGTCGGATTCAAAATAAATGAAATGTAATTCATTAATAATTTGATCATTTGTTTTTCCATCTAGATTTTGTTTCTTGTTTCTTGCTAGTTTTTGTTTTTGTTTGTCTCTTTTTTTTTTTTTTTGTCTTAAAACAATAAAATATTAATAAATAAGAAACTAAAACTGCCATTTAGTAACACTCTTAATGAGTGAGTCGTTGAGTCGTTTGTTCAACCGATTCATTCAAATGTTTGTCACTCAGGATCGAAGCAAGTGATTGAATCATTGAATCACTGAGTCATTCAGTATTGTTTGTTTTTTGCATATTGAATGATTTGATATGGTCACCTTCCACATCATTAACGCAATAATTGTGCTATTATAGTAGATGATATCACACACACTACTCAGGTTTTGTTTTTCCTAAAGCAGGTTCATTGACACGGTGTCTCTCCATATCCGTTGTGTCTTCCGGATGATTTTGAACTCACCAGGTTTTGTTTTATTAACTCTGGCCTGTCGTCTGATTGTTTGTCGTAGCCATCGACTGTATTTCTGTCTTGCTTCCATTAGCCACAGCGGGCTGAAGACGTGCCGTGAGTCACTGTGTGTTGGCTGTCACACCTGTCTTTCTCCCACCGGCCACTGCTGGCCAAATATAGTCCGGTCCTGTGGAGGAAAGCACTATGGGATAGCTCTGGCACGAAAGAGTACGTGTTCGGGAATGCCTATAGACGTGTTTTATAGACAAGTCATCCTGTTGACCTCGCTCGGTGTTTGGATTCTGTCCTTGTCCTCGTTTTGGCCCATTTAAATAGCGTAGCAGATGTTTTTTGTTTACAAGTAGTCGAGGGAGTGTTGGGAACGGAGCCACTGAAGCTAGTCGGTCCCTGAGCGTGGTTCATCCCTGGACGAGAGTGTAATTTGATCTTTTGCATTAAAAACTTTAAAACTATAAAAGGACACAAAGTACTCGAGCGTTCCCAGGAACCCTCCTGTGAAGTGCTGTGAGGAAATGAGGAAAAACACTTATCACAAGCACACACACGATCAAGCTTTCCTTCAAAGTGTCATTTTGTCCAGTTTGATGTGATGTAATGAGCAAAAGAGGCTCGTTTGGATGTTTCTATATGAATACTTGTGTGATGCTGCAGTATGAGGAGGACACTGTGTTCTTACTTTCTTTTCTTTATTTTGTTTTAGTTTCTTCCTTTCATTACTTAGTCCTTTTTTCCTCATTTTGTTTGATCTTGCTTTTAAAAAAAATCTTTTGTTGTTTCTTTAATGTTTGTTCATGCTGTCAAAGCACTATATATATATATATATATATATATATATATATATATAAGTATTCATTTTAACAAATTGAAATTTTAACGGCACATTTTAGCAAATTAACTTTAACGGCACTGTTTTTTAAAGCGTGATTAACGCAGCGCGTTCTTTCTGTTTGACCCTTGGCCAAACCCGTAGTTGGAGAAATGGAGATGCACAGTGTTGCCAACTTAGCAACATTGCAGACCCCTTTAGCGACTTTTTTTCCCTTCAAAAAAGCGCCCAAACCTTATTTAGTTTCTGAGAATCGCCGGTACTGCCGCGTGAGGTCTTGCTCTCCCAGCGCGCGCACACACCTCTGTCTCTCTGCGTCTGTTCAGTTTCGGTTCAGCGCGCGGCAGAGGGGAGCAGCGCTTTAATTCAGTTAAACACAGATATTATGTTGCTTTTCTAATTTTACATGCAAGTATAGCCGAAATGTGGGCACAGAGAGGGAAACAAATGTAATAATAAATAATATATGTACATTTTGCATGTTCGGAAGACGAGCTGCCCTGTCCTGCAAAAATGTAAACAGGTTTGTGTAAGTAAATTGCTCAGTGCAAAGAAAGAGAAGTAATGGGAACCAGGTATTTCTTTTCTCATGTGTCTAACAGACATGAACAAGTTCTTTGACAAACATCTATGACCTTTGAAACATGTCTAGTCTTCATGCTCTATGTTGACTATGGTTTCAATGATAATAAACATACGTTTGCATAAAGCATCCATATTTGTCCATGCTCATGTTGATTAGAGTATTAAAAACTTGAAAAGTCTTAATTTAAGGTACATTTAGAACAAATAAAAATGTGCAATTAAGTTGCAATTAATCGCGAGTTAACTCATGACAATCATGCAATTAATCACGATTTAAAAAAAAACAATTTAATCGCTTGACAGCCCTAATATGATACTTTGTGATTTTGCATTGCAAAGTCATGTTGTCGTTTTGGTTTTTATCACCATGGAGTCCAATTTTTTTGATTGTTCTTTGCTTTCATTTAATCAATATTCTGTTCTTTCTTCCTCTTTTGATGAACTGTGTCTCTGGTTGGAAGCATCTTAAGATTTCAGTGTAAAGAAGCTGTTTTTAAGGTTCCTGGTCTGGTTCTGCGTGTTTGTGCACGGGTCAGTGACAGATGTAGAGGTGAAGAGGAAATGAATTGGTAGTCATGTTCTCATATTTGGATCAGACGGAAGGATACAGCTGAGCGATGACACATTAGAAACGCAGCGGTGTGTAGTCATCAACAGCATCCTGCAGATTACACAGATCAAGCCTGGATGATGCTTTACAACCTCAGAACACTGACCAGAAAACCGGCCTCAAATCCTTTAAATATATCAACTTATGAATGTTTTTAGAACCATAAACAGACAAAGTTCTGTGGTATTGTGATGGTATTAGATTAATAATGTGGTATGTGGTCATTTCTATTTGAATATATTTTAAAATATAATTTATTCCTGTGATGCAAAGCTGAATTTTCAGCATCATTACGTCTGGTTTGTTTGTCTGACAAAATGGCAGATTCTGCGTTATGATTGGTCAGATTGCTTGTCAATCAAACTCCCAGCAAAATAAGTGAATGATCTGTTGCCACTGTATGTGACCTGTTGATCTGGACTGAATGTCTGCACTAGTCTGATTAAGCAAAGCTCTGTTCACTGATTTAAGGTCATGCCATTTGATGGAAAGCCTTGATTAGCCGACTCTGTAGGAGATTTAAGGCTTTATAGTGTTATAAGGGTTAGGTAAAGGGAAGGTAAGCTGCTGATAAAGGGAAAGTCACCTTTTTTTTCTCTCTCTTCTGTTTTTCCAATAATTCCATCTTTCTGTGCTGTAACCGTAATAAGGTGCAAACATTTGAATAATGCTTAGGCATTTGTGTTTTGTAGTTAAGTATTATGTATGAAATATCCCTCATCAAACATCAGCTGCTCTGCAAGCAGGATGAGTATAAAACTATGTCTGTTTGTCCTCCTGGATGTGCTTTATTAGTGGTGTTTAAGTCAGGGATCACCATTACTAAAACTTGGGGTTAGTGTTAAACTTTGGTGTGAAATTTATCACACATCTTGTATGTTACAGGCATGGATAATACCTCTAATTATTACTTTTCTAAAGAGTATGGAAAATAAATTGGTATTATATGTAAGAGATACCAGATGCTGCTTTTTTTCTATTTTTGTATTTCTTTCAGGAAAACTTTTGTAAGAATTATGCAATTTGTTTCGAGTGTCTCAGGAAACTTTTTAATCGTGGGTAAGAGAATAGTTGTTGAGCGCAGACAGATGCGGGGTTTACTTTGTAATGTCAGTCTGATTCATAATAACATTAGCAGTCTGTGGTGTGCTTGGCTCCTTTGGGAGATGTGATTCATTGCAAGCTCATCTCTGTTGCTTTTCTTCCCTGGATCAGTAAGGCCTGCAGAGGTCATCTGTAAACTCAGACATGATAACTAAACATTTGTCTAGCCCTGTCAGTTCCTTGCCATGTTTATATTGATATTGATATACAAGTTATTTAATTTTATTAGTTACCTGAACTTATTTTTTTATTTATTTGTAGTCTTTTATTTGATTTGCTTTTTAAGCATTTTATTTTATTTTATTATACTATAGTAACTGTTTATTTTATTTTATATTATTTAAATGTATATATTTTTTATATATTAGTTTATATAACTTATTTTTGTCTTTTTATTTTATTTTATTTTTAATACCTTATTTGATTCTTTTAGCATTTTATTATAATCTTATTTTGTTCTTTATTTAAATTTATATTATTTTACAGCAAGTTTTTATTATTTTATTTCAGCAAGTTTTTCTTTTATTTTATTTCATTTTATTTTATTAGTTACCTGAACTTATTTTTAAATGTATTTGTAGTATTTTATTTTATTATACTATAGTAACTATTTATTTTTTATTGAAATTTATATATTTTTTATATATTAGTTACCTGAACTTATTTTTTAGTATTTTTTTATTTTTATTTTATTTATTAATACCTTATTTTATTCTTTTAGCATTTTATTTTAATCATTTTGTTTTTTAAACTTTTTTAAATTTATTATTTTACAGCAAGTTTTTATTTTATTTTATTTCATTTTATTTTATTAGTTACCTGAACTTATTTTTAAATGTATTTGTAGTTTTATTTTATTTTATTATACTATAGTAACTATTTATTTTATTTTATTTTGTTTCATTTAAATTTATATATTTTTTATATATTAGTTACCTGAACTTATTTTTTTAGACTTTTATTATTTTATTTTAAATTTATATTATTTTACAGCAAGTTTTTTAATTTTATTTTTAATGCCTTATTTTATTCTATTGGAATTTTGTTTATCTTATTTTATTTGTTTTTTAAATTAAATAAAATTTTATTCCAAATGAGTCTGTAGCATGTGCATTAACTGCGGCATCACAACCTTAAAATCGCTTCGCTTCATAAAATCTGGCCTTTTCTTGTTTCACGTTTCAGAACTACCCCCCCCCCCCCCCCCCCTGCCCGGGTGGTCAATTTGTGTGGCTTATTTCTGACTGCGCACCATTCACTATGCTAAACATACACCGTGGCTACACTATAATTACGTGATGTGATTATTTTTACGCAACAGGACTTTCCGATATTTGAAAGAACATTTGGATTCAAACATAAGTATGAAGCGACATTGCGTAAATTTGATTTAAATGCAGAGTAATCACCATCTCTTTATATGTAAAAGCACCAAATGACCCAAAGTGTGGCTTGCAAACCCTTTATTCAGAAACGTCTTGGCCTGCTACGCAGCTAGCAGTAAAATTAGCACTGCTGGTTGGATCCAGCTACATTGTGGCGTATGAAAGCTGTCTTGAGGCCTACAATGAGGTTCCCATTTCCATTGTGTGATAATGTGTGTGGGAGGAAGAGGATTCAGGAGAACAGGCAGAATTACGCTGTTGCTGCTTCACGATTACAGCGCTATTTTGGGGGCTTTTCTGTAGTCACTGCTGTGGAACCTAAAAGGAAAGAACATATCTGATTAAAATACTCTTTTTAGATTTTAAGAAGTGTTACGTAACAGTAAAAATAAACGTTTCCCATATTAATACCTAGTGATAAACTTATATATTAGCCAGGTGGATGTTTCTGAGGCCCATAACCAGTTCCATGGAGTGCTATCAAAGTATAACGACCTTTCTGACATTTCCAAAAAAACTGCGCACTTGTGATTTGAAGAGGGGGCTGTTGATTGGATGCAGGGCAGTGATTTCTGGCTGTGTTTGTTTGTGAGGGCTGTTATTGGAGCAGTGGAGCGGCCTACAGCATCTTAAGAGCATTGAGGAGCCCACGCTCGCCTGCTAATGCTCCTCCGCTCACCCTCTCCTCCCTGATCCTCTGGCTGGACTCCCAGAGTTCCCTTCTCTCTCTCTCTCTGAGTATCTCTCAACCCACTTAAAGGGAAAGTTCACACACACAAAAAAAAGACACTACTTTTTTTTTTTTACTTTTACATTTCTGTTACTAAATATTACTATTTATAATAATCAAATGAATTATTAATAATTAGTAATCTAATTATTATAAGTATGTGTATATCTATACATTAAAAGTGTAATTACTGTTATTGTATATTATATTATTAATAATTAATTAATTTATTATTCATAATATTAATCAGCGTTATTATAATTCTTATTTATGAAGAAAAAATTAAGTTGTAAATGTAATATTGTTTTATATAGATATATTTGATTGATTGATTGATTGATAAATTTATATTTTTCTGTTTTGTTTATTTTTATTATACTAAATGTTACATATATAAGTAATGTTACTTATAATAATATGATTAATATTAATATGCATTATTGTACATTTATGATACTAAATATCACTATTTAGAATAATGAAATTAATTATTAATAATTGGTAATAAATAGAATACTTCATATTTATCTATTTTGATTTTATTATACTAAATATTACTTATAATATATGTAATATTACTTGAAATAACACAATTTTAAGCAATAATATTATTGATTGTAATAAATATGAATTAATAGTAATGATAATTGTAATTGTTAATATATTAATAATTATAATATATTATATAATAGTATATTATAATTATAATTAATTGTATTATTAACAATAATAATCAATTAATCAATCAATAATAATAATCTATGATACATGAAAATAAATACATGATATACAATTATTTATGTATTTTGTCCTTGTATCATTTTTGGGTGGTCTTTGGGTAATCTATTGTATTAAAAGTATTCAGAAAATAAGAGCATATGGATTTTAGAAGGAGAAAAGAGCGAGTAAACAGTGTTGTATTTTTATGGGTGAATTATTCCTCCTGTGATGGTGATCTGTCAGAGAAACAGCTTTGACCCTCTTTTGGGATTTGGGTGTTTGCTTGAGCGCCTGGTGGTCCTCCTTTGATTGTTACGGTTTGGTGTGACACGTTACAATTACTGAAAAATGACATTTAATAATCTGTGTTCGTAATTTTTTTTTTTTACACAAGCGTGAGGTGAATCCACAAGCTTGTTTTTGGAGAGTAAATGAGCGAGCGAGCGGCATCTGTAATATGTCTCTCTCTCTCTCTCTACCCCGCCTCCCACAGATATACTCTCAAAGCTATGATTTTCTCTGCAGTAGAGGAATTGTGACGTGTGCAAGTTGGTGGAGCAGCTGCATTTTAAAAAGCTTGACACCCACGCGTTCTCGAGCGCTTCTCTACTACTGCGACATCACAGTCCGCCTTCTTCTGTCCGTCTCTCTCTCTCTCTCTCAGCACACAGCATGTATTCATATTTGTCTAGAGAGTGCAGATAATGCCCGTCTCTGTGCAGTAAATCTTTAGTAAATTTAAATGATTAAAGTCTCTCTCTTAAATGTTTGAAGTCTCTCTCTTCTGCTCACCAAGGCTGCATTTATTTGATCAAAAATACAGGATAAGCAGTAATATTATGAAATAACTATTTTCTGTTTGAATATATCTTAAAATGTCATTTATTCCTGTGATGCAAAGCTCAATTTTCTGCATCATTACTCCAGTCTTCAGTGTGTTTGTTAGAATATAAACGAATATACTTGTACATATAGTATTTATTAATAAATATTAACTTAATTTTTACATTTTAAATGTTTACATTTAATTTTTTTTAATAAATATTAATTTAACTTTTATATATTTTCAGTTTTGGAATTGTGCTTTTGTCGTTTTAATTCTTTCATGAATTGTTTTTATTTCTAGTAATTATATTATGGGATTTTTTTTATTTTTTATTATGTTTTCAAAATATTACTATTTTATTTTTATTTGTTTATTTTCTAGTAATTATGTGATTTTTGTCTTTTTTTTTTTTTCAAAATATTACTACTTTTATTTGTTTATTTTCTAGTAATTATATTATATGATTTTGTCATTTTTATTCTTTTTTTCAAAATATTACTATTTTAAAAACATTTGTTTAATTTCTAGTAATTATTATATGTGCTTTTGTAATTTTTTCAAAATATTATTTTTATTTTAAATTTGTTTAGTTTCTTGTAATTTATATTATAAGCGTGTCATTTTTTTTTGGTCCCAATATATTACTATTTAATTTCTAGTAATTATATTATGTGCTTTTTATTCTTTTTTTTTTTTTCAAAATATGTATATTTTTGTTATTTTAATTTGTTACATTTCTAGTAATTATATTATGTGCTTTTGTCATTTTTATTATTTTCTTAAATATTACTATTTTTATTTTTATTTGTTTAATTACTAGTAATTACGTGCTTTCGTCGTTTGCAAACTGTTTTTTAACACTGGTATTTATTTATTTTCACTTTAGTAATTACATTTCTATTTTATGTTTATTTATTACCTGATATTTCTATTTTATTTCTGCTTCATATCAGCCTTTTTTTTAGTCTTGGTTCATAATAATAACCCTGGTATATTATTTCTTGCTGTAGTACACTATTTCGAGGCAGCACTTTACTTGTTTCATTTTGGGAGTATTTGTGCAGGTTTGTCTTTTATAGCCGTTGATTCTGACAGTTGTCATTGTGATTGGCCCGTGCAGCTGTCAGTCAGTGTCTCTGCTGAAGAGTTCATCTCTCCTGTCAAATATGAGTTTGTGTTCTGTTGAGGAGCTGAGAAACATTCTTTAACTATAGCTTTGGGCCGGTTGGTCTGTGGTTCAACAGTGTGATGTCATCATTCCCTTGTAACCTTTGAGGATTCGACTGGCTCTGATTCATTCAGAGAGATCAATGTAGGTCCTTAAAATTCCGCCACACTCTCTTTTCACTCCCATGGAAATGTCCGGCCATTTTGATGCATGTTGTCATGGTGATGGAGGCAGGGAGGAGCGGTTATGGCCTGAAGGAAGAGTTCTGCTAGGATGCTTTTCTGTGTGTGTGTGTGTGTGTGTGTGAGATTTAGATTAATGTCATTCGTAAGAGCATAAAACTATAGTCAGACTATAGGCTTACAAGTAGTACTGCGATATTACCATCAAAATATACCACTGCTATGATGACATCATGATAATACTGCCATATTATTCTTTGAAGTACCATTCAAGTGCCATGATATGAATGTAATAATCATGTTCCATTCATATACCACGGTACTTGAACAGCACATTGAGGTAACAAGACATTACCATAATTGAGGAATCCACTACAGTTTTTTCATGATGTATGTTATGTAAATACCATGGTACTTTTTGTATAAATATAATTTAATATAATATTTTGTGTTTTGTGTGGACAGTTGTTGAAATCGTATTTCTTTGCATTTTTACCCAACACAATTTTAGTTTTTTTTAAAGTATACATTATAAAAAAACAACATGGTGTTACCATCTGATACTATCACTGATATCATTATCAAAATCAGATTACAGATTTGTGATTACATTCAATTATGAATATATATTAGACCATTTGTGTTTTATGTAAAAAAAAAAACTTTTTTTTACATTTGTGACTAATGATGTTTTATAAATATTATAAAAGGTTATTAAAATAATCTTTGACACAATGTAAAAATTACAAGTATCATATTGTAATAAAATAATATACTGAATATTATTATTGTTATATTATATGTGCAACAAATCACTATTGCGTTCAATAGTTACAAAACTTATACTAATAATTAATACTAATATATTTTCATATTCATAACTGAATGTAGTTGATGCATATCAGCAATACACTCATCCATCATACTACATTGTATTTTAAAATTCAATTATGAATAGAATATATATTACAATATTTGTCATGACATTTGTAACTGTAATGATTTTTGCTAATTATTATTATTAATATTTTAATTATTAAATTTAGGATTTTTTAGCTATTTATAAATTATACAAATATTTAATGACTATATATTTAATAAATAATTTGAGACCATTTGCTTGCAGTGTTAATGTATTTATTTGTCTGTTTTATGCATTTTATTTTGTTTTATTTTCTCGTAATGTGATTTTGTATTTTTATTATTTTTTTCAAAATATTATTACTATTTTCATTTTAATTTGTTTACTTTCTAGTAATTATATTATGTGCTTTTGTAATTTGTTTATTAATGTTTTCACAATATTGCTATTTTATTTTAATGTTTAATTTCTTGTAATTATATTATGTGCTTTTGTCATTTTTATTATTTTTTTAATATATATTTTTTTAATTTTAGTTTGTTGTCTTTTTTTTTTTTTTTTTTTTTTTTTTTTTTTAGATTTCTATTTTAGGTCTTTGATATCAGACACAATCGGGATACATTTGAGGAGGCATGTGTTATGTATTTCAAACCCACTTTAACCTGTAACTTCTGTGGCATTAACATCACCAAATGAACTGCAAGAATAATGACTGTGTTCAAACAGGATTTCCAAACAGGGCTTGAGCCAGTGTCGATGTGAACAAGTGGCTTACTTGCACTCGTCTGCATATTACGAACGTGTTTTAGCACTGAAAAATGACACTTCAGCTTTAACATGATATAGAGATGCTAGTGAAACAGGGTTTAATGTGGCCTCTCAATAGCGATGAGGAGGAAGGTTATCGTGACGTTGCTGCGTTTGTGTTTGTGTGTGTCTGTGCAAGAGTTCACTCCTCCGCTGAGTCATTCCATTCCATTAACATCGTTTCCAGCGCTTTAGTCACCCGTTCAAAACCTAGTCATCAGCGCGGCCCAAATAGCAGGTTGACAGTAGTGGGGCTAAATCTGGTATCTGAACCCAGAACACCTCAGAACGATGCGTCTGCTGCCATCCCTGGCCAGAAGGACGTAATTCAGACCAGGAAGTGACCGGGAAAGCAGGCTTTTTCAGGAAGCTGCTGTCAGAGGTGAAGTGTGTAATTCTTGTGATGCTAAAATACTTGCTTTTAGATCAGAAGAAAACTAAGCAAGCCATTTGTAAGTGGACTTCCTGAGGCTTTATTTGTGCTCTGTTTGTTTGAGGTGTCCAGCGTGTCGTTAACTTCTGGCTCAGCCAATGAGGTGGGTTTGTGTGTGGGACTTCTGTTTGACTGGACAATGGAAGATGGAGGGCAGAATGGGCAGGAGGTTTTTGGAAATTATAGTGTTTGTTTGGCTCTGCTGGCACAGAAATGACATACATGAACCCATTTACTTTATATTATGAGATTTTCCATATGTGACCCTGGACCACAAAACCCCCCCAAAATTGAGATTTGAGAAGTTTTCCATTGATATATGGTTTGTTAGGATTGGACAATATTTGGCTGAGATACAACTATTTGAAAATCTAAAATCTGAGGGTGCAAAAAAATCTAAATATTGAGAAAATATCCTTTAAAGTTGTCCAAATGAAGTTCTTAGCCATGCATATTACTAATCAATTAAGTTTTGATATATTTACAGTAGGAAATTTACTAGATATCTTCATGGAACATGATCTTTACTTAATGTCCTAATGATTTTTGGCATAAAAGAAAAATCGATAATTTTGACCCAGTATAACACTGATAATGAAATGTAATCTTTTTTTAATGATGTCAAAAGCTTTTACATTTTATTTGACATTTTTCATTTTTTTTAATTTAAAATAATATGCTGTGATCATTTACAGTAAGACCAGGAACAAGTGTTAAGAAGGTAAATGAGCAGTTTTTCTTTCACATTTACTGATGCATCATGGCAAACCAAACCACAACATGTGCAGCTATAGTTAGAAAGCAAAGCATTTATGATGCGTTTATTTGGAAATAAAATGCTGTCATTCTTATGAAAGCATTACAAACCCTACATATATCTCTGGCTCTTCACTTTATTTGAGTATAAATGCGTTCACAACTCATTACGAACCCTCATTAAACTTAATTTGGCAATAATTGTCTGCATCCCGGTGGATCCTGCACTTATTCTTTGATTCGTTCTTCACTCTTGTTCCTCGGGGAGCTTCTTACCTTACGTAACATGACTGTACTGCACCACAGCGCTCCATACCTCCCGTGTGTTCCTCCACACGATCACGTTCTCACAGGGACCCCCGGCTTCTGACCTGGACTGCACTGCAGCCTGGAAAATTACATAGCCTTGCGTAAGATAATGAGCGTTAGTGATGCACTCAGGAGCCTCATCTGCAGATGACTTTGTGAGTTCTCATACATTTCCCTTCCTAAATTGCACACAAGCTTATTTTGTAATTCCTTATAATTAGGGAACGATTTGTTGTTGCATGTCAAACGGCAATGTCAATATTCGATATTTGTAGCATATAATTGAGTGAAATGTGATGGCAGCTATGTGAAAGCACACATTATAGTGTTGATACAGACAAAATCAAGATTTAATGATGCTAGACTTGATTTATCAACTGAACTAATAGGTTCAGCAGTCTGCTGTGAGAGAAGAGAGACTGCCCCCTGCTGGTGTGTATGTATATGGACACAACTTGCTGTATGGCAATGATGTGAAGTGAAGTGACATGTGGCCAAGTATGGTGACCCATACTCTGAATTCGTGCTCTGCATTTAACCCATCCAAGTGCACACACAGCAGTGAACACACACCCGGAGCAGTGGGCAGCCAATGCTGTGGCGCCCGGGGAGCAGTTGGGGGTTCGGTGTCTTGCTCATGCGTCTCACCTCAGTCGTGGTATTGAGGGTGGAGAGAGCGCTGGTCATTCACTCCCCCCACCTACAATCCCTGCCGGACCTGAGACTCGAACCCGTGACCTTTGGGTTACAAGTCCGACTCTCTATCCATTAGCCACAACTGCCCCAATGATGGATTTATGATTAGAATTTTTGTGATGTAGAATCTGGTTATGATTAGACTGGTCTCCTATGTTCCATTTTCTAGGTCTACGGACTTATGCAAAAGCTTACAGGTTACAAGAAAAGTGTTTTAACAAATTGTCACATTATTTTTGGACTAGTAGTTGCACACTGATATGCTAATTAGAGATGCTGACATGCTAATAGGCATGGGTGATATAGCTAAAACAAACCAAAAAATCATAATTTGATGGTATTTTTTCTCTGAAATTTATTAAATTGGTGTTTCCTTTTCATCAGAAGAGGCATCATTTCAACCAGAGCTTAATCATAGTCATTTGTATGCAGCAAAATGGCAATACAAAATATTGAACTGCAATATTTTAAACTACACCATTTTATTTTGTTGTTATTGTTGATAGAAGTTAGTATTTATTGAGCAAGGATGCATTAAACTGATCAAAAGACATTTACGTTGTTATAAAATATTTCTATTTCAGATACATGCTGCTCTTTTGAACTGTGTTCTTCAAAAAATCCTGAAAAATAATGTGCCGTGGTTTCCACAAAACGTATTAAGCAGCACAACTGATTTAGAAATGTTTCTTGAGCAACAAATCAGTATATTAGAATGATTTCTGAAGGATCATGTGACACTGAAGACTGGAGTAATGATGCTTTGAATCACAAGATTAAATGACATTTTATAATTATTCAAATAGAAAATGGTTATTTTAAATTGTAATAATATTTGACAACATTACTGTTTTAAAAACAAGAGATTGGCATGCTGCCTGCGTCACTTTCTCGCGGTATTAAAAGTGTTTAAGATAAAAGAGAAGAGAGGTTTAATTGTCTGACCATAAACTGTTTTTCTATTTTAATTAGACTTGCAGGCCAATTTCCAAAGGGTTCGCTGAAATAAAGGTGCGCCCTGAGGGTGGAAAAAACATTCGGAAACGCACTTTCTGATGGTCTGCATAATTAAATCGTTATAAATGAAAGCTATCTCTAATGCTCTGTGTTCAAAACACCACCTCGCAAGGGCAAAATGGGTTTTTTATCTCATCCATCAGTATTTGTATCCATTTAGCTTCACAGACGCTACCGCCAATGGCGCGGTGGTTTTTCATGAAAACGTAATGAGATGTCGAGTCGATATGGTCTCTTATTTCTATGGGTGCTCGTCAATTAAATGCATTTCATTAGATGGGAATAGTTTGTGTGTAGTTTGGGCCAAAAATGATTTTGTGCGTTTCTGTAATGAGTCAACTTGTTGGAACACTGGTTATAGTTCATGAAGTGGGCGGTTTTGACATCTAGATATGATCCGTGGATTGGTGTTTTTGACACACTAGAGATTTTGCATTTTGTAGCATTGCTTTTTAACTATGATGTTTGCTCAATCTGACTTTTAAGACAAGTGGAATGTTTCTTCACCGAAAGCCTTGTGGTTGGACTTGAAATATCAGTGGGGCGTCTTGCGTCAGAGCATTGCATAGATACCATGATGAGTTAAACTAGTTATGATAGTGGTAAGCAGCATGCTTTACTCTAAAACGGAGTCTTGTGTGTGTGTGTTTGCATCGGTACGGAGGGACGGATAATGCACCAATGACTTCCTATTGGTTAAGGATTAGACTAATCCTGCTTCAGGTAAACCAGGGAGGCCGTGGTCGCCTCCTCCTCCTCACGAGGGATTACAGAGGTCGGACATGTTCCTTGTACCTGTCTGTCACTTCCTCCTTCTCACATTTTTGATATTTGACAAAGCCAAGCACTTGAACGGAGCATGACGTTAGTCCGTCTCTGTCAAAGCAGTACTAGGATATTGTCGTCTCACTTAAAGAACATCCATGATTTGGACCCTGAACTTGGTTTTTAGTTTGGTTTTGGCTTGAAAATGTCCCTGGTTAAAGGATATTCCTGTAGTTTGGGGAAGTCGTCATTATGATGTGTTTTGGAGGAAAAAGACGGCTGAGACACCACCATCTGCAGTGGGGCGAAGACGGCTGTTTGATCTCAGCGGAGGTTACGGGGGTGACGAACCCTTATGCGGTAGACACAGGTAATGAATCCTGCTTCAAAGGAGAATAATCTGTTTCATGCGTACAGGTGTTAACTCCTGTCTGATCAACACAGGCACTGACTCATGGTCAATTTATTTGGCAATGTAGTGCTTGCTTTAGCGCTATCATTTGGTAAATAAATACCTGAACTCTTAAATTAAATACGAGAATTTGGGTAATCTGTGGTCTGATATATTTTAATTTAGAGGGCATTGACAAGGAAAAATTGTAAATATGAAATATCCATTTCTTTGTGTTGTCGATTTAGAAAAATAGTATACTATAGACATTTGTACTTGTTGCTTTGTTAGATATATTTTAAGTGCTGTGGGCGCTGTAAAAGTGAAGGCATTTCAGGTATGAAAAACTAGCGAATGAACAGTGAGTCATCAGGGACATACGTATGATGTTTTGACTGGTGCATAGTGCTTTAAATAATTATAGCATGGGGTATCTTTTTAGTTGAGGTTTTAACAAGAGCATATCGGAGCTAAATTTAGAAATGGATATGTTTGGCTCAATATGGCAAACCGTATGCAATTATGTTCTTAAATATGTGCATGTAATTGAATTTATTAGGTAAATTGGAAATCGATCCAAGATCTTAATCTGAGTGGGTGTAAACTCAAGATGCCAATGGCTTATGGTCAAGAAACTTACAGAAATGTTTTACTTATAGAAACGCCTGGAAAAAGGAAAGACTGGTCTAGGATCAGTCCTCAGTGGCTTCTGTTGGGTTCTCAGACTTATACTTGTCAGATGTCAGACATCAGTTTATTAAGGATCGCTGGATTAAGGCAGATTGTCTGGAAGAAAAAAAGAAAAGTGACAGGAAAGAAATAAGGAAAGAGAGAAATGATGAAGCAAGGAGAGCTAAATAAATAAGGAAAGCACATAAAAAGATGGATGGAAAGAATTAAATTTAAAGAAGGAAAAAAGGAAGGAAAGAGAAATAATAAAAAAGAGGGTACAGGAAAGAAGAAGAAAACAGGAAGATAACAAGAGAACTAAATAATGAAATGATGTACGAAAGGAAAGATGCTGACAAAAAGACAATAAGGAAGGAAAGAAATAAAGATGCTAAGAACGAAGGAAATAAAAATTAGGAAAGAATGATGAGTGAAAGAAATGAGGAAGAGGCAAAGAGTTGCTACCATTTGTTTGATTAATGTTGTGGCTAATATTGTAATGAAGGAAATACAATATATCCCATTCTTAGACAGAATTGCTCCCTTTGATTTTGTGTTTTTGTCCATCAGATGACAGATGTAAAGTTACCATAGTCCAACTGAAATATTTCCTCTCATAAATTCCTTTGCACTGCAGGAATCTTTTGTTTAAATGTTGTCAAGTGAGTCTCTGGATCAGTCTAATAGTTTTTCCTCTGTGGCGGATGGTGTAGTATTACTGGACAGGGGTAGTTTTCATTGGAACCACTTGTGGGTGCTCTTTACAAGCACAAAATCTGCTCTCTTGTTTTCAGAATCCAGATGGCTTTTAGGCCAATCAGATTCTCCATATTAGAAACAGATATTCATGTTGTGCTGAATCCAAGCAAGCCATCTTAATAGCAAAGCTAAACTATTGGTTATGGGGTAGATGCTTTGATCTCTTCTGTTTGTATTTTCATAGTGGTGACAGCTTCTTCATGCACATTTAATGGCACTTGCTCTAGGGAAATCATTTTCATTGCACATGATCTTTCTTTCTTATGATGCTTATAGACTCTGCTATTCCCCCCTCCTAGAGTTTGCATAGATGGTGGTAAAACGTTTTGAATGAACTTCTTTTAGCATAGACAAAATTTGCATGAGAAAACTGGGGAATTGTTTGGCATTTCATCCGGCCCTCATGAAATGAGCTCCCCAGTTTTGTTTGCCAATTTCTGTCTTGTTCATTTGGATGAGGAAATGCAGTTGTGAGGGAGGGCAGTTTAGGAAGGGAGGGTAGGAACAACGGAGCCAGAGAGAGAATAACCGAGGCAGGCTCTGGGAAAGGGAAGCTCTACAAAATGCCCTTTAATTTAGATGCCTTTTAGGATGGTGCAAATGTTGGTAACCGTGCTGAAGATACTCGCCGGCCAGAGCATCAGGCCCCGTCCGTTTTAATCTTCAGTCACAGCAGTAACTCCCACTGGGATTTCTCTACAGGTGCCTTGGCAATGGCTCCGCTTTAAGGAGACAAAGGATTCTGCTCCTTGTTTTGCTCTTATCCTTGGGACATGTGGGAACAGCTTGAAGTTCAAACAGACCCCTCACGCTCATGCCAAGAACCGGAACATTAAGGAATTTGCCTAGACTGCTGACTGTGGGGTTGCACAGACCTGTTTTTGGAGTAGGAGAAGACCAAAGACTTCTTAATCTGTGGCTGCATTTATCGCTTCAATGCGCACAGGTTTGTGTTTTTGTAGAGTGCTGATTTCCCCCCCATAATCCCCTGCAAGGTAAAAATTTCAGTGAGGTCATGCTGGGGCTTGTTTGAAGTCCCCCCCCCCCCCCCCAACTCTGTCTCCGTCTCTCGCAAGTCAAAGGTGAGGGATTATGCTTGCTTTTGGAATGTGGCCTGGACTCCGAGAGCGACTGTGTTAGAGAGAGTGCTTAAGTTGCAGAGAACTAGCTTGTGGAGGTGTGTCCCTGATGTGATTTTTAAAGGTAGTATCACATCTCTTCTCCAAGATCAAGTTGGTAAAACTCTATACGAAGTTGGTGCTTTCCAGAATGGGACTCCAGGAGGAGGTACAGCCTCTGACAGGAGGGGCTGAGAGGAGAGGAGAGGCTGAGCTGGGAGTTGTAAAGAACAACGTGGGAGAGGAGGAGGACGATGACAAAAGACGAGAGGCGGATCAGAGGGAGGAACGTCGAGAAAGCCCGGGGCAGAGGAGGAGTGCAGTCGCAAAGCCCAACAGGTGGCTTTACCTGAGCAGCACAGGGAATGGGGGGTGGAGGAAAGGGGAAGTACTAGGAATGAGGGCGGACCAGTTACCACCTTTCCTCCAGGACAGCTGTGTGCAACAAGCGTCTGCGGAAGACTTCGACTTGGCTGGGGAAGACAAAGCATGGATCGATGAACTCCATGCTGATGCTTGCCACATTCCCATTAAGGAAATAAATTGTAATGCTGTTTTTGTGGAAAATGCAACAGAACCTCATGTGGTGGTCCTGCGAAGGCCTGCACATGGGCTTCGGCCCCTGGGCAGCAGAAGAGCGCTGAGCATGTTTGTCTTACCGGACGATAACAGGAGACACCAAACCACAGGGACCAACCACCAAGACAGCTCTACAAGACCTCGCAGTGATTGTATGTTGGCAGCTACCAACTCAAACAACAATCTTCTGCCTACCTCAACCCCAGTTAAGCAAGGTTGCCCAGATGTGGTCCAGCGGTGTAGGACAAAACGTGCAGAGCTTCGTGCGATAGATGGACTTAAACCCGACATGCCGCCTTCTTTTAAGCTGTTTCCTCGTCCTCTAGAAGAACCACCAATACGTCAGACTTTGAAAAGCAAGAACAAACCACGGCCCGTTAGCATGACTGTTCTTGAGCTCAGTAAAGAGCGTAGTGGATCCCGGGATGAGCTTGCAAGCCACGTTTCCACTGACACCGGTAGTTTGCCTCGTCCAGGCTTCCGATGGAGATGGTTTGGTCGACAGGCAACTGCAAAGGAAGTGGTGGTGAAACAAACAAGGCTTAAGGAACCCAACAACACGGAGGAACCGAAGACAACATTCGGATCACTCCGAAGGAGCTTGAGTCTAAGGATGAGGCGGAATCGGAATCAACCCGAGCAGGAGAACCGAACTGAACGAAGACGCACTTCAAGTATCGGAGAACAATCTATGCAAACCACTCACCCGTTCTCCTACCTCACCGGCAGGACGTTATCGCCAGCTCTTGAGCAAGATGAGGATCAAGGAGCCACGCAGTACATACAGTACCAAACTCGGGGCAAGGTGGCAGTCTTGGAGGTCCCTCTCCGTCCTGCTAAACTAACAAAGCCCACCAAACAACTGCAACCAGAGACTAGTTTTTGGCAGCTAATTGCTAGTCGTTTTAAGAGGAAAGACCCGTCGTCCAGCAACAAATCTGAGCTGTGCACTGAAAGCCAAGCAGTTGGCAGCCACCTCCCTGCGAGAAATAAAAAGCCAGATTCTGTTGCTATAGAGACTCTAGCTGGCATTGGTTTGCGCAAAGGTCAAGGTAAGTTGTGTAAAATGCATAATTTCATTCCACATCCCAGTCTGATGCAGTAAAAAGGTGCTGCTTTTTGTCTGAAGAGAACAGACTCTGAGTGCCAGGATGTAGCCTTGGAGAGCAGGGCAAATTGATTAAATATTAAAACGATATTGAAGGTCTGGCTCGGGCAGCACCAACAGGCATAATAAGAGGTTAAATGCATTATTCACTCTGAGTGCTTTAGTTCTGTTGGAGTGTGTGTGTGCTTGAGCTGCTAATTGGCTCCAAGAGGAGTTTTCTTCTAGTGTAAGTCTGCACTGCAATTGAATTAGGAAGCAAAAAAGCGTCCATCAAATTTTGTTTAATCATTAACGCTTTCAAGGTAATCAAATAGACTGCAGGAATGAGTCAAGGATGGATGATGTAGACAAATAAAGAGGGAATAATTTAATGACTCTGTTCTACTATCAGAACCTTCTACTTTGGAATTATCTTCCTTTTGGAAAATGTGATGCGTAACGGGATTGGAATTGGAATTTGTTTTTGCATTCACCGCTCTGAAGGTTAAATCGTGACCCGGCATGCAGACAACAAGCTCATGATATTTTAAACATGTTTTCTTTCCTTGTCTGTTCAATCTTTTGCCTGCAGCTTGTGCGTCGTCTCAGAGGAAGTGAAGACAAATAGTGCCGTTTCAGAGCTTTACGCTGTGATTTTTAAAAAGGGATTAGGTTACGTAGAGTGAGACAAGATGTAAACAGGCCTAGGCTCTTAACCTTAAGTCACCTCAGCTCCCTTGTAATCCTTATGAAAAATTTATTCCTTTTGCCTGTGGCATTTTCATAAGATGTAAATGTTTGTAATAAGTATGTGCGCTGCATTATATAAGGTTAACACAAATTATATGGGTTGTTTTTATGATGTTTTTGGCTTTAATCAGTGCAGTCTGGCTTGCAAGCGCAGTGCGAAATAGCTGTTGAAGATGCCGGGTTGCAATATATAATTTGAATGAAACGTCTGCAAACACAAGATGACTGAAATGTCAGCAGAGAGATGCTAGCACATCTGCTATTGAAATAGAGCTGTCCTTATGTTTGAATTAGGAGGACATGTTTCAGGATTGAAGATGATGTTATTGGCAGCACACCTTGAGATGTTTTGAGCACTTATTACGTAGTGGAAACCCACATTTCAGCACAAGTCTCACCACAATGTTAAAAAATGAAGGAATGGAAAGTTGCGTCTATCTATCTAACAATATACACTAAAAATATGTTTGATTGCACTCTTGCATTTGTAATTCATTTTTAGAGTGTTATTCAGATTTGTTGATTCATATATTTTATTGGGCTGATTTATTAACACATTCACATTAAAGATGGATGGAGTCAGTGATGCTGAGATTATCCATAAATATCCATAAATCTAAAAACACTTATCTGTTAACATCTCAAAAACATGTTTTAGTCTCTCATGACACTTTAAAGATTAATTTAGGCTGTTCATCTGTTTCATTCTCAGAATAAAAGAAGAGATTTCAGTCTAGTGCTGTCAAATGATTAATCGCATCCAAAATAAAAGTTTTTGTTTACAAAATATGTATGTGTACAGTGTATATTTATTATGTATATATAAATACACACACATACAGTATATATATATATATTGAAAATATTTACATGTATATATATTTATATTCTTATATTTGATATTATATTTTGCATGTGTTTGGATTTATATATACATATTAAATATACACAGTATACACACTCATATTATGTGAACAAAACCTTTATTTTGGATGCGATTAATCGTTTGACAGCACTAATTTGCATTTAATATCAACATGCAGAGACTAATTTTATAACAAACTAGATTGTCGTCTTTTTGTAACTTGTGACCTTTTTTGCCACATAATAGTTTGCTTTCATTTAAATGATTAGATTAGTTCAGATGCAGTATTAGATATGGCTATTGTTAAGTTTTATTTATTTCATGTTATGCTTTACTTTAAAGGACAGTATTTGGGCAAAACCAGTGACATTGCCACTTTAAAGTGATCCAATGAGAAGTTGGCTATCAAGTTGGTGCCGATAACCTTGTGGGCACCGTGCCGACATACAGCACTGTTGCGCTACGGGGGTCCAGAGTTTGATTTCCGACTCAAGGACCTTTCCCGATGCCACCCCGCTCTTTCTCTCCCACTTCGCTTCCTGTCAGCTCTGATCTGTCCTATCATAATAAAGACAAAAATCCAAAAAACAAAAATTCTTAAAAAAATTGCAAAGAAAGAAATTGGCTGTCATACAATCAATGGACTTGCATTAATTGTAACAATCTACTCCCATTACCTTCTCTTGAAAAGCTTGTTTTTAGGCAGTACCATTAGTCATTCGTCAAATGGAGATAAATTAAGAGCCGTTTACACCCTTGGCATCTGCTCGAGTTGTTCACTGGTTACTAAGTAAACTCTCCTTCCCAAACTCCCTGACTGACCTTTCTTTGCGAAAGTTGACTGACAGCCGGAATGTGGGTGTGTTTGCTGAACTTGAGAGCTTTTTGGACCAAAGCCTATGTCTGCGGATTGTGCTTACCTGTTGCTACATGCCCTTGTAGTTTGACGAGCAGGTCGTTCCTGGATCTTGACTGTTTTCTGTAGCTGTGAGTTCTTTGTATTTTAAGCCCAGAAGGCTTTACCTTCCTCACCTGCCTACAAAGTGCCAGACTCTCCTTATAGGTCTGCTCAGAAGGAATTCCGATGACTTTTTGGCCTTGGGGTCGTGACGGCTGGGTTTCAACAGCAAAATGATGTGAGGTCGAAGGGTACGAAGCTAGAAAATTGGGAATTATGGAAAGCTTGTAAGAATCCATTACTGTGTTATAAAGGAGTAGAAAGAAGTGAAAGTGAAAGAAGTAGAAACACCTTGAGATATGCATTCTATTCATTAATTTAACCAAAATGCTCTGCGTTTTTCAAAAGAGGCTTTAATATGCCTATTGATTTCCATGCAACTCTGTACATCTCCAACTGGGCCTGAAATTGCACTATTTCTAAACCACCTCCCTTGTGATTTGCAATGGCCTTGCCCTCTTTTAAAACTCTGAGTCATTTTTTCCTCAGCTTGATGATGATAAAGTTCGCCTCGGCTCCCATATGACACAAAAAGCGCTTTGTTTGCCATTCAAATTGAAACGACATCAATTTGATGCTTTTTTACAGCGATAGGTTTAATTTTAGTGACAAATTCACATCTGTCGCTCTGAAGTACCGCAGTATTTACTTGATACCTGCCTCATTGAGTTTAGATCACGTGTAGCCGGTTTTTAGCTGACATCTGAAGTCTAATTACTTTGATTTGTTTTGACTCGAAACATCTTTGGGAAAAAATGGTAATATGCCATCCTGTGGGATTGCGAGGTGTGGTTGTCATGTTCGGATGTGTTTGCCTTTTGGCGTACGTCCACTTTTCCTTGGATCTGTGTGTGAGAGCGAGAATGGAGCTTGAAAACGCCTGGTTTCATCAGGGCATGTTGCTGAGCGCAGCAGGAAGAATCTCATCTGAGTCACTTCAGCAGTTTGGTGAGGGTGAGACGTCAAGTTTAAATGAAGGACGGAAGAAAACACCTCCTGATTTGCCGTGCGTTACACTTAGCACACCATGTTCTCACCATAACACACAAACTGAATGAGACTCTTTTTGGTACCATGCATGGACAAATTGGCTCGCAAATGGGTTCATTTCTTGGTGTGTTTTTCTCACTGTCCCTTGAATCCACAAAGAGATTTTTCTTCTCTTCCCCGACGCTTTGAATAGTAATTTTGATTAGATTGGACAAGAGCAGCCGAGTGAAAAATGAACCAAACAATGCAGTGCTACAAACCTCTGTGGTGCTTTAAACAAGGCTGCCCATCTGCCCGGTGTGATGATGTAATGGCTGAACAACAGATAGTATGTGTGGCACGGAAATGGGCAGGCTTTTACTGGGCCAATCAGGCTTGTGTTTTCGCGGTCATGTCAGTTCATGTAGCCAACATGATTATTATTAACAATTAAGCTTGTGATCTTCTGCATGAGGGAATGACATAATTTTCATTTATTGTTGGTAGTGTTTTTGAAGGCTGTGTGTATATGAGGACCAGGAAGGACACTTAAAAATAAACTGATTTCTTCCATTTATTTTTAATTGGCAGTCCAATTATCTATGCATGCATTCAAAAATTAAATAGAGAAATAAATTGACTTATTTAAATAATAAATAATTAAATAATCTTTTAAAGGCAACATTAGCTAATGGTTTTCCATCCATTTGTTTTTAAAACAATAATTAAATTTAAGTATGATATATGTGACTATTTGAAAAGTTATTTTTTTGTTTATATTTTTTAATTAATTAATTTATAACTTGTTCCTTCAATTTACTTTTAATGGACAGTCCATTATCAGTGTATGAATTCAGAAAAAAAAGAATAATCCTTCCTTTTTTTTCAAATTGACAAACAAATGTGACCCTGGAGCACAAAACCAGTCTTAAGTCACTGGGGTATATTTGTAGCAATAGACAAAAATACATTGAATGGGTCAAAATTATTGATTTTTCTTTTATGCCAGAAATCATTAGGATATTAAATAAAGATCATGTTCCATGAAGTTATTTTGTAAATTTCTTAACGTAAATATATCAAAACTTAATTTTTGATTAGTAATATGCATTGCTGAGAACTTCATTTGGACGACTTTAAAGGCGATTTTCTCAATATTTAGATTTTTTTGCACCCTCAGAGTCCAGATTCTCAAATAGTTGTATCTCAGCCAAATATTGTCCGATCATAACAAACCATACATCAAAGGGAAACTTATTTATTCAGATTTCCCTTATGATTGTGGTCCAGGGTCACAAATAGACTATTCATCTGTCATTTAAAAACAAGAATTAAATATAAATTATTCATTTAAATATAAATGTAGCATTTATTTGTCAGTTTGACAAGTAATTTATTTACATTACAAAAAAATATTCTTAAGAAAAATTTGTGAATCAGTTTTTTTCATGATTTTCTGATTATCGTTGATGATTTCGTCAATAATATTCCAAGTCGATGGCCAAAAGGATTGTTATATGTGTAGAAGCAATGTCTAGTGTTGGTTGAAAGACATCATCACTTACTAAAGTTTTCTGTCTGTTTCTTTCCAGATTCCTTCGTTAACAGTCAGGAATGGACATTGAGTCGATCAGTACCAGAGCTCAAAGTGGTGAGTGATCTTCCCAGCCTTTGCCTTGTCCTTTTATCTCTTAACATTATGCAGAACAGTAGATCCTGACATGAATTTATTCAGCAAGCAGTGAGATGTCAGTCAGTCTCTGTAATGATATTTCTGCTCGTGTCACTCTTGAGTTATTCTGCTGATGTTCCCTCAGAATAGCCACCAGTCAGAAAATACAGAATTCACTGAAGCTTCATACACTATATCACTGTCAAAATGTGACTGGAATAACTCAATTTATACTATATTATTTTGTACACCGTATATGGATCATTTAATAGTACAAAATATAGACACAACTACACAAACCATAGTTTTACTAGTATCAGTATCAGCTTCATGGATCATAATTATCCCATTTAAAGAACAGCCTCATTCTAACTTCTTATTATGAGGTAGCACAATGAAACCATATGCTCATAAAGCTTTTACATCCAGTTTTCTCCTAATGAAGATTCTAGCCTCCTCTTTGTTCTTGAGGCCTGCGGCGGCCGCTTAGGAAACGACCTGCTTGTCTGGGCCTTTATTACAGAGGAAGATTGTTACTGTTTGATCCTTGTTAACAGTACACACCACCCTCTGATGAACCTGAACGCTGCTCAGTATGAGCCTCCAGTGTTTAAATGATGACGGAGGATGTTTGGGGTTTTGGGAAAAGAATGGACAGTTTTTCCATGACGAAAGCAGTCTTCGGTGCTCTTTTGAAGGTCAACTTGGTCCTAGTGATGCACGACCACATTGTCAAGAGCTGGTGTTAGCATTTGTTTAATGCATTTAAATTTTGATTTAATTACTGCCATTATATTGTATAATATCAAAGAGCACAATGGAAGCAATCAAAATCAACAAAAGAGCAATGATATGCAAGTGCTGTAAAAAGTCTCAGTTAGCTTAACGCAGTACACGTAACGAGTATTTTTTAAATTATATAATAAATAAAAAGAAAATGGATAGAATAGAAAAAGAATAGAGCAAGCTAGTGGTAGAGGCCTTTTTTGCTTTTGTTAATTGTATAATAAATAAAAAGAAAACAAATAGAATATAAAAAGATTAGAGAAGTTAGTGTTATTTATTTTTGCATGTTTTCATTTATTTTCATTTAACTGGTCTGGTGAATTTAACCAAAATTAAGGTAAACATTGTGTTAATATATTAACTTAAATATAAAAAATAATTATTTGCTATTATAATAATAATTAGTAGTATTACATAAGTGTTATTTAATCTATATATATATATATATATATATATATATATATATATATATATATATATATATATATATTATATTTAATATTAATAATAATTGTTATTATTATTTATTAGTTGTATGTATGATTGTGTTGATGTAATTATTGTCATTTATATTGTTATCAAATAATATCAAAGAGGCCTTTTTTAAACTGATAATTACATTTTTTAATTTAATTTCATTTAACTGGTGTGTTTAGCCGTAATTAAGGTAAACATTGTATTAATATATTAACTAAAATTTGAAAATATATTATTTGCTATTATTATAATAATAATTAGTATTATATAAGTATTATTTAATTTATATATTATTTGTATATTTAATAATAATAATAATTATTATTATTATTATTATTATTATATAATTATAATAAATGCTTGGTAATTGTATAGACTGTATGTATATTGATTGTGTTGATTTAATTATTGGTAGTATAATGGTATAATTTAGCTGCCAGACCAATTAAATAAAAGTGAAATGAAAAAGTGTAAATATAAGTTTGAAAAAAATGGATGCTTTGATATTGATATAATGGCTGTGATTAAATCAAAATCTAGGTGAATTAAACAAATGCTAACAACAGCTATTAAATGAAGTTAAATGGGAAAAAGTGTAACATACTTTTTGTTATTGACATTTTGAATTATTATTAATACCTTATCACCTTATCGGTCTTTATTTGCGCTCACCTCATCGTTCCTTTTCAATATTTGTTAGAGGAAGTCCTTCATCTCCAGTGTTTGAGGAGAAAGACCGCTAAATCTGTCCTCGTTGTGTTTATAAAGCTGTCTGTTCGCAGCTGTGAGGGAATTATGCGTGCGGGAACAGCCGTCATACAGCAGACAGACAGGCAGAACAATTGCGTCAGGTGTGAGGAAACTCCTGAAAGTTGCTTCCTCCACGCTTGAGGTGTTGTTTGATGACGGAAGGGATCTCGACTCGTTAGAAGGAAATCCTGGATGCACAACGGATGTTCTCCATCTGTTGATAGTGAATAGTTGATGAAAGTTATTATTGTCTATTAGGCAAATGTTAACAAAAACACTTAGAGGACCTTTAAGTTTCATTAGTAATTTAATATCCTGAAATGAATTCCATTGATTATCCTCCAGACAGTCATTTGTTTTTTCTTCGGTTTGCTTTATGCATCCAAACACTGTTGTTTGCTGCTCTGTTTTGGCCTGACTCATGTCTGTTTCTGCATGCAGGGCATCGTGGGAAACCTGTCCAGTGGGAAGTCGGCGTTAGTTCATCGGTATCTGACAGGAACATATGTCCAGGAGGAGTCGCCCGAAGGTGAGTGAGCCGCGGGGAGGGCCGACTACAGAGTGTTTGTCAGGGCCAGTCACCCAACAAGACCTCCTGCCGCGGAGCAGACTCAGCTGGCCATGAATTTGTATCGTCTCATATGCTCATCTGTGCACTGCATTTATTTATTTATTTTTATATGAACAGATTATTTTGGCAGCTAGAAATGGCCTGCAATGGTTTTGGGTTGACACTGAGGTTAAAAGTCTTTAGAAACATGCAACAAGCTTCAGTCAAGATCTTCTTTTTATTTGTATTTATACGCTACCTTTCAAAAGTTTGGGTCAGTGAGATTTTTTTTTTAATAGAAATTAATACTTTTTTCAGCAAGGATGCATTAAATTGATCAAAAGCGACAGTAAAGACATTTATAATGTTATAAAACATTTTTATTTCAAATAAATGCTGTTTTTTTTTTTTTTACTTTGTATAAATGTGTCCACAAAAATATGAAGCAGCACAACTTTTTCAATATTGATAATAATCAGAAATGTTTCTTGAGCAGCAAATCAGCATTTTACAATGATTTCTGAAGGATCATGGAGTAATGATGCTGAAAATTCAGCTTTGATCACAGGAATAAATTACATGTTCTAATGTATTTAAAAAGAAATTAATCCTTTTGAAATTGTAATAATATTTCAAAATATTGCTGTTTTTACTGTTTTTTTTGATCAAATAAATTCAGCCTTGGTGAGCATATAAGGGACTTCTTTCAAACACATTTAAAAATGTCACTGACCCCAGACTTTTAAACAGCAGCATATTTATTTAAATAAATATTCTGGGTTCAGTGTATGTAATTAAAGGGATAGTTCATCCAAAAATGAAAATTTGATGTTTATCTGCTTACCCCCAGGGCATCCTAGATGGTGACTTTTTTTCTTCAGTAGAACACAAGCGAAGATTTTTAACTTAAACCGTTGCATTCTGTCAGTCATATAATGGCAGTCAATGGGACCCACGGCTTTGAGAGTCAAAAAAACATACACAGACAAAACCAAATTAAACCCTGTGGCTCGTGACGATACATTAAGGTCTTAACACATGAAACAATCGGTCTTTGCAAGAAACAGAACAGTATTTATATAATTTTTTTACCTCTGATCCACCTCAATGTACAACTGCCCTGAGCGCGTTCATAACAGCCGGCGCATATACATCACTTATTGTTTAGATTGCTTCCGCACATGCGTCAACTATGTCAGAGCACGTTGACGCGTCATCTTAAGCTTAAGTACATCGTAGACCCATTGAAACCAATGGAGCTACGATCAACTTGGGCTTACGATGCTTTTGGGAAACGCAGCCCAGGACGGTTGGACATTGCGGTGGATCAGAGGTAAAAAATTATATAAAATAAATACTGTTCAGTTTCTTGCACAGACCGATTGTTTCGTGTCTTAAGACCTCAGTGTATCGTTACGAGCCGCAGGGTGTAATTTGGTTTTGTCTGTGTATGTTTGTATTTTTTGACTCTCAAAGCCGTGGGTCCCATTGACTGCCATTATATGACTGACAGACTGCAACAGTTTGAGTTAAAAATCTTTGTTTGTGTTCTACTGAAGAAACCTACATCTTGGATGCCCTGGGGTAAGCAGATAAACATAAAATTTTCATTTTTGGGTGAACTATCCCTTTAAGACCTTGAGTTGTTCCTCAATTTGTAATAGCAAAGAAAATTGTGTTGATGGTAATGCTCTTACACAAGAAGCCTATGGGGCAAGATTACCTTAGAATCAATGATAAAAACACAGTTTCGAAAGTATCCCCATAAAGCAAACATAATATGTCTTAACATGAGTCTAGTATGATAAAATCACTTACCAGCCTTTCCTGAGTAAGTTACATCCAATTTTATCATCATATCATATCATATCATTGTGAAAGGTTAACTAAAGGATTGTATTTCATGTATATTATTGATTTTATGTATTCTAGCAGTACATTGTTTGTCTGCATTATTGTAAATGAGATGTTTGTTGTAAATTAAACCTAAAAATGTATTTTTTAGTGAGAGTAAAAATAATTTTAAAATGTTGACAGTATATTTAAACTTGCATTAAACCCAGAACATGGTGAATAATAGCTTAAAACGAGGTAAAATGTTGAGTGTTCTGGCCCGGTGGGTTTTGTTGGATGCCTGTATGCACGTTGTGTTTCTCATGAAGGACGAAGACGCTCAGGAGCCTGTTGTGACTTGTTTTGAATTCGGCTTTCACAGTTCAGTCTCATTCAGTCAGATTCTCTGCTTCTCTCTGACTGAACTGGAGCGTCGATGTGGAATAATGCTTGTTTCTAATGCAGTGAGAAAAATGAAAATCAATGAATCGCTGTGGGATTGTGAGATTGGTGTTAACACACACCTGAGTACTGAACTTCAAACACCACCCTAAAAGATATTTGTTCTTCTATAATAGAAAATACTACAAAATTCAGGAACCGTGCATTAGAGAACATAAGCTCTGCAACAAGTTATTTTTATTGATTATATTCATTTATTATTAAAAAAGAATGCCAGTCAGTTTCTGTAATAAAGCCTTGTGCTCTGACGTCTCTTAGAGAAAATACTATGATGGTACCATGGTTTCCAGTGATAAAGTGAAGTGAAGTGAAGTGACATTCAGCCAAGTATGGTGACCCATACTCGGAATTCGTGCTCTGCATTTAACTCATCCAACGTGCACACACACAGCAGTGAACACACACACACCGTGAACATACACCCGGAGCAGTGGGCAGCCATTTATGCTGCAGCGCCCGGGGAGCAGTTGTGGGTTCGGTGCCTTGCTCAAGGGCACCTCAGTCGTGGTATTGAGGGTGGAGAGAGCGCTGTACATTCACTCCCCCCACCTACAATTCCTGCCGGCCGGAGACTCGAACCCGCAACCTTCGGATTACAAATCCGACTCTCTAACCATTAGGCCACGACTTAAAGCAATGGGTTTATAAAAGATACACTACCATTTAAAAGCTTGGGGTTGCTCAAATTTCTTAATATTTTTGAAAGAAGTCTCCAATGCTCAGCAATGCTACATTTATTGGATCAAAATACAGTAAAGCAGTAATATTTTGAAATATAATTACAATTTTCATAATTACAACTGTTTTCTATTTTAGTAATTTTTTAAATGTAGTTTATTCCTGTGATCAAAGCTGAATTTTCAGCATCATTACTCCAGTCTTCAGAGTCACATGATCCTTCAGAAATCATTTTAATATGCTGATTCACCGCTCAAGAAACATTTCTGATTATTGTTATTATCAGTGTTAAAAACAGTTGTGCTGCTTTATTTATTTAATTTTTTATTTAATGGAAACCGTGATACTTTTTTCAGGATGTTTTTGTTGAATATTTTTTGATAATATTTAATATTTAATATATATAAAAAGAAATTGAAACATTATACATGTCTTTACTGTCACTTTTGATCAATTTAATGCATCCTTGCAGATAAAAGTATTCATTTATTTTAAAAACTTTAAGACTTTTGAATGGTAGTGTATATACCATAGTACTACCATGTTTTTCGGTAATATGCCAGTATATATGGAAGTACCTTGGTATTACTACCTAAGACCACCACTTTATTATTAACCTCAAAGAATACCATGATAGAGCTGTAGTACATGTTCAAAAGCCATGGTTTTAATGCAATTTCATATCCATAGACTATGTAAGCAATGAAGACATTTACTCAGACTCTTTCCTGTTTAGTCTGATATTGTATTGTTATATAAAGCAATTGCGTTAAACGAGTGATTAATGCAGCTGTGATTCCCGCTGCATGAAGCGTTTGCAGACGTTCCCAGGTTTATTAAGCGACTCTTAATTGAAATTGACCTTAATTTGTAATCTGTCATTGGCTCCTGCACAGACGAAGCTTTGAGTTCCACGCCGATGCTCCGCCTCTACGATTGCTCCGTTGTTGCCATGGCAACAGAGGGTCAGGTAGCCTGGCCTGCCGCCGCCAAGCGTGTCATCAATCCTCAGCGTTTACTTTTGAGTGACGGCGGAGAGATGAAATGTTTCTGCCCTCTTGGCACCAGCAGCCCCTCTGAAATCTAAATTAGAGATTAGAATCAGAACGACGGATTCCTGAAGACCCAAACCAGGGCTGAATTTCAAAAGCGTCGCGAAAAGTCTCATACACCTCTGCCGGCGACAGTAAGACTTGGTACCTTATTGTCATTTTCTTTTTAGCCTTTGCAGCAAAAACTGAGAGCTGAAAAACATCTATTTTGCACGGCTTTCTGCCAAATGTCAGAATGAGCAGGAAACTTTGCTGAAGGGATTTTTGTGCTGTCCTATCTTGACAGGTTCAGACATGCCCTTACTGGCTCCAATGCAATTATCTCCTACTTTAAAAGCTTCAGTGAATGCGCTAGAAAAAAGCTGTTAAATTCAATGCTTTTCAGTTAAACAACCATTTTTTAGTGGTGCTTCTTAATGCAAGCATTATTGCACTTAGTTTAGAGTTGTGAACTAGTTGATTCCTCAAATATTTTGGATTGTGGAACTACCAAAATTGATTTTCAGACCAATTTCAGCTTGTTTTGCATGCAAGCATCACTTGCATTTTCTTTAGTAAATAAATAATTTTTTGCAGTAGGAATGTGCGATATTGACAAATTATTTAGTGTGTTTTTATACCTTGGCTGGTTTAGGCCTGTCATGGATAAGTAAATATGACACTAAAACCGCTGATTCGCAAACATCTGTCTTTATGAATGAATCATTGAATTACTGACTCAAATGTTTAATTCAAAAACAGATTCATTCAAGAACGAAGCACCGCAGTGTTGCTCTAAGACGAACAAATGTTCTGATCCGGCTTTGTTTGGAGATATTTTCATTGGCGAAACAAATAACCATTAACTGCTTGTTTTCTGAACTGTTGTATAAAGTTAATATTACATGCGCAATCATGCTCACACGCCAATATTCAGGAAAACGGTAGCCTTGCTTGTGTGATATTACTTAAAGGCATAGTTATCCCAAAAATGAAAATTACCACATGATTTACTCTTCCTCAAGCCATCCTAGGTGTATATGACCTTCTTCTTTCAGACAAATACAATCAGAATTATTAAAAAAATTGTCCTGGGGTGCGTTTCCCAAAAGCAAATATGGTCACAAGTTCCATCGTTACCAATAGAGTTCAATGGAATAATGACCAACAATGCTTTTGGGAAAACGCACCCCTGGTTGTTCAAAGCTTTATAATGGCAGTGAATGGGGGATTCCATGATTAATAAAAAAAAGTGCTCCACACGGCTCTGGGGGGTTAATAAAGGCCTTCTGAAGTGAGTTGATTCATTTGTGTAAGAAAAATATCTATATTTAAAACGTTATAAAAACCATGATATCTAGCTTCCGCTAACTGTTGTACACGCATTCACGAGATAGTGGCGTTCCAGCCAATGGCGTAGGGCGTAGGCATAAGCTCCTGTGAGAAGTGATGAATGCAGAGTGCAAAACAATGGTCACGAATTCGAAATACAAAATGAGGACTTCAAAATCTCAACCCCAATTCACTGCCATTGTAAAGCTTGGAAGAGCCAGGGCATTTTTTTTTTTTATATAACTCCAATTGTATTTGTCTGAAAGAAGAAAGTCATATACACCTTGGCTTGAGGGTGAGTAAATCATGGGGTTATTTTAATTTTTGGGTCAATTCTCCCTTTAACTATTAGCATATCTTATAACTGTAAAAAACAAAAACCCATACAAGGATATTTTTGCTCCCAGAACTTGAATTTTAGGGTCATTCGAACTGCATTCTAATAGGCTTCATCATGCAGTCAATGCTTTTGGCCTCTCACGATGTGTTTTAGTTTGTTTTTTGCAAGCACTCGATAATGTCAGTTTGCATATTGTTAAAACAGCAGTTACAATATTGTAGACAATAAATATCACAAACCCCTATTGTGCATATTTCTTATGCTTGCAGGTGTATTCACATTGGCCACTATGAACATATTGTTCACCTTGAAATTCTACAATTTTTTTGTTTTTAAGCTCAAGGGAAGCATTGACAAAATACAAATAGTTATGGACACAGGTGAACTAATTAAAAGTGTAGTGTTCTTGGCGTAATGGCTTTATGGATAATATCTCTCAGTCGATATGAGGTCACTAGTAGAAATCTCCATGTAGGGTCATGTTGTGTTTATTATTAACGTCCCTCACTGCTCCATCGGGCTGTACTTCAGTGCCCTCGGTGAACTTCTTAATCCCAATTTACTCCAGGGGTCAGTGAACTTGGAAGTAAGGATTTGCTATGTTGTACGAACTTCCGCAGGTTTTAGTCATACACTGTGCAACAAGCATTCAATCATTATATTTATCCAATAGGAGGTGCTCAGAAGTGTCAAAGCTCCATTGTGCATTTCCCAGAACAAAATAGAGTTAAAGTAAAGGGAGGTCATGCACTGAATGAACTGAACGCTGACTACTTTTATAGTGAAATGGTATGCATTATGCTGCATTGTCACATTTTCTCATCACGTTGCATGTCAAGGGTGTCCAGCTCTAATTGCTCTGCATTTTTTATTTGATTTTGTGTAATACCTTTTATCTTTCATTTTTGGCAGTCAGATCAAATATTGAATCAAAACATGTTTCAAAATAGTCACTTCATGTTTATTCATCACACTGGAAATGGAAAGTCAAGTTATGTTCATTGCATTTTGCACAAATTAGTCACCTCATGAACAATGCTCACATAATCAAAGTAGTTCAATCTATTTTGTGTTTATTGCTTTAATAAAGATTTAATTATTAAAAGGATATTTTCATTTAAAAATTGATTTAAAAATAAATGTGTATGTGTATATACTGTATGCATGTGTGTGTGTGTGTGTGTGTGTGTGTGTATATATATATATATATATATATATATATATATATATATATATATATATATATATATATAAAATGTATTTATAGTTTATAATTTATTTGATAATTTATTTTACTTATACTGTAAAATAAAATTAGTTTTGAATTAATTTAGAATTTATTTATATAAATTGAAATTGTTGATTACAGTAATTTATTATTTCAATATTATATATAATTTGTGTTTTTATTAAATACACTTTGTATTAAATAAAAAATTTTATATTTCTATTTTATATAACTTAATTTTTTCATATTTTCATTCAGTCAGCTAACATTGTTACATCATTTCTGTACCATGCCACTGTACCATTCTGTGCCTTTCAATGGCTCCTTATTTAAATTCCTAACACTTTCAGGTGAAGTTCACCCAAATCGAGCCCTTTCCTCTCCAGGCTGTTCATATATTCTACTTCTTCACCTGTCATAATCTTTGAAGATTTCACCCTTCCTCTTTTGTCCTCCTAGAAGATAAGTAAGGCAAATTTCATTCGGCTTCACAAACTTTCCTACTATAAAAAAAGTGCAATTTAATTTGAGAGAATCTCAATGGCATCAAAGTTCCATCAGCTTTCAGCGCCAGCGGCTGCGAGGAAGGAAAAAAACACATCTGTTGAGAAGAGAATAAATGAAGGGTGAAAAATCAAAGTCTCAGACTCTCATCTCACTGTTGGTGTCGAAATAACTCAGATTTCGGATAAGGCTTGCCTAATTTCATTTGTTGGCTTATATTTCTTTTTTTATCAGTGTGTTAACAAAGATTCCCGTGTTTCCATGCGCTGTATAATGAAGCAAGAGCAATGGGTGGCGCTCTGCTGGGTTTAATCATTAGTCATGTTTAGACATGCAAACACATTCATCCCAAACACTCATTTACACACTCACTAACTCATTCACTCTTTCTGTCTCTTTCTCCATCCCTTGTCCAACACTTCACAACTGCCAGAAGGTATGCGTAAGCTGAAAATGGGAAATGTTTGTGCTATCAGATTGATGCGGCTAGAGGGGGTTCCTCAGGGGTGTATCTTCAGTCCCTTAATCTTGATGGCGTTGACGTCAGCGGCACACTGCCTGCTGGTAAATGAGCTTTAGAGACGACCGTGCTGTAGAAACAGGATAATTAATGTTATTCTGTGTTCTTGTAGGAGGGAGGTTTAAAAAGGAGATTGTGGTGGATGGACAGAGTTATCTCTTGCTGATCAGGGACGAAGGTGGCCCGCCAGAACTGCAGGTAAGACACAAGTTAAATATGAAATCAGCAGTTATTATAGTTAACCAAAACTAAAATTAAAACCATAAAAATGTTACTTGAAATAAAATAAACATTAACTGAAATAAATATTAATATATTAATATGTATTACATATATAAATCATTTTAATTCAAGTAGATGCCAAGACAACATTTTAACATTTCAATTTAGTATAAATTGATGTACTAAAATAACTAAAAGTACAACTGAATTTATTTTTGTTTGTCATTTTAGTTCTTAAGATAAACTTATTGTATTTCCAGTTTTTGTTTGTTTTAAGTTTTATTTTAAAGCTTTATTTAAATTATCGAAAGGCAGTTTTAATAGTTTTAGTTAACAATTAGTTAACAGCACTGCACAAACCTATAAACTATATAATACTGTATAATACCATATATAAAAATACTATATAATAACTGTATAAGAAAAATATATATCATAACATAAGTTAAAGGAATTGTTTGTTCAAAAATTTGAATTCATTAATCTTCCCTCATATCTCATGTGTGTTCCAGCAGGTATGACGTTATTTCTTCCGTGGAACACAAAAAGAGATATTATGCAGAACGTTCATGCTGCTCTATTCCATAGAAAATTGATTGTACAACAAACTATAGTGACCAGTGGCTATTGAGGTCCATAAAAGGGTGAAAAAGCACCATACATGTGTTCATCATGACTTGTATTATAGAGAAGGACCAATTTTAAAATTAACATTTCATGTAAGGTCATGTAAGGACGTCTAACTGTAGCGTTTGTGGATAAAAACTGTTTACATATTTCCATGTAAAGTACTAGTAATACCCCAAACACCTTAATTATCTTGTTCAATTTACAGCTCCAGGGCTGCATGCTGACGCGGCGCTACAATAATTGCTGATATCCGAGAAAGTGAGATTTTTCGCAAGTTGAGAAAAGCAGAGAACTGTCCAAATAGCTGCCAAAATATTCCACAAATGTGTCACCCAGTCCTCATTCCCCCAGCAGAGAGCGGGACGCTGGGCCGTGTCGATATGAACCGTTGTACTTGCCCTGTGGGGCCCATTTCAGGCCCTATTTTCACATTGTGCTGCGGCTCAGTGTAATTATAGTCTGATGGTTCTCACGGCAGCTTTCAGCCGTGGATGAGTACTGGCTTCCTGTGTTGTGGGAATGCGGATTTCGAGTGAAACTTTTCTTCCAGTGTAACTCCTGGTGGAATTGCGGCGATAATTATTCTCTGTTAGTCTGTGTTCCGTTTAGCTGGTTTTATGGTAATGCGTAATTGATTAGAATGCAAATTACCACAAGAATTTGTCATGTGGCCCTTCAAATTTCAACCAGACGTCAATGAGTGTGTCTCAGGGCTCTGAAACAATTCGAGTTACTGGTCACCTAATTTATCCATGATTAGAATTATTGTCCTGCAGGAAATGGAAAACAAATAGAGGAATAACTCACACGTAGGGCTTCAGTAAACTACTAAAATCGCTTAAAATGACTGAAATGTACCTGCCTACACTACAAAATATAAGTAGCATATAACATGGTTCATCTGCTCAGTAGCTGTTCAGACAGATAGATAGAGGCTTATTATATTTAACGGAAACTAACTAAACAATAATAAAAGATAATAAACATTAAATTAAATTAAAATACATTTTACTAGCTACCAGGGCATAATTTATTTTAATTTAATTGATCTTGATGTACTAAAATAACAAAACAAAAAAATGATTAATAATTAAATAAATAAAATATAAAAACAAAAACAAAACCTTCAAAAAATGAAAGAAAAAAAAATAATTGCTCAAATTTGAACTAAAACGAACATGGAAAATATATAAATAAAAACTGATTAAAAATATTAACAAGTAAAATATTAACTACAATAGTGTCTTTCAGTGATACAAAAATAATACAGAAATACTAAAGATGATACTAAAATAATGCTGTGTTTATATATGTGTATATATGTGTGTGTGTGTGTGTGTGTGTGTGTGTGTGTGTGTGTGTGTATGTATGTATATATATATGTGTATATATATGTGTGTGTGTGTGTGTGTATGTATGTATATATATGTATGTATATATATGTGTATATATATATATGTATATATATATATATATATGTATATATATATATATATATATATATATATATATATATGTGTGTGTATATGGTATATATATATATATATATGTGTGTATATATATATATATATATATATATATATATATATGGTATATATATATATGGTATATATATATATATATATATATATATATATATATATATATATATATATATATATATATATATATATATATATATATATATATATATATATATATATATATATATATATATATATATATATATATATATATATATATATATATATATATATATATATATATATATATATTAGTGCTGTCAAAATTAGCATGTTAACGCCGGCAATTCATTTTTTCAGTTTAACGCGTTAAAATTGTTTAACGCATTAAAATTATTTAACGCCGTTAACGCAGGGGCGGAGCTTAGGGTTGGCCACCCCACTCATAACTGCTGTTTCTGTCTGTTTTTTTCTTGACAAGAAGTGCATTTATTCAGTCGCAGAACGTCTTTACGATCATATCAATCCGGAGACGTTTCAGACTCACTTCAGCACCAGGCGCGAATCAGCAAAATCTGATTGCTAAATCAAAAGGTGTTATTTAAATAGATGCTGAGATTGATACGGTTTTGTTGTCGTGTTTCAGTTTGCTGCCTGGGTGGACGCAGTGGTGTTCGTCTTCAGCTTGGAGGATGAGATCAGCTTCCAGACAGTTTATAACTACTTCCTGCGTCTTTCCAGCTACAGGAACGCGGCAGAGGTTCCCATGGTTTTGGTGGGGACGCAGGGTGAGTCATAACACCAGCACTGACTCTATTATTCTTCTACAGTAGAACACAGGATGCACCAAATTTGATGTGCACTGGTTTTTATTAAATCCGCCATGAAAGTCTCGCACTTAGTCATTGTCTAAAGGTGACGAAATGGTACATTCGTCTTGCTTTAACAAAGCAGCAGGATATGAAGTCTCATCTGCAGTGAGCTGAAAGACTCTTTCTTACACATTCGCCCAGTACTTGCATGCAAATTGCACTTTGATGACACACATAATTAACAATTATGAGCATGTAGATGCTGTACTGTCATTATGTGTGCCGAAGAGCTAGTTTAAAGGAATAGTACCCCCAAAAATGAATATGCTGTCTTATGCCATCATATGATTTCTAGATGCCATCAGCGCTGCCAACCCAAGAGTGATAGATGACGCCCGGGCTCGAAAACTGTCCAACGACCTGAAACGCTCCACGTATTACGAAACCTGCTCCACCTATGGTCTTAATGTCGAGAGAGTCTTTCAAGATGGTGAGATGCCAGATGTGTTAACCAGTGTCTCTGAACACTACTTTAAGTGTTTATCCTCAGGTGTGACCTTTAGGGTTGAGCTCTGTAAATGAAGTACATAGCTTGTCTTTTATATATAAATATGGATCAGTATTGGACTGAAGTACCTTGTTGCTCCTGAGAATTTTTGGTAATATTTTATGTGACTCCTGTGTAAGCATTAATAATTCTGAAGGTATTTTTGCAAAGAGGTTATAAGAATGTTTTTAGAACAACAAATCTAACCCATCCAAGCCAGTGGAATTTTATCCATTTATTCAGAAATGCATTTTTAAAAAATATATATTAAAAAAACAAACAAAAAAAACTATTCCATTTAATAATGACTTTTTTTCTGAATGACTTTCCATTATTATTATTATTATTGGTGTTGTTGTTAATACATTTACAGCAATAATAATAATAATAATAATAAACAAAATAGAATAATAAAAAAATTAAAATTATTTTTAATTTACACTGTAAACATAATGAAAACAACAATAATATTAACTATAAAAGAAAAGTTATTATTATTATATTAACAACAACAATAATAATAATTATTGTTGTTGTTGTCATTATTATTTAGACAGACTAAAACTTTTAATAAACAAAAATGAATTTCCAATAGCAATAATTAATATTATCGATGTTGTTGTTAACATAAAAAAATAATACTCAAATATTATTATTATTATCGTTATTATTAGTTAGACACCGGCTAAAACCTTTTAATAAGCAAAATGTTATTTTCATTTACACTGTATAAACATAATGAAATAACAACAATAATAATGATGATTATTCATTATTATTATTATTATTACTGTTGTTATTATTGTATTAACAACAAAAGCAGTAATACTAATAATAATTATTGTTGTTATTGTTATTTAGACACACAAACTTTTAATAAACAAATTAATTTCCAATAACAATAATTATTATCATTGTAGTTGTTAATGTAATAATAATTATAATATTACTACAACTACTTTTATAATGTTCATAAAGCATGTTATGCTTTATTGTTGTAGTCTGATTATTTTTATTATGTCAAAAAGCAGATTTAAAGCAAAAATTACATATCAGTTATCAACATTCATTGCACTCTGGTTATCAGACACTTAAAAATAGTTGGCATCATCATAAAACAACAATAGTGATCAATCTCTGTGAAGTTTGGTATTGATCATGTATTTGAATGTATTAATCTTTAAAGGTATGACCATGAAGGGGATATTTATTATTATATTATTAGTTTACTGTATTATATTATGTACAAACAGCAGATTTTAAAGATGGCTGTCAGGCATTCTGAATGCATCTGATGTTCTGGGTCCTGCTTTTATCTCCTCATCTAACAAAGAGCTGTGTTTTTACATCGTTAGTGGTTAGTGCATTTATTACGAATGATCCTGAGAAGCGGCTGGAATATCAGTTGCGCTCTGAGTTCACTGATAGCGCTCTCTTCCGCCCACTGTTGTCATGTGGCATGAATGTATCGCAGAATAAGCTACAGAAATCTGCCTACACATCTCTTTTGCGTCCCTCTAGCTGCCTGCTCGAGGTAGAGTGGTTTCACAGCACCTAGAAATACATATTACATAAGTATTTATCAAGCAGCCGCGCAGTAATCTGGTATCGCTGCTCTATATATCCGTGTGAGACTTCCTCCCGCGGTTGCAGGGGCTGTGATAATTCCAGCAGCTTTATTGCTCCGCAGTGTTGCAGTTTTCTCCGCGCTCTCCAATATCATAGTTGTCAGGATGGATTTCTCTCATCCCTGCCTTTATTGCTGGGGTGGTGACGGTTGCTGTTTTCTCCTGCGTGTAATTGCCTCCTCGGGCTGCATTTGAAATAATTAAAAGACAGAGAGGCGCTTGTTGTCTGGAGACGGTGAGCTGTTCGACTTTTTGATCAACATCATCTCGACTTTGCCGGTTCTTTCGCTTGTGCGCAGCTCGTTCTTTCTTTGTTACTTTGTTTTTGCGAAAAGTAAAAGTGAATAATGTTGAGTCACTTGTTAAACGGCTGTAGGCACACTCTAAGTCTCCAGGGTTTCTAGTTTCGTGCAGTAAATCTGCACAAAAACATTTCACAGCTGGAGAAGAAACCTTATGTGCGTCATTAGAACTGAACTGAGTTATGAACATCTGCCTACCAAAATTATAAGCACTGAATGTCATATAAATGTATCACCCTTTATGAATTATGTTTGCAAATAAATGAACTTGTAGTCATGTTTATGCTCGTAGTCACATTTACTGCAAATCATTGGCTTTGAGAGACGCTATAGGTTATTAATAAATTGTTCCCATAAGCATAGTTGGTCATATGCAGGACTAAAACAACAAAAACAGCTAGTATCTAGACTAGCTGTGCCAAACACTTTAAAATGCATTTTACAAACATGTTTATTATACATAAACATTTTTGATAATATTTCCTGAAATAAATGTAAAATATATTTTAATTGAATATTTTTTTTAACTCAATTTTCAATTTTATATTTAAAGTCAAACTAATATATACTGTTCATACATTTTTATTCAGTGTACAAGAGGTGGACAAATTCTTGCATACTTTACCCTATAATCCAAAAGTTTGATGAGATTAATTTTTTCTCTTGATTTTGATGCTTGATCAAAAATATGGTAAAAATGTGAAATACCATTACAATTTAAATTCACAGTTTTCTATTTAAATATATTTTAAAAATCTAATTTATTCCTTTGATGCAAAGCTGAATTTTCAGCATCATTACTCCAGTCTTCAGTATCACATGATGCTTCTGAAATCATTGTAATATGCTGCTTTGCTGCTCAAGAAACATTTCTTCTTTTTTGTTTTTCTTTCTATTTTTTTTTTAAAGAAAACATGAAGAACAGCATTTTTTTAAACAGAAATTTTAAATGTCTTTACTGTCACTTTTAATCTATTTAATGCACTGATTTCATAGTTGTGATATTTATGATGTGTGATTGCAGTTGCTCAGAAAGTGGTGGCGCTGAGGAAAAAACAGCAGCTTTCGATTGGTCCGTGTAAATCTCTGCCCAACTCTCCCAGCCACTCGTCAGTTCCGTCCGCGTCCATCCCCTCTGTACACATCAATCAGGTGAGTCTGGGGCGTTTGTACTGATCTAGGATCAGCCTCAGTTAGCCTAAACCTGTCCTGAAGCAACTAGCATGCAAACTGTATCACAGTTGGCTAGTTGTTATTTAGAATTCACATATTTAAGTTCTGAAAATTTACCATGGTATATTTTCCACAAAAACAGTTAATTATTTTGACTTTAAAAAAACTGTCATCACAAATAAAGTAAATAAAATTACAGAAATATTTATCATAGATTTACAGCAGTAACAATAATTGTAGTAGCTATTTAATGCATTAAAAGGTTTACTATGGCATATGTGGTATCAGGACACAATTTTATGACATCTTACTGCACAATAATTTTGACTTCACTGCTTCTATCTATCTAATCTATCTATCTATCTATCTATCTATCTATCTATCTATCTATCTATCTATCTATCTGTCTGTCTGTCTGTCTGTCTGTCTGTCTATCTATCTATCTAATGTCTGTATGTCTGTCTGTCTATCTGATGTCTATATTTCTATGTCTGTCTGTCATTCGATCTGTTTGTCTATCTATCTGTCTGTCTATCTATCTTATCTATCTATCCCTCCCCATTCCACCTCTGTTTGTTTCAGGCTGCTAATGGAGGAGGCGCGTTCAGTGATTACTCCTCCTCCGTTCCCTCCACCCCCAGCATAAGCCAGAGGGAGATGCGCATCGAGACGGTGGCCGCCTCCAACACTCCCACGCCCATCCGCAAGCAGTCCAAACGACGCTCCAACATCTTCACAGTAAGTATGAGGCAGCTAATGCAGAGCACCACGCACTCCCACTACTGAGAGTGCTGGACTTCCCCTGACTGCAGATCTCCCAGCAGCCGCTGCTGCTTTCAGACGGCCAGTGAGCTAGAGAGAAGCTGTTTCTAGGTCTGCAGTGAGTGGATCTGCTCTTAGGTCTCATCACCCCCTTCCCCTCAAACCCCGGGGCAGTGGAGGGCAAAGTCAGAGAGCGTAACGCGGTCTCTGACCACAAGAGGGAAGTACGGCGCTAAGTGTAACCGAATCCCTCCTGCCTCTGCTACCACAGAAGCGCATGACCACATGCTTTTTATAGCTACATATTTCAGTAAACGCGGGGAGGCAAGCATTAAAATGACGAGAGATGTTTAGGACAAGGAAAGGCGCTCCGATTTACGCAATTTTTTCCGCCATTTTGTTTTGCCTCGTCCTTTATATACACTGTAAATTGAAAAGCTTTACACCAAGGGAACTTAGCTTTTTATCTTTTCTGGATTTGAATACCTGCCCTCCCCGATACTGATGTTTTCCCTGTGCCCTTCCTAATTTCACTGTGTCAATCAGCAAAATTCCCTAGCAAGCCCCGCCCCCTTCTCTTCTTTAACAGACATTCACCTAGCGTGTCTTTCCGCTGGAGCCAGACAGAGAGAGAGAGGCAGAGCCACACACACTGTACTAGCAACACCACCATCTCCAATCTAACCAATCAAGAACCACCTTTGTCCATTCAGCCAATCACCCCCCCCCCCCCAAATAACCAGTCGAATTTGTCCCCATTCCCCCCCCAAAGTCTCCTCCAATCGGAAGGATCCCGCAAGGTGATTGGCTGCAACAGTGGCGGCTCTTGTGCTAGCGTCCCCTGTCCTTTTTCTCCCTCCCTCCCTGCTAGGTCGTGTCTAACCCCGTCCACACAAGACACAACGTTCTGCCGGTGCGCGTAACGGAGCCGAAGCACGCTACCTACCCCGTCTGGGTGCCCGAGTGGCAGAGCGAACGGGAGTTTCAACTCATGACCTTCTGAGGAGCCAGACTTACGATGTGGGCGGGAACAGGGGTGAGGGCGGGGAGGGAGAGTGGGAGGAGCCAAACCAAGAGGGAGGGGCCACACAACCTCTCTACGACGTTCAGAAGACGGCCGGGAGATCTGGATCGGTTACTAATTTCCCCTTTCGACGACATCTCTAACCAGTCATCTCATTTGCAATTGGATCATAAAAGCCACTCCGAGCTAAATTTTTAGAAATAGCATGCAAAAAATGAGGAAAGCCTTTGTGCTAGCTGATCACCAGAGTTTTCGGCAGCTTTTTTCAAAGTCATATACATCTAATTTATGTTAGATATTATTTAATTGTTCCAAGTCAAGAGTGGCCTTATAATCATAGTCTTTTGGGTCATAGTGAAAGAGTTAATTTGTTACCACTAGTATAGTAAAGGATAGCATTTGGACAGTCACCTACAAAGAAAGAAAGAAATGATATGTATTCAAATATATAAATACCAGTGCCAATAAATTAAGGTAAGACTGAATAAAAAATGTCAGATTTTTTGTTTGCAGTCAGTAACAACTAATTTTGTTCAACACTAAATAAAAATAAAATATTTACATTTTAAAGAAAGCCATAATTAAATATTTTGTTAAAGATTTTAATAAAAAATTATAATTACTTTTTAAAAAATGCAGAAACTAAAGCTCATGTAATTATTGAATAATATAAAAAGAACAGTTTGCTGATTTAGTAATATTTCCTGTCACCTCATAATTCATAACATTCTCTCATGAATATCATTTCATAAGTGTGTGTCTTTGCCACTAGATGTCAGCAGAGGACAGGAAACCAAGCACAGTGCTTCCATGATACCTAAAACGACCATTCAGATATCTTTATCATTGGTCTAATGTGGCGTCTGTTTATTTTCCATTCTGTGAGAGAACATGAAGAGGAAAGGGGTTTATTTTATTTAATTTTATTATTTCACGACACATCATCTCTATTTTGCCCTGTAAAAAAGCCAATAATCATACTACATCCACCATCATCTCCAATGTAGATGTCTACGCATTTTATTTGCTTTTATTTCCCCCCCTTTACAACCTTTCTGTCCACGCTCCCCGTGACCAAAGTGTTAAACTGTTTTTGTCGATATTTCCAGATTTGTTCTTCTGTTTCCAACCTTTCTTCAACTAAAAGGGCTTTCCAGCTTCTCCTCAATTAGACGAGCCCTTGGTGGTGGTGGTACGACCGCAATGCATTATGGGAGGGGGTCCTCAGTGAGGAGGAGCAAACAAGCGCTGCTTTATTCCCCCAATAGCCCGCATTGCATCGTGGGTATCACCATGGCTTTCTTGGACACTTGCCCCTTGGCAGCCATGGTTGAGTTTAAAGGACATTTGGTTGGACAGAAAAAGACAGATTTCGAACTTGCACACACTGAACTGAATCATAATCAGTCATTTTATTGCTAAATGTTCCCCAACCCGGACAATAGCCATCAACAACGCCCAAAGTTGCTTCGTAACTCAAACGGACAGAACTTTTACGGTAATTCCGAACACTTTGCCAAGATATATATTTTTTTCCTATTTGTTTTCCTATTTATTGTCTTTCCTTTGAGTTCTGTGTCTGATGGGTTAGTTTAGCTAGTCAAACTTCACACCGAACGCCACGAACCGCACCCCGCGTCTCCGTTTCATCTTTATTAACAAGACCGTGGCTTTGTGAACCACGTCACACTGGAGTGTGATGCTAGTCGAGGTCCCAATGCTGCACGGTCAGCATAGCGCCGGATCCCTCAACAATAAAAAAGATTTGAATCCGGATTCCGGATGACATAGCTTTCTTGTTCGATATGCTGACCACCATTCAACTGTGAAACTAACATGATGTCACATGACGCCCTGAGACGTCACATTGCGTTGTGATGCGTTTATAAAGCCGCTCGTTTAGTTGATACAGGTGCCGCGGCGGCGCGTGGACGCGGATTCCTCGCTTGGTGTGAAGTCTGAACGATATGAAGGCCTTCATAGACATAGAGAAGCGTGACGGAAATGCACCAACTTGTATGAATGTAGTATCTATTTGTGACCCAGAGCCATTATTTAGTTCTTTTGTTTGATTGTTTTTTTGCTTATTCATTTTTCTTTATTTCATGACGATGTGCTAAGATGAACTGTTCCATGCGTTGCACACTGTTTTGTTTTTTTATATCATTCAATAATGGACAAATATAGACTGCCGTATATCTTGTATTGAATTTGATTTCCAATGGTATTCTATAGAAAGTATATTCTATACATATATGAGATATATGAAACAGCGCCTCTCTCTTGTGGGAACTGCAATGTGTGGCTCTGCCTGTTGACTATTTCCACGTAAACCTGTGACTTGATTTGTATGGTGTCTGTATATATCCAAACGAAAAAATAAACTGTTGAAAAATACACATTAGCCTAGTTTATTTGAGTCGATCATGAAACTTTATCTCTCTCTCCATTTGCGAATGAGCGCCATAATGTTGTCTGTCGGGTATGAGTGAGCATTCATGTTGCATTGTGGGTAATTTTGTATGAGAGGATTCATTGTTTAACATTTATTCGTTCCCTAATGCCATTTCCAGCCACTGAAAAGCGAAGAACGTCTTGAAATCCAGAAGTGAAATGATGTATAAACTATCTTTTCTTTCTCTTGATTTTGCTTTGTTTTGAAATGTTTGTGAATCTAACCCTAATTCTGAATCTTTTTTATTATTATTCTCGTCTGACCTGTTTATCAGATGTTTTAACAGGTGGAGGCTGTCAGAAAAAGATGCACCGTATTAACGCCCTCTTTTTTTCCTCCTCTGCTAACCTTTTTTGTATATAAAGCTGCATTTATTGTTCTTGTATGGTTTGAATCTGACGCTTCTGTGGTTGGTAAAGCCACAGTGAGGCACAAAAGAGCTCTTGGGGGTTTTAGTTCTGACTTCCTGTGTTTCGTTATGGTCGAACTTGATATTTTCCGTTGTCGTTTTGTTCTGTGTGTCTGTCCTGGTCTGTGTAAATATGTATCTATATATACTGCACGTTCAATGTGCTGCTGTATGTTTGCACCGTTCTGCTTGCGCGTTTATTTGAGCCTCTTTCTTGCGATTTTATGTTGTCCCCCACCACACACACCAACACTCACTTCACACACACACTAGAGTTAAGGCACAACTCACACACACATCCTCCCCAACTCCATGTGTGTTCCCAGTTTGTTCTTTGCACTGACATCTTGTCTTGTTTCTTTGCAGTCACGGAAAGCCAGTGATCAGACAAAGAGCATTGAGAGTAAAACTGACAGTATAGGGAGTGGAAGGGCCATACCCATCAAACAGGTACGTCACCGCATTCGTACACTCATTATATGAGGTAAGTACACTGTTATAGGGTAGAACTGTAGACTGGTTTTGAGGATTAGTCAAATGTTAATATCCTAAGGGTTTTTGTGTGTATATATGAAATTTGTGTGTGTGTGTCAGCACTAAAATGCAAACTTTTTAAAGACTTTGAAATTATGAACTTGATTGTTTTAGGCTTTCTCGGTCAGATTCTTTGTGTGACCAACAGATGTCAGTGTAACACAGTTTAACTTTGTTTGCTTTTGCCTGTAGTCATAATGGTAGTAGTTATGCAGATTGCTGATTTATATGTATATTATTGAAATTTTATTATATATTGTAATTATTTATGTGATATGCATATCACAATCATTTGTTAACCAACAAAATACTCTTTGATTTTTTGTGAATCAGTTTCAACACTGTAAGAAATTGGTACTCCGTCTTTGGCCTACTCTTCTCATGATGCGTTTGAATGTACATGAGCTTACATTTTAGGAAATATTGTCTTTGAATCCTTAAATTTCTTTAGTGTTTATTTTGGTTTTGTTGAATATATCATTTTTATATTTTGTTCTGTGTGTGTGTTTGTGTGTGTGTCTGTCTGTGTGTGTGTGTGTGTGTGTCTGTGTGTGTGTGTGTGTGTCTGTCTGTGTGTGTGTGTCTGTGTGTATGTGTATATGTACGTGTGTGTGTGTGTGTGTGTGTATATGTACATGAGTATCCATGATTTTCTACATAATTGAATATCATTTATGAAACTATGTGTCCTTTAAAATTCCCTGTATTTAATTTTTTTAGAAACTTTTGGCAACCTTTAACATTTATGAGAAACAAACGTTTAAAATTCTTTACATTCTACATTAGTCCGTTTTTTTATTGTATGGGTTTGAACAGAAATTGAATTCTGTTAAGCGAAATACTCTGACGTCTGACGTCAGAAAGAGCTAATGTGGTTTTGAAAGGATTCGTCTTGGTAATTAGCGGTAGTTCCTGACGGAGTAGCTGTCAAATATTTATTTTTCTTTAGTAGAGTTGTTCATTCATTTGTTCTTTTTTGAGCCTCTGATTCAATTTTCAAATTAACCCTAGCCTTAACCTTTAACCCCTGCCAGAGATTAGCATTGTCACATTGAACAGACATCATCCCTGTGACAAGTGTCACATGCAACCTCTGACTTTAAGCAAATCTGGTTGCACACAGTAGTTTACATGCGTTTAAAAAAAAGTAAAAAAAAATTAAGTAGTTTTTGTAGTTTAAAGTAGTTTCCAAGTATATTTAGAAATAGTTTCCATGTAGAAGTTTAGAAGAAGCAGTTTCCATATAGTATATTCAAATAAAGTAGTTTACAAATGCAGTTTAGAAATAGTTTACAAATAAAATAGTAATAGAAGTAATTTACAAAGGTAGTTTAGATCAAGTTTGCTGAAGTGTTTTAGAAATTCTTGCCAGGTAGTAGTTCAGAGATAGTTTCCAAAAAAGGTAGTTTAAACAAAATGAATTACAAAAGTAGTTTAGAAATCATTTCCAAATAATAATATATAAATAAACTAGTTTGAAAGTAGTTCACAAAGCTATTTTACATATAGTAGATTAAAGTAGTTTAGAAACAGTTTACAAAAATAGTTGCAATTGCAATTCTGTTGTGTTCTGAGAAAAAAAATTACAAATTTTATTATAAATATTTATTATAAATTGAAGATCTGAAAAGTAAATTAATCTCTTTTTTATAACTGAAAAGTGCATGAGCAATCAGGCATATATGGATCATGGCATTAAGATGATGGGGGTGACGCATCCCTCTTACAGTTAACATATCACACGTCTATACCCTCTGTCAACCTCCTTTGTACATCAATTACAGATTATCCCTTTAATAGCCATCATTGTTATCTGTTTGTCTGTAGTGGAGAGTCACAGAGAGAGTAAAGGAGAGGGGGGACGCCGGCCATGCTGGGATACCTTTGAATGGAGCTGATTGCCCGGCCAGTCAAATGCACAGTCAGGAAGATCAAAGTACCATGGGAGTATAATTACCTCCCACTGGGCAAATTACACACTGTGGACCCCCCCCCCCCCCCCCCCCCCCCCCTCCCAATCAGTAAAAATGGTAAATAAGGACAACAATAGCAGTGATAGCTCAGGGGTGACACAGGGAGACTGTCAACACAAGGCTTTTGTGTTTAATCCCAGTAAGTTCCTCTTTCTCTCCCCCTCCGCTGACCACAGAACAGAGGCCATCCTGAAGATAGACGTGTCTGTTTGAGCAGCAGGAACACTGCGTGTCTGTAGGTTTAGGCGGTGCGTGGGCATTAAATAAGGCAGTTGTGAATTTATGTTGGCTAAATGGAATGTAGGTCTTGGTAAAAAGGAGTCTAATTTAATATAAACTACCGTTTGCATTACTTTTGAAGGCATATTCTCATGACGTGTTACATTCTTCCTCTATTTTACTTTAATATTTTTAACTTTAGATTTAAGTGTATTAACAACAGAGTTGCTGAAATCGCGTTTGGTCTCGTACTGTATCGTGTATCTTGTCAGTGTGTGCACTTGCTTGGCCATTTGTAGTTGATTAACAGGAAAGTGGGTCCAGCTGAATTAAAATGGTGATTTGTTGGATTGGTATAAAAAAGGTTATTATACCGCGGCAGTCGTCGTGTGAAGCCCTCCTAGTGTGAAGATCAAAGAGTGTAAAGACCATCAACTCTACCGGGCAGGGACACTGGCAAGGGTTAGAAGTATCGCTTTTTATTTTAGTTTTTCCATTTATTTGTTTATTATTGAAATGTTATATTCATGTGTCAATTTTATTTAATTTTTTAATTTTCTTAAATATGTAGGTATATAGTATTTATAGAGTTGTAACTTTTTAGTTTTAGTTACTTTTTCTTATTTGTAAGTCTCTTTGGACAAAAGCGTCTGCTAAATGACTAAAAGTAAAAAAGTAAACATGATGCCTTATTGCTTTTAATATAATATAATTGTATTTTATTTTATTTTATTTTACTTTGTAATTCCCGTTATTCCCACTAAGGTGTTTCTCTTTGACATTTCTTATACCATTTTCTATTATTCTATACTCAAACATTACTGTAATGCTATTTATTTACATCAAGATTTATTATTTTTACACTCATGCAATTTATTTGCATAAATCTTATTTAAAATGAACTGTAATGCAATTTATTTAAATAACATTTTAAAATTTTTTATACTGGTTTTACTGTATTGTAATTTATTTACATAATTTAATTTTTTTTTTAATTTATACTCAAAATTGACTAATGCCATTTATTTATTTAAATCAATTTTTCTATTTTTTAATACTGATTTTACTGTAATACAATTTATTTACCTTTTTTATTATTTTATACTCAAACTTAACTGTGATGCAATTTATTTGTTTATCTCAAGGCAACACTACCATGATTTCTAATTATTTTAAAGTATAAATTTATTAAACAGTAAATATATTTTCTATTTATTTACATCAATGTTTCTGTTATTTTACGCTCAAAATTTATCGTAATGCGATTTATCTACTTATCTTAAGGCAATACAACAACATTACTAATTATTTTAAAGTATTCATTTATTAAACCATAAATGTCATTTTTTTATTTTCAATTTTAAAATACAATTTAAACTGAAATTTAAAAAAATTGCTTTACAGTAATAATATCTTACAAAAAAGTACTGTGATGAAGCTGCAGTACACTGATATTAGACAGTTACTAGACAGTAAACACTTTATTATGATAATTAGATTTATGATACTTTAACACAGACTTCAAATAATAGATTCAAATAATCATTAACAAGTCAGATAAATCATGGTATTTCATGTTAACCTGGTACTTTTTGTAAGGAATAGGCTGAATGTGTTTGAATGATTTCAGAAGTAATGTATAATATCTGAATTATTAAAGTACATCGAGGTTATTTGTCAAGTTCCACAAATACACCCTGTTACAAATTGCTTTACATTTTTTTTTATTGCTGCTAGACGTTCATATTTGTCTGCTGTAGCATTGATCTGTTTCAGCACTGTGGGGTGTGATTTTACCGATCATGTTTATGCATCCATGACTGTTCGAAACAGACGTGACTTCTGTGACGGTCATGTACAAACACAGGCCGTTGCCAGAAGAGGTCACCCAGCTGTCCTTTTCATTTATTTGAGTGGCAAACCAATAGCAGTTCTGTAGGAACACAGGCGTTATTGAACAAATAATGAATGGCCAGTTTAGCTAACAGATGGCTGCTGCTTCACAAATGACACTTCTAGTATAATGTTCATGATAAATTGTGATAAACAGCAAATACAGGCAAGAATATGAGTTTGACCAAAGCACTCAACCAAATCTTTCTTTACAGTATTTTTACAGGATTATTCAGTCAGTCAGAGCTGGAGAAATTAATATGTAAATGGTAAGATGGCTGTGTTTGCTTACTTTATTTTTTATGTATCACTTAAAAAATATGTATTTTATTTTGTTTTGTAGATGCTGTTTGAGCTGCAATAAAGTCATATAAAATAATATATACAAGGTCAATTTTTTATGTATTTAATTTTATTTCACTTTACATTATTTTAATTTTCTGTGCATTTGGCAGAGTACCGTTTAACCTGTTTTTCTTTGCTTTTCTTTGCTACTTTATTTTATTTTATGCATTTTCCAAACAGCTGTTTAAGATGTTTGACTTTGCTTTTTTCTATTTAATTAAAATGTCACATTTTTGTTCATTTTCTTTTAGTTGTATGCCTTTTTCAGTAGCTACATGAATGCAATATATATATATATATATCATTATTTTACATATTGTATTTCTCATTTTCTAAATTTTATTTGTAAGCATTTGGTAGTTTAGCCGTTTCAGCTTTTTTATTGTTTTTTATTTTTTATTTATTGTTTGAGCTACATGAATGTAATATATAATTCCATTTTTACATATTTTATTTCACTCTATTTTATATATTTTATTTGTATGCATTTAGCAGACTACTGTTCAAGTTGTTTTCAACACTTTTTCTTTGCATATTTAATTTTATTTTATTTTAGCATTTGATTGATGCATTTATTCAAATCAAATATGTTACAAAGTCATGTTTGAAGTCCTTTTGAGAAACACTAAGTGTCAACAGGTTTTCAGTAGTATTTCTAGGGTGGTTGAGTAGATAGAGTTGTATTGAGGAGAGAGAATATCCATGGAGGGATCAGATCAAGGCGAGGAGAGGATTAGGACTTGATTGTCGGGTAAACACCATGATACCCAGTTGACCCTGGGTCAGCACCTGATGTTTAGCAAGTAGTGTATTCTTCACGTGGATTAGTCCCCTTCGGGGTCGGGGCTGGCCAGTTAACACATCAGAGCCCTCCTACTCTCTCACTCCCAACAGGAAGTGGTAAAGAGCACAGGAATCTTCCCTAATCCCCTAATTAAGCCAAAACAGGCCACCCAAACCCCCCTTTGCTCCCTGCCGCCCAACTCTGTGCACTTCCAGTCCTGGCCAGGGAGTGTTTGTCCTGGCTGGACTTTAGGGGATAAGTGCTCAGTGAGTGTTTTTTTTTAAAGAACAGCGGGAGATGGTGAGGCCTTGAGCAGGGGACGGGACGGGGGCTGGAAGCTTTTGAAGAGCTTGGGATCACAGCCTCTAATCCTCGTGCTCGCAGAGGTCTGAGAGAGTTCGCCGGCGCAACGGGCGAAAGAATACACACTGAGTCCGTACACAAATTGGATTTAGCCTCTGCTCTCCCCCCACAGCACTGATGTGAGGCCCTCACAGACTTGCATGAGCACAGACTCGGAGCCGGGGCCCAATTTAACATTATTCATCACTGGAAAAGTTGTTCTGGACTGGAAATTTTGTCTTTAACTTACTTAACCGCTAATGTTAGAGATCAGAGGGTGAGGAAATATTGTCACAAAGTTTTATATACTTTATTTTCCCCACCTATCTGAAATTAAATTGTGTTTAGTAATATCATATGCTTGAATTGATTGCTCAGAATTTTATAACAACATAATGTAATATATATTAAGTATATAAAATATATGGAATATAAAAAATATAATATTTTTTCTATTATGAAAAATATTTGTAAATTATTTTGAATGTTAATAACTTGACAGTTCTATCAATGACAGCTCATTATGGTATAAAGATACTTCATATGTGTATGTGTGTGTGTATATATATATATATATATATATATATATATATGCATGCATACATGCAGTGCCCTCCAAAGGTATTGGAACAGTAAGGCCAATTCCTTTATTTTTGCTGTAGACTGTAAACATTTGGGTTTGACATCAAAAGATGAATATGAGATGAGAGATGAACATTTCAGCTTTTATTTACAGGTATTTTCATCTGGATCTGATACACAACTTAGAAGATAGCACCTTTTGTTTGAACCCACCCATTTTTCATTTTTTGACTGACAGTGTGTTTTGTTGCCCTGGTGTGTCCTATTAATTGATTATTCAAACAATAAATAGCACTGAATGTCTGCGCTCAGTTTCAGATCCGTGCAGACTGCATTTATATTTAGTTAGACGTGTAACCAACATGAAAACCAGAGAGGTGTCTATGGGTGAAAAACAAGCAATTGTGAAGCTGAGAGAAGATGAAAAATCAATCAAACCATTGCACAAACACTGGCAATAGCAAGTACAACCATTTGGAATCTCCTGAGGAAGAAAGAAACCACTGGTGTACTAAGTAGCTCACCTCAAACGGGTAGATCAAGGAAAACATCTGCAGTTGATGACAGAAACATTGTGACAGCTGTAAAGAAAGACCCTAAAACAACATCAGCAACAACCTCCAGAGGGCAGGAGTGAAGGTATCACAATCTACTGTTCGCAGAAGACTTCATGAACAAAAGTACAGAGGCTACACCAGAAGATGCAAACCACTCATTAGCAAGAAGAATAGGAGACAAGCCTCAAAAATTCTGGGACAAGGTTTTATGGACTGATTTTATGGACCAAAGTTTGGAGAAAGAAAGGATCTGCTCATGATCACAAACATACAAGCTCATCTGAAACACAGTGTACACAGGTGTACATTATAGTACACATTACACAAGTAATGTAATGGCTTCGGCTTTCATCGCTTCTTCTGGGACAGGCTCATTAATCTTCATTAATGATATAACACATGATGGCAGCAGCTAAATTAACTCAGAAGTCTACAGAAATATTTTGTCTGACAATTTACAGAAAGATGCAACCAAACTGATTGGGAGATCCTTCATCATGCAGCAAGATAATGACCCAAAACATAGTGCCAAAACAACAAAGGAGTTCATCAGGGGCAAGAAGTGGAAGGTTTTTCAATCTCCACACTTAAACCCTGTAGAGTATGCATTTTACCTGCTAAAGAAGAGACTGACAGGAGTAACCCCCCAAAACTGAAAGAGGCTGCGGTGAAAGCCTGGAAAAGCATCACAAAAGAAGAATGCAAAAGTTTGGTGATGTCAATGGGTCACAGGCTTGATGCAGTTATTGAAAGCAAAGGATTTGCAACTAAATATTAAGTCTTTTTCACTTTAATCTATGATAATTCTATCTGTTCCAATACTTTTGGTAACATGAAAAATGGGTGGGTTCAAACAAAAGGTGCTATCTTCTAAATTGTGTATCAGATCCAGATGAAAATACCTGTAAATAAAAGCTGAAATGCATACATTTACATATGATTACATCTACAAAATGTTGATTATTTTACCAAAATAAGAGGTATCATACAAAATGCATGCTATTGTTTTAGTACTGACCTGAATGAGATATTTCACATAGAAGATGTTTACATATAGTCCACAAGAGAAAATAATAGTTGAATTTTTAAAAATGACCCCGTTCAAAAGTTTACATTCTTAATACTGTGTTGTTACCTGAATGATCCACTGCTGTGATTTTTTGTTTTGTTTAGTGATAGTTGTTCATAAGTCCTTTGTCTGCTGTTCTTCAGAAAAATCCCATAAATTCTTTGGTTTTCAAGCATTTTTGTGTATTTGAATCCTTTCCAGTAATGACTGTATGATTTTGTGATCCATCTTTTCACACTGAGGACAACTGAGGGACTCATATGCAACTATTACAGAAGGTTCAAACGTATCATATTTTTTCTTCATTTAGTACAGCCCTCCAGAAGCTACAGAAGACATTTTACATGTTTCCCAGAAGACAAAATAAGTTATATTTACCCTGACCTTCAAATTCAAAATGTTTTCACCTCCCGGCTCTTAATGCATGGTTTTTCCTTCTGGAGCATCAGTGAGCGTTTGAATCTTCTGTAATAGTTGCATATGAGTCCCTCAGTTGTCCTCGGTGTGGAAAGATGAATCTCAAAATCATACAGTCATTGTTGGAAAGGGTTCAAATACACAAAAATGCTGGAAAACCAAAGAATGTGTGGGACCTGAAGGATTTTTCTGAAGAACAGTAGACAGTTTAACTGTTCAGGACAAACAAGAGACTCATGAACAACTATCACTAAACAAAAAAAAACTCAGCTTTGGATCGTTCAGGTAACAACACAGTATTAAGAATCAAGTGTATGTAAACTTTTGAACGAGGTCAGTTTTATAAATTCAACTTATTTTCTCTTGTGGACTACATGTAAACATCTTTTATGTGAAATATCTTATTCAGGTCAGTACTAAATAAACAATAACATGCATTCTGTATGATCCCTATTATTTTGGTAAAATAACCAACATTCTGCAAGGTTTTTTTGACTTACATTTTATAGAAGGAAATAATATTTTTTGCCAGCTTATGGCAAAAATATGCTGAAGGAAATGGGTTTTTCAAAACTAGGAGTGACTAGCGTGTGAGGTTTTTTGGCAGGTTATTTGAAAATGTAACGTTCTACAGCAGTTTTTGTGGCTGCTGTGCAGTTATTCTTTTTGTTGTATGATTTCTAATTTGTCGTTTTGGATGAATCGTTTACTAAATCAATAAATGTAAAGCACTGTTCACACCAAGAATGACAAGATCACTGAAGAAAATTAGTGGCAAAAATGAGCATGAACAAACGTGAGCGAAACATACTAAATATAAAACAAGCGGCAAATGTTCGGTGTGATGAGTTCTGTAGAGATGCATTGTTTTGTTTTAACAGTGTGGAAATTGACTGTGAAAATCCATATTGTGTAAATAGGCCTTAAATGTATGCAAATGAGTGTGTGTGAATGAGTACATGAAGCTTCACAGTGCTGCATGGGAAACTTCTGCTTTACTTTATGACAGTGTCTCGACATCTTTATCCTTCTTCATACCATTCCTGAAAATGAGTTATTAAAATGACCCAGCTGGTTATTATTCAGAGTGTTGTGAATTTTTCCTGATTTGAAATCTCCTCGTAACTGATTGTTTTTGTCTTGAACAGGGGATTTTATTAAAAAGAAGTGGGAAGTCTCTTAATAAGGAGTGGAAGAAGAAATACGTCACTTTGTGTGACAATGGTCTGCTCACGTACCACCCCAGTTTACATGTGAGTATGCCGTCTCCTCTGCTGTTAGAGATCAGATGTCTGATTCATTTTGCTGAATTGGTTCATTTTGTTGATTCAGTTCAGATTCAGTAAACTGGTTCAAATAAATGATTCACTGATTTGTGTTTGGTGTAAATTCATGCATTACGCGTCACACGTTTACCTATTAGCCAAACTTTTCACTCAGTAAATTTCACTAATAATTATTAAGGATTGGCAAATAATACATTGAATGAAACTTGAATTTTTAAAGCACAAAGACTGAAATGGTATTTTTCTTGTAAAATGTAATCCAATAATCTTTGCTGTATTTACAACTTCAAAAATCATTTTTTACAGTCTACTGTTAGATGTTGATTCATTTTCAAAATATTTAGAAAATATCACAATTTGAAATCTAAAAATATATTCGAATATACTTAAATACTAGAACTTAAATACTTGCATATTAGAATAGAATGAAATACTATAAAATACTTGAATACCCAAAACCTTAATTATTAGAGTTGGTATCTAAATCATTCTGGAACCAAAATACTTTTATGACATTATTTGGATCAGGTAGACTAAAAAAATTTTTTTTTTAAATTATTGTTTACAAGAAAATACTATTTCAGTTTTTCTAAATTTACTCTAATGTGTTACTTTCCAGTTTAACCAAATTCTTAATCTAATTAATTACGAATTATTATAGTTCATTAATAATAATTGATGGATTCCAGATCATAAGATTGCTAGTTTTGTTCTCAGAATGTTCCTAAAATGGACATCCTACTTTTTTGCTTTTCATTTGATATACTGCACAGATTGTAGATATGAGGATGATGATTTTTCTTAGTTTTCTTCATCTTTGTTTTTGTGATTTAATATTTCTCTCTCTGTTTCTTATGGGGTTAGGCCTATAGTTTTTGGATTTTGTAAAAACCATGAAAATATATATATTTTTAAATTGCATCCTAATGTTAGCCAGGAAAGTTAACTTCATGTAAACAGAATGTTGCCTTTAGGTTTGGAGAATGTTCCTCTAATGCTCTCCTAACGTTCTTTTAACATCTGATTTGCTTTGCTGTCAAGTTATCAACAAACACTTTGATTTGTTTGAACACTTTTGCATAACAAGCGAATTGTTCACATATCAGACCTCACATTCCAGTTAAAAACACCATGAAATCGATTATGACGTTGACGTGGCAGAACGTTTGGGCGGGACACATCGAAGGGATTGTCTAGCATGTTTTAATGAAATTTAATTTGAATGACTCCCAGTCGAAATATAGTTCAGATTCAGCGACTCTTTGCTATTTCTGAGGTATTTTCTAGGTTTCCAGTAACACAGAGGAGAGCCGGACAGGTCAGCTGCTCTCCGGTTGCTACAGCATCGCGCGTTTCTTACGGCACTCGCCGCGGGAAATCCACAGTCCGTTCCACGCAGAACATTCATCTCTGTCAGAACCCCCGCGTGTTCTTAATACCTCCGAAAATCCCCTCTCTCTGCTTCTCCGGCTTTCTCACAAGTCCCTTCTCCCCTCATTTGCATACGTCGCACTCACGCCTATCTTTGTTCTCGCGTTTCTCCGACGCTTTTAACACAGGTTAGTAATTAATAAGGGCCTCCTAATTAAGATCCAGTGGAGAAGCGGCGTACCTTGACCGTGCGAGATATGTTGCACGAGACACGTTTAGCGGCCTCCACGGACTATGACCGAAATTAATATCTTGGCCAAACTCACGTCTCTCACATCAACCGCGTGTTTATTAGCGATATAATGCGCATCTCATGCCAGCGATGTGTGTAATAGGCACGCGATGCCACGGGCGTCATAATCGTTAGAGACGTTTGGGTTTGGACACCTGTGGACCACTCGTTTAGCTCAACGAGAAAGATGAGGAGAGACGGAAAAGACGGTTTAATTTTGCGCCGCAGCCAGCTGAGCTATCCCACAATCCCCTTCTGTTAATTCTGTCTGCTACATCAATTAAATTGTTTGTAGAAACTAATTGAATATGGCTTAATCACACATCTTAATAGCTTTCTGCGCCTCAAACTGGCTGTTAATTCCAGCAATAAAATGGAATGAGAGCGCTCACTGGGTAATTAGTACTGAGGCTTTTGAAGAAATTAGTGCTTTATGGGGCGCAATAAAAGTGAAGAGGAGTTGGCGGGAGACTTCCGAGGCCGAAATCTCTGCTCGCCTCTTTTGTGCTGAGCAGGGTGATTTGCACCTTGGCTTAACCCATTTGCGCTTCGCAAACTCCCATGAAAATGGAATAGCCCGATTTAAATGGGAATGAGTCTACTCGTGGCCATTAATGCTAATTTTGCTAATCTGCGGCAGCATGGAAACAGGTGAAATACTAGATTGCGTGGGCCTGGTGCTGCTTTGATTGTCCAAAGCTGCTGTGTTTGGTTTACAAGACCTGTAGAAAGTTTTTTTTTTGGTAGGTTATAGATGCCCTGCATCAGTGCATGGTTTATTCGCGTAGACTTTAGTCAAAGTTGGTGACGTTTAATTTGAGGCAAATGAAAATACACTGGAGAAGTTGATTTAGAAACAATTATCTCTTAGAAATTGCTAGTAGATTTCCCAAATAATTACACAAATGTGGCACATTAAGTAACATGTTGACAATGTTGAAATAGAATATTCTTGTAAAACGTAAAAAAATATTTTTTAAGTCTACTGTTAAGTGTAGATTAATTTTCAAAATATTGAAAATATATCTTAAGTTAAAAACAAAAGCTAGAAATATTAGAACATACTTACTGTATATTCTGGAACTTAAATACTTGTGTTTTAAAATGGACTTAAATACTAGAACCTACTTAAACATCCAAAACCTTAATTACTTAGAGTTGTTAACTAAACAATACTGGACCAAATGATTTTTATGACAATTGTTGGTTCAGATACTCAATTGATTTTTCAATTATTGGAGTACTTTTTACAAGAAAATATTTCATCTATTTTTTCTCAATTTAATGTTTAATTTAATGAATTACTTGCAATTTCTTTGTGAAATTTACTAACAATTTCTGAGTGAAATAGTTTTACACCATTTGTTTTTGCATTCATCCAAAAATGAGGCTGAAATAGTGCACTAAAATAGTCTTGTTTCTGCTCATTAAGAAAACTATCATTATGTTGAACTGAATTGTACCGTGAAATGTTTAATGTTGAAACTTATTGAATGGATTCCTCCTTTTACAGCCTCATTCTTGTACAAAGTGTGTCAAACGTGTGTTTACATTTTACTACTACTACTTTACTTTGTGTAAAACTACACAATGTTTTATTTATTTTTTCAGGACTACATGCAGAACGTCCACGGTAAAGAAATCGATTTGCTGCGGACGACGGTGAAAGTGCCAGGGAAGAGGCCGCCTAGGGCGGTGGCAACAGTCGCCCCTACAGCCAGCCCCAAAACCAACGGACTGACCAAAGACCGCAGCACTTTACAACTCGGCATCGGGGCCACAAGTGAGTACGAACCCCATCAGTGGTGTATTGCCTTAAAATGTATGAATTTATTTTATTGTTTGAAGATATTCTGTGTACAGATTGTAGCAGCATTAAATTTGACATGAAATGGTGTTCAACACCAATGTCATTTTTTTTTTATGTAACATTTGCAAGAATACTCGACAAAATTTGCAGCAGAAGTGTTTCTATACGAGTCATCTGGAGGAATTGGTGATGTCAAGTCGTTTCAGAGGCGAAGCAAGTCATGATCTAATGTTTTCATGGAAAATTGTGAATATAATTTTTTTTTTAAGTAATGTGCAATAAAAATTTTCACACTATGACAATGAATTGTTCGCAAAAAAAGTACTAGAATATGATTAAATACTAGATTTTTTTATGTATTTAAATTAGCGCTGTCAAACGATTAATTAAAAATTTGTTTGCATAATATGTGTGTGTATTCTGTGTATATTTATTATTTATATATAAATACACACACATACAATATATATTTTGAAAATATTTATTTACATGCATTTACATGACTATATTTATATTCATATAATTTATATTATAAATAAATATATTTAATATATAAACAATCTATTTTTCTGGAATATATACATGCATGTGTGTGTATTTATATATACATAATAAATATACACAGCACACGTACATGTATTATGTAAACAAAAACTTTTATTTTGGATGCGATTAATCATTTGACAGCACTAATTTAAATACTAGAAAAAAAACTACTAGATATACAAAATAATACAACAGCTAAATTATTTTTGACATTTTTGTAATATTTGCATACATTTTTTTTTTTTTTAAATCTCATGGAAAGACAATTTTTAATGTGCAATAATAAAAAGTTCCTTTTTTTGCGTTTTTAAGTCAAAAACTTTATAACATTATAATTATTTACTTATCAAGCCACAAATCAGGTTGTTTTTATTTAAACTAAAATTTCAGATAACACTTTACTTAAAGCCTTTATTTATAATGCATTATAAAAATAGTTTTAATGCATTAATTATGCCTTTTAATGCACATTATAATGCATTAAACAATCTCATGAATAATGTAACCACAATTAATATATTATAACACTTACCAGTTCATTGTTACACTATAATTATTTTAAATTCGGTTATAATTATTTAAAACAAAATATCATGTATTACAACACACATTATGAATAATTATTATGAATTACTATACCTTTTAATAACCCTTTATAATGGATTATACATAAAGGCTTTAAGTAAAGTGTTACCAAATTTAAAATTCACGTTAAATTGGTTCCTCGTTAAAAACATGTCATAGTTCTTATATTTAAAAAATCAGGAGCTATTTGAGTAAACTGTCACTGATATCCTTTCAGAAAATGTATGTTAGTTTGTTTGTACTGCTGATTTTCATTTTAGGCTGAATATGCTTTATTTTTGGCCTGCAAGAACCAGATTTACTCGGTGTTCACTTGAGAGGGAGTTTGGGAATGTACAAATTGGATTTAGAGAGCTGAGATCAAGTGTAATTAATAAAAAACAGGAGCAATGTTCTCCAGGGGCTCCGCAAGCTGGCACGACCGCTGTGGAAACATAACCGGCCAGGACCTCAGCATCACTTAGCCGGGGCTAATTGCTTTTGTGCCATTAAAGACAGGTCAGCAAAGGCTTCTGGGAATTGCAGTTTTCTGGCTGGTGTCCAGTCTTGTGTTAGATAGGGACGAGGGTTTATTAGTCACTGAGACAGAAGGAGCATTTGTCTGTGTTGCTGGGCCGCATGAATCGGGTTGCCCGGAGAACCACAAAGGTTGATATTGCTTTCAGGTTGGCAACTAATTAACCTTCAGTCTACTGCAGAGGAGAGGGTGAACGTAAGGTTGAAAGGAGGAGAATTTTGGGGCATGCAGACCTGAAATAGTCACAACCTGTTTTATTCAAGCTACAGAAAATAGAGATTTCTGGGTAAAGAGCTCAAATGTGGCCTCAGGTAGCAGATACAGACGAATAAGAGCATTTGTATTGAGGTTAAAAGCCTAGTTGCACATATGGATGTGATGCATCACAGAAAATCAGCATGGAAAAATAAATGTAATATTTTTCCATTTGATATTTTTTTTCTCTAAGCATATTTCTGGTTTTATTGTGCACAGTATTCCAAATAATTGTCTTCATAATCTTTGTATATATAAATCCTATTATTCATTTTACTCCAAAATTATTTTTTATTTAGTTAATGATAATACAATTTTAGTTAGTAACAAAAATGTGAAAAATTACAAACTGTAAACAAAAACAAAAATTCAGAAAAAATAAAAAAACATACTTTTTTTTTTAAAATGTTAAAACATTTAAATGTCAAACTTTAAATATTTGTCTTCATAATCTTCCTATACATAAATCGAATTACTCAAGTTTTACATATTTTTCTTTTGATGTCTAATAAATTTAATCAATATTATTATTCATCCTTAATTACTCCAAAATTATTTAAAATTTAGTTGATCAAAATACAAAAATTTGAAAAAAATAATTTTTAAATGCATGAAACTTTAAATTTCATTTTAAATTTCACTTCATCTACTTAAAATATCTAGTATTGTTTTATGAATTCACTGTTATTAATGTTACATATTACACGTAGTGCATTTTCGCAAGTTACACTTTCTCACTGGTATGTAACTTCATTCAGATCCACCTATGAATTTAGTTTGTCTTTGCAAATGCCAGTTTTAAAATTACACGTAAGTTATGGATGTAATATTACATTTATGTTATCGACTAATCCAATAATCTAATATTAAAAATCTGAAAGTACGAGCTACAGAATTCTCACAAAAAACAACTAATATTTTTGTCAACTTTTCATGAACTAGTCAATTCCTGTCATAAAATGAAGTGCCTTCTCCTTTCTCATTCTGTTTAGCTTAGAAATACATCACATTTCAGAAGTAAAATGGGTTGTGGGTGGGATTTCATCCCATCATTCAAGCCATTTTTATAACTAGTTTTGACATTTTGAACTATTTTTATAGGAGTGTCTATACACAAGGCATTTATGTTATGTTTTTACATGTTTTAGAATCACATTTGCAGTTCTGAGATGGCTTTTTATTGGTGTTATTTTTCAGATACGCCATTTGACCTTCGGTTTAGTGCAAATTTACGCCGTAACGCTCGGGTCCCGATTTGACAAGGGCCGCTTTCCCCGTTTCCCTTTTCCACTCTGCACCGTATTAGAGGAAGATTGTGTTAATTTCCACTTGAGAGGGAAAAGGTTACGATTCACAGTGGGCCTCCGCCGAGTGGAGGACGTACACTTGATTATGCAATCTGATTTTGATTTCATTAGGCATGCAATTGATGCGAGGGAACAAAGGGGTAATTTTTCATTCATGGCGGTCTAGCTGAGCCCTGTCTTTTTCTGTAGTCTGTAATTCATACACTTCCCCCTGATCTAAAGACCATTAGGAGCTCTGGGGTGTGTGTGGGATTGAGGAGATGAGGGGGGTGAGGATGAGAAAAAGAAAGAGTAAGGGAGTGAAGGAGCGCAAATGAATGAACGCATGTGTCCGCAAGTAAAAGAGTCTGTCTCGATGAGGCCCGGTCTAATCTTTCTGCTAAGTATTCACCGGAACCGTTTTAAATATGATCATTCTGCAAGCGTGCGTTCAGTTGTGTCACCGCTGACAGATATATAATATCAAAACACTAATGGGCCTGCCTATCAGCTTTAATCAATGACATCTGCTGTAGAGGTGTGTGTACGAGAGTGTGAGACAGAGAGATTCACGCCGAGGTGCTCGTGTTCATTTACGTGTAGTACACAGGATGCAGATGAAGGTGTGCATCCTGTCCTTGTGAACTAAGATGTACCTTGTGCAGTGATTAGACTGATATATATGCGATATTCAGTCATCTTGAGATGGTCGCAATTAGGTCAGCTCGATTATGGCAAAAATTATAATCACGATTATTTTGGTCAATATTGTAATCACGATTATGAGTGAGCAATATGATCAACTTTATATGTGTGATTTATTTAAAGATAATAATACATATCAGATATACATTTCCTGTAAATAAGGTTGCTATGGCATCTACCTTGTAGAGACCAGCAAAATTTCACAATTCTCAATACCACAGAGTAGGCTAGGTAACTATTAGTAACAGACAAACCAAAAAAGTCCTCAATTACTGAAAATAATTAAACTGTCAGTAATCAAAAAAAAGCAAAGAACTAATACAATAGCATAAAAAGATACAAATGAAACAAACTGTGCTTTAAGGTTTTGTTTTATGCAAGTCTCGAGCAGTTAACAGCCTACGACAGATGATGAATAATCAAATGTAAAATAAAACCGCATAGTCTTCACTGTAAAGGCCATTGCACACTGAGTCTGAAATTTTCACGTGCATTTTTCCGTTTTTTCGTATTCGTCATCCTTTCCTATCAAAATGCATGCTACGGATGCGAAAATGCAGAAAATCGAACCTGATCCGAATTTTTTTTATGACGGACGAAAGTTTCGGAGGCAGTGTGTAAACATGATTGACACAACGTGAGGTCGTATTTATTTTTCAACATCTCAGTGTGCAATGACCTTAAGAATGAAATTTTCTTTGTTTCTTATTAAAGCTACAAAAGTCCTTCACTCGAGAGCAGTGTGTGATTTTTGAATTTGTCTTTTTTGTTTGATTAATATTAAGCACACAGTCAGCAGCAGGAATATAACCCGCTGTCACTTTAAGAGTCGCACGTGTATTTTCATTCTCAACTCTTTACGTTCATTTATAACATGACCGACAAAGGTTTACGTCACTAAGTAAACCTAAGTCACTAAGCGGCGCATTTTAACACATTTGACCGTCTAGCCACGCACCTTGAGCTAAAAGACGACTTTGCATGTCCGTGTTGTTCGGTCTCTAAGCGCATCACAGAAATCCTTCTGAGGAAGCGCAAGTTCTCTTTCATGCTTTTATAAACATGAATAAATCGAATATACTTCAATAAATCAGCAGGTCCCAGTTTACAAAAGTCACAATACATGATTTTATTCATTTACACGTGAAATTGGGCTATTATGGAGGAACGAAAGCACACCACTGGAAAGGGGGCGGAACGGGGCGCAATAATCATTTTATCTCAATTATTGTATTTTCATAATCGTTGGAGGCCAAATCGCAATCGAAACAGTTTTTCCATTAAGTGCACAGCCCTAGCGGATACATGTGAATGCAATGAGAAAATTTGGCTGAATAGAGGAATTTTTCCTGTGATTTGTTAGTTTTTAAATTTATCTGTAGCTTTGTCAGTGGATAGTACATGCTTGTCTGTTTTCAAATTATTTTTTTAGAATGTTTTCCATATTTAGACCTGATAAACAATTGAATCTGCTTGTATTTGGTTATTTTAGAGATGATTGTATTGGCCAATAACTGCACAGTTGGCTAAACAAAAGAGGTTTTTCCCGCCATTTGTCAGTGTTTTTTGTTTTTTTAATCTACTGGCAGTTTTGTCAGTGGGTAGTCTGTTTTAAATAATTTTTTTTAATTTTTCTTGAATTTTTGTTGTGATAATCCAATAAATTAGTAGATATTTGGTTGTTTTAGAGGTGATCACATTGTTTGATATCTGTGAATTTGGCTGAACATAAGAGGATTGTTTTACATCATACAGTAGTGGTCAGAATTATTGGCACCCTTGGTAAATATGATCAAAGAAGGCTGTGAAAATTAATCTGCATTGTTAATCCTTTTGATCTTTTATTAAAAAAAATCACAAAAATCTAACCTTTCGTTGGATAATAAGAATTTAAAATGGGGGGAAATATCATAATGAAATAAATGTTTTTCTCAAACCAACAGTTTCAGCAAATGTGATCAGTTCTAAAATAACAAAATATCAGCTGATTTATTGAAAACAGAAAACAAACAGAAAATAATTGAGCTTCACAAATTAGTGAAGTGGTGGCTTTAAGAAAAGGGCTAGAGCAGTGAAAATTCCCATTTCCACCATCAGGGCAATAATTAAGAATTTCCAATCAACATGGCATCATGGATTCTATCAAATACCAACAGATAAAAAATCAATAAGTGACTGACTCTGTTAGAAATCTTATAATGGGCCATGTTTGGATCTTCCAACCGGACAATAATCCAAACACAAACCTCAAAAACAAAAATGTGTCACTGAGCACAAAACCAAGCTTCTGCTGGCCATTCCAGTCCTCTGACCTGAACCCTGTAGAAAATGAGTGAGGTGAACTGAAGAGAAGAAGCACCATCATGGAGCTGGGAATCTAAAGGGTCTGGAGTGATTCTGGATGAAGGAATGGACTCTGATCTCTTGTCAGGTGTTCTCTAACCTCATCAGGCATTATAGGAGAACATTTAGAGCTGTTAAACTGGCAAATGGAGGTTTCAAAAAGTATTGAATAAAAGGGTGCCGTTAATTGTGTCCAATGTGTATTAGAGAAAAACATTTATTTCATAATGATATTTCCTCCCATTTTAAATTCTTATTATCCAATGAAAGGTTAGATTTTTGTGAATTTTTTTTTTAAACAAAAGATCAAAAGGATTAACAATGCAGATTAATTATCACAGCCGCCTTTGATCATATTTGCCAAGGGTGCCAATAATTCTGACCACAACTGTATGTTAGTTTTTAAATCCAATTGCATCTTTGTTGATAAATAGTGCATGTTTTCGTTATTTATTTTATTATTATTTTATTTAAATTGCAATAACCCAATAAATCAGCTGATATTTGGTTATTTTAGAGATGATTGTATATTGGCTGAAACTGTTAATTTGGGTGAACAGAACAGGTTTTTCTCGTCGGTTTTAAATATACTGGCAACTTTGTCATCAAATAGTGAATATTTTCTGTTTTCACATTTTTATTTTATTTTATTAATTTTTTTCAAGAATTTTAAAGAGAGGCTGATAAATCTTCTAATATTTTATTGATAAAAGTTCAATTGCAAATTTAAAGAAGTGTTCATTCTGCCATGTGTAGGCAACATTTGAAATGTACTTTTTACAATTTAATAGCGCAAATAATCAGTTTTATAATACTTTAAGCAATGTTTTTTTTTTTTTTTGATGACTTTCAGAAATTTTACTGTAATTTTCTTTGTGCAGTTGGTTGAGGTAAATGCAAATGGCACTTGTATCTAACAGATCACTAACTTATCTTACTTTTGTAGTTACTAAAACGCAGTTTAAAAAGTACTTGTATACAAAATTGAGCAAGTTTAAAGGGGTGGTTTACTGCCATTTTTCTTTGCTTGATTGTGTTTATGGGGTGCAATATAACATGTCTTGTTAAAAAACGCCTTATTTTTCATAAATTTCACCTTTATTGTAAGCCGCTTTCTCCTCTGTCATTTGAACGACCGGTTGACTTCCTGATTCTATGAAACCACTCCCTCAGAAACAGGCAATGGGCTCTGATTGGTTAGTTGGGCCGGTGTGTTGTGATTGGCTAAACTGTGTACTGCACATTGAACGGAAACTTCACGCCCATTACCTTTACGGGCGACAGTTGCATGTGCATGTCAAATGTAAATAATGGTGTCAATATTGCCGTATCAGTTTGAGCCAGAATCAGACCCAGAAAGCGGTAATGAAGAGACTCAAGCAGAACCTCCGCATACATGGCTCTTACAAAACGTTTCTGAATGGTAAATGAAATTATACATGCAAATACATTTAAAATGATTAAATCTTACTTACAGGTTGTGGCCCAACAACTGCTGCCTCTGGTTTTAAAGTTGGAACTGCTCCATGTTTTAGTGATAGGTTCTGGTTGAATCCGGCATTGGACTCGTGTAGATTCTGGAAGCTGTCTTCTGTAAAATGCGCAGCACAGAGAGCTAAGTTACGATTGTAATTGTCAGGAACATAATCATCAAACATAAATTTTAACCATTGTTGATGAACTACAGCATCCGTAGGAAGCCCGAATACAGAAGACCTGACAGCTGGGTGAAAATAACACACTTTCGATGGCATGGCTACAGCTCTCCACTATAACTCTTCCTCTTCGACAAAGCCGCAGAACATGGCCTTGCCCCCTTTTTTGCATGTTCCGGAGGGAGGGTTGATGTAAATTTATGGGTTTGTTACGTATGAAACCCAGGAAGTATCTCGTTGTAGTCCCATTTGAGTCGTTTTTGTAGGCATTGAACTTTCAGCGCAGCAACTTTGCAGATACTGTTCATGCACCAACAGCAACATTACACACTATTTAAAATGAAAAAAGTGAAATCGCAATCAACCACCCCTTTAAAATGCTTTGGCAGTTGAAAAACTCCTGACCACTACAGCTTAGTAAGAACTGTGAGAATATACATCTTTTTTATACGATATATATATATATCCGTATTATAATGGCCACCCTTCTATCTAGCCATCCACATCAGCATCAACCAAATTTTCCAACTCCAAACCTGAAGTCAATCCCAGATCCCTCTAAAGGAACAATGTTGATGTGTTTGTGTGTATAAATGTCCTCATCCAGCATTTTTATGATTGAGTCTCCTTTAACGACACTTTACCACATACGTTAGTCTCATGACAGTCTCTTTCAATAATGGCACAATCATTTCGGATGCTCTTTTATATGTGAGAAGGAAATAAGATGTTTTGTACGTCGCAAGTCTTTCTAAAACACTTTCAGATGCTTATTATCCAATACACCGCTTGAAATCGAATGGACGCCATTTCTGCGTTCGATGAGCTCGAGTCATACGCTCTCAAAGTTGTGGCTGGAGATATCGGTTTATTGGTTGTTGTCATTTCCGTCAGACCTGCCGTATTTGGAATGTTGAGATCATTGCAGTTTACGCAAATGGACACAATGTAATCCGTACGTCTTTCCAAGCGGCAGAAATCCACTCGGAGGCGGTTCATCCAGGCAGCTGTCAGTTTGTAAGGGCGTCTCGGTGCAGTTTCGCCTGGACCTGAAGAGCAGATGATCTAACGGCCCCCCATCCACCCTGACCCCTCCCCCGCCCTCTCCTCCACATTAGCATGGATGCTTCATTATCTCCGCACTTGTATATAATGGCAGCGGTGGCTCAGAGGGTCAGGGCTCGCTCCACGGCTCATCAGCCATCTGACAGCGCTCGGCGAGAGAAACGAGGAGAGATGAGGAGAAATCATCGCCACCCCCTGCTAATCCATCGCCACTACTTAACACCACAACCTCAGGCCTCCCTTTGCTAGGACCCTAATACTTAGCCTAATAGCATGTACGGATTGCAAGAAAAGAGCAAAGGAGATTTGGGTGTTTTTTCTATACTATCTAATAATGATTTGACCGTTTGTACATGCATGCAAAACAGAACCGTTAAAGCACATAATTATCAAGTTTAGTGAAACATTTGTTTTTAAAGGTGTACAGTACATGTTCTTTGACACTAGAAGCACCAAACAGAACTGCAAAAATAACTTGATCATGTTCTTTGAAGAAAAAAATATTAGTGATACGATAATATTTATGTATTATAAATATATTATAATGTATAACTTAAAAATATAATACATTATATTATAAATACATAAATTACATTTTTGGTAGACAGATAGCTACTTTATTTCCTAGTTTCACAGACGAGGCCTATATGTTTATATTTTTATATTTAATAACATTTTTTAAAGATAGATCCTATTTAAGACATGTAATTTCTAAGTACATAATCTTATAATATATTATTAAATATACTATTAATATCATAAGGATATACAGTAAATTACATTTTGATAGATGGATGGATGGACAGACGGATGGATGTGTGGACGATCGATAGATATATACCTGGATGATGCACTTAAATAACTGAAAAAAGAAGTATGGAATTTTGGACACTTCATGCATTCAACTGTCGCAGCTTTATTACGTCATGAAGAGGAAGGAGCTATCAGATTTCGAATATTAATGATAAAATAACCTTATAAAATTCATACACTACATGGTTGAGTACATAAGTACATAGTGTATAGTGCGTCATTTGGGACTTTATATATTTAAATAGATAGATTTTATATAATTATGACATAATATTAATAGTAATATTAATTGTATTTTAAATACATAAATTACATAAATATTATATTTGTGATTTCATATTATAAATACATAATATTATAATATAATGAAAATATATGAGGGATAATGCATATTATAATATATATTGTAAATACATAAATTCCAAAAATGTTAATGATATAATTTATGTATTTATAATATATTAAATCTTAACAGTACAATAAATGTGTATATTTAAAATGTATTAAATGTATGTGCTATAGTCAGTACCGTGATGCTTTAGTGTTGTGTGTGGTTGCCAGGTCGTTGCTATGTGGTTGCAAGTCTATAAAATCACTAATGCACTAATGATTATTTCCAAACAGGTTTCCCTTCAGTCAGAACCGTTCAAATAAACAGAGTTTTGAAAACGTCCCAGAGACTTTTGACTGTGTGTTTGTGAGAGTTTGCCCCTCATGGTCACCTCTAGCTCTGTGTGACTCTGTGCGACTGTGTGAAGTGGCAGGAGATCTCGTGTACAGTCTTTGCCCTGCGCTCTCCTCTGATTTTCTCCACATTGTAATTGCATTATCCCCTTTTTTATGCAGAATTGTTCTCTGGGGACTAATTGATGGAGACATGTTTAATTCATCAATCATTAGCATCAAATTTGACAATTAGTGATGATTGTTGAATTCTTGATGGAGATGAGGCATGGTTAGGGGCTTATTTTGTCTTTTTTTTTGTCTTTTTTTTTTTACCAGCCAAGACAGAGAGAACACAATACAATCATGTGACATTATGTCCTTAAGAAGTTGTTTTGGAGCAAAGGAATATTGGACTGTTGTTTCGTTTAGTATACTTTATTATAATATTACAATATTATATAATATAATGTTATGTTATGTTATATTATTGTAATATTATATTAGAATTATATTATTTTTTATAACTAGTTCAAAACTAGCTCTATCATGCAAACAGGGAGATATAGATATTTGTATGCTTGCATGTAAGTTGATATAAACAGTATATAAAAATATAAAAAGATATTCTACTATATTATGATTTAAGCAGATAATTTATATATTTAAAAAATGTAAATTAAATGCTGATAATTTAAGTATTTTATATATATATAAAATATATATAATTTACATTTTTTAAATATATAAATTATCTATTTATCTCTATATATATATATATATATATATATATATATATATATATATATATATATATATATATATATATATATATATAGAGAGAGAGAGAGCATTTGATATATATATATATATATATATATTTATATATATATATATATATATGTGTATATATATATATATATATATATGTGTATATATATATATATGTATATATATATATATATATATATATATATGTGTATATATATATATATATATATATATATATATATATATATATATATATATATATATATATATATATATATATATATATATATATAGCATTTTATATTTATATAGTTATATATATATATATATATATATATATATATATATATATATATATATATATATATATAGCATTTTATATTTATATAGTTATATATATATATATATATATATATATATATATATATATATATATATAGAGAGAGAGAGAGCATTTTATATTTATATATATATATACATGCATACAGTTGCATGCGAAAGTTTGGGAACCCCTTGCAGAAAATGTGAATAATTTTAACAAAATAAGCGAGATCATGCAAAATGCATGTTATTTTTTATTTAGTACTGTCCTGAGTAAGATATTTTCAATAAAAGATGTTTACATATAGTCCACAAGACAAAAAAAATTGCTGAAATTATTAAAATAACCACATTCAAAAGTTTGGGAACCCTTGCTTCTTAATACTGTGTGTGGTTACCTGGATGATCTACGACTGTGTTTTTGTTTTGTGATGGTTGTTCATGAGTCCCTTGTTTGTTCTGAACAGTTAAACTGAGCACTGCTCTTCAGAAAAATCCTCCAGGTCCTGCAGAATCTTCAGTTTTCCAGCATCTTTTGTATATTTGAACCCTTTCCAGCAGTGACTGTATGATTTAGAGATCCACCTTTTCACACTGAGGATGATTGAGGGACTCAAACACAACAATTAAAAAAGGTTCAAACATTCACTGATGCTCCAGAAGGAAACACGATGCATTAAGAGCCGGGGGTGAAAACTTTTGAACAGAATGAAGATGTCCAAATTTTTCTTATTTTGTAGAAATATAATTTTTTTTTCCATTTAGTACTGCCCTTCGGAAGCAACAGAAGCTACTTGCATGTTTCCTGGAAGACAAATTAAGTACAATTTACCTTGATCTTCAAATTCAAAAAGTTTTCACCCCCGGCTCTTAATGGATGGGGGGTGGACGTCGTTTGAGTCTTCTCTCTTTTCCTCGCTTTCCTTCGGTTTTAAATACTCTAAGCTCTGTGCGCGTTTTATTTTCACTTTTAAATTAGTGGCAATTCGGCGTCAAGCAGTTGTTTGATTTTAGTTCGCTTGAGTTTTCTCACTTTCCTTTGCTTAAATAGCTTGTAAAAGCACCGTGCGTATTTTATTTTCACTTTTAAATTAACGGCAATTTGGCATCAATTACAACATACAACATAGAACATATAGCTAACTTTTATTAACAAAACGAATAAAAATGCACCATGCTATATGCCTAATATAAAATAACAGATAACTTACAAATTTTAAATATGCATGGTAGGCCTATACAAAACTGAAAATCAGTAAAGACCGAGGAACAAATAATTATAAAACGTAGAACGTTTATTAGTGAGATGGAAAGTTTTGAGGCACGGACTGCATACACCTTGATGTAAAATAATGGGAAAAATATCACAGTTTGAATAAAATAAAAATCAGCAAATACTGTGGAACCAAATAGGCTAAATGAGAAACGAATGTTTAAAAAATAAATAAATAAATAGACCTTCCAATATCACCTTAGATAAATGGCAGGTCAACAGGCTTTTCTATCCAAAAATATTTTTAAAACAGGCGCTTTTACATTTCGTTTTGAAACTCTTCTGCCATCGTCTTGTCTTTTTCACTTCACTCTTGTCAGTCAGCTCGACTCACTCTCCTCATGTGATAAAATGAAATCTGATCTGTGATGCGCGACTGTCGTTCGTTCACAAAAATGAACCGAAATGCATGCCTTACAGACATAAATATATCTAAAGAAAGCTTTAAATAGCTACTTAACGAAATAAATAAAAACAAACTTTGTTCGAAGAAACGAATGTTGTTTCCACCAGCTCGGCAATTTTTTTCATCAATAATTGATGGATGTCTAAAATATAAAGATAAGGAGAAGCCTAAAACAGGCCCGAGGCCCGGCCCGCGTCTGAACTATGACGTTAAAACTGGCCCGAAGCCCGGCCCTAGGGACATAAGGAGCCCGAATTTAAATTAAATTTAAAATAATAATAATAATAATTGGGGGCTAAAAGTGTGTTGTAATGCAAGCATTACTGAATATGTACCGAGTAAAATATTACTGAAAATTGATTAGTAATGCCTTACACTACTGCGGTACAGCAAAAAGTAATACGTTATTACTTTTGTAACGCCTTACTCCCAACACTGCTTAAAGACTATATAACTTTCTCATCCTCGTGCACTAAAAACGTTGAATAGATGTATTTCTTTATGCATGAAATATTTAAATATAAATTTGTTGTTAATGAGTTGTTAAGTGCAGATAAACCATAGTTCTGTCATAATTCTGTTAAACCATTTCTGTTACAAAGTATTGTGGTGCCTTACACAAAAAATAAAAAACATTTGAAGAGTCAGGACTGATGTTTGCTATAGTTAGGCCAGAGCTACTAAAATACCAGTTTAATCAGTGAATCTTAGATTTTGTATTCTCCTGGGTGCACAAACTGCAGATTATATGAAAATTACAATATAAAAATGTGAATTTATCGGTATCGGCCATGAGAAGGACTTAATTATCGGTTATCGTATCGGTTAAAATTTTTCATATCGTGCATCCCTAATAATGACCTCTTCTGCAGGATGCCAATATCGTACAGCATTGATCCAAGTAATAGCGGCGTCTTATTTAATTCGTTGGTGAGGGATCTAGTCAGTGGCAATATTATGACAGAATTAATAAAATCTTCTCTTCAACAATACTGGTGTGATTACATGTCTCAGAACAGACAAATATAAGAATAACCCTCTATTCTTTCAATTACTCACGAATTACTACTGATTGTGTCAAGGCGCTTTTTTGCCAGGCACCAAAGTAAACTGCGAAGAACAGACTCTTGTTAGCCTAATGCGTCCTAACCATTAGCGAGAGTAATAAGTGTATCAAATTCACATAATCATGTCTAATTAGTATCAGTAATTATCTTGTTGGGTGCGAGAATATTAATCTTGCGGTCCCCATAGGGGAAGGGCGTCTCTTGCAGGGAGAGAGCGATAGAGCTTCAACCTCACGCTGTGGAGTACTTGCTAAATTAGCATGCTCCAAATCAGCGCTGCCGAGGGAGGGGAGCGAAGGAAACGTGTCGGAGAAAAAGGCAAAATTGCATAAAGCGAAAAACAACAGAGAAAAGTTTAGTCCCACTGTGAAATGCATTAGAGCCTAGTAAATAAAATATCAATGTTTTCTGTGTGCTTTTCAAGTTTTTTGTTGATGTGCATGTGGGTAAAACTTTTAAATGGATTTTGTGATACAGTTTACGTTAGCGCTTAAGAAATCCTTCCAATGCATAGACAAAAATCATATATCTACTCTTTCTTTAAAGCCTCGGGAACAACCGAAGCATATAAACAGCACATTACAAAATGTAATTTTAGTAATGTGCTGTTTTTTAAACATTTTAGTAAGAATAGGCTAACGGCAATATGAAACCAATTTGAAAATGAGCCGAGCGCAAACGATGTTGGATCTTAAAGAAGAAACAGACAAGAAAAAAATCATTACATAGGTATCCATCCGAACCTGACCTTGAGCCTCCAATGTGGAGATTTAAATATAAGCCGTCGTCTCTATCAAGCAGGGCGCCAGTTTTTCAGGAACAGGAGGAAAGGACCCCATGCGACACGGCCGGGCCAGTGAATCCGCTGATTGAAGCCAGGGAGGGCCGTCAGCACAGCCGCCGGGAGAGATGGATGTGTCAGGCGGAGAGTGGGGAAGAGCTAATTACCGTTCCGAGTGTATCTTGTTAATTAAGGGCTAATTAGTGGCAGAAACGCAGAGGGAGCAGGGTAGGGAGACAGGGTGAGGCGCTGACTGTTCATGTAGCACAGAGAGACGAGTGAGGTGATGAGATACGAAAACTTGCCTTGCCTAGTCCTGCGTATGTTTCATACTTTATGGTTCTCATCTTGTCTATAGGAAAATGCTGGTTCTGAGATTGTGTTTGCTGATTGGCTTCAGGTTTTAGTAATGACTAAAACATAGTTTTAGCCTACTATAATTTTCTTTTACACTTACTTTGGTAATTTTGACTTTTTGTGATAAAAAGTATGATTTACATTTACAGAAACTGAAGTAACCATGGTGTTTTGGGCAGAAACTGGTGGATTTTTGTAAAAGGGATTGTTCACCCAAAAATTTAAATTCTGTCATTTACATGCCCTCATATTGTTCCAAACCTGTATGAGTTTCTTTCTTCTGCTGAGCACAAAAGAAGATATTTTGGTGACCAAACACTGACGGTACCCATTGGCTTCCATAGCATAGAAAAAAATATATAATGTGGAAGTCAATGGCTACCCTCAACTGTGAACTATCCCTTTAAATCGATTAGCTAATTATAAACTACAATAATTCCTTGAAATACCTTGTGGTGTCATGTAAATACCATGGTGAATGAATATGGTAGTCATTTAGTATTACAGTAAACATTTACAATTAGCAGACGCATTTATCTCAAAGTGACTTGCATTGTATTCAAGTTATACATTTTATCAGTTCATGCATTCCCTGGGAATCGAACCCATAACCTTGTCGTTGCTAGCAGGAATACTTGCATACATTGGAACATCATGGTACATGATTGTTTTGGCCTTATTGCCACATTTACTGATAAAGATACTGTAGTAGCGAGAATGGATCAATTACACTGTCAGAAAAAAAAAGTACAAAAGCAGTCACTGGGGCGGTACCCTTTTAGTACGTGTTAATATTTAAAGTTTCAAGTTAGTACCTAAAGTTTACATATTAGTACATTTTCAAAGGGTACTGCCCCAGTGACAGGTTTTTTTTTTTTTTTTTAAACCTTTTTCCTGAGTGAACTATATATACTTTTGGTGCTAATATGTACATTTAAGGTACTACTCTGTACTCATATACACACAAAGGTCTGTGAAATGTGATTTAAACGTCTCTCTAACTGAATCTGTCTCTCTCCTCTCGTCTTGCAGGCACTCCTCACTCTAACAGCAGCAGTTCCCTGCAGTCCGGGGGCTCGGCGGCCGGCGGGGCTTTGGGCACTAGTAAAGAGGGGATGCACCAGCGCTCATTCTCCGTGTCCAGCGCAGAACAGTGGAGTGAGGCCGTTATCAGCACCACAGCAGGTCAGAGGAAAAGCCAAAGAGACTTGTACCTCACTACAGACACTTCCCTTTTTAATTTCTTTCTCAAATCAGTCTTATTAACTTTTAATTTAGTTTAAAATTCAACCAGGTTTGTTCTTTAGTTGTTTTTCGCATTGTTTTGATATTTACAGCAGATTTTAGGTCGCACTTCAGGGTCATTGATGATAGTGGAATTATTCACCAGTTGTACCAAATTAGTACAATAACATGCAATGAAGCATCAATACCTGTGATTTTTAGTACATAATTTCTATATAATACACCATGGTAACTGGTCAAAAGACTTTACTTTTTAGTATTTAGTCATAGTTGTGTAAACTTCAATGGAAAGTGAACGGAAACTATAACAAATATAACTTTGCCCTAATAGCAAATTAAAATCCATGATATTGTTTTATGACTTTAAAACCTATCAAGAGATTGATTATGATGGTCAGAAGAGAGAAAAATGTCAAATTTGCCATCACTTTTGAATTAGTTTTCTGTAATTTATTCCAAAGATAATAAAACACCAAGTATAGTGTTATAAATGTACAGTACGGGTCAAAAGTTTGAAAGCAGTGCTTTTCAGCATTGATAATAATAATAATGAATGTTTCTTGAGTAGCAAATCAGCATATTAGAATTATTTCTGAAGGATCATGTAACACTGAAGACTGGAGTAATGATGCTGAAAATTCAGCTTTGCATCATAGGAATAAATTACATTTTAAAATATATTACAATAGAAAACTTATTTTAAACTGAAATAATATTTCACAATTTGTTTCGTATTTTTGATCAAATTCAGCCTTGGTGAGAAGAAAAGATATTCAAATATATTTAAAAAGTCTTACAGATCCCAAACTTTCAACTGGTAGTGTACATTACATCTGTAAAATATTCAAATGCAAAAACTGCTAGATTAACAGTGGTAATAACTGGAAATGCATCATCGCAGTCTATAAAAAAAGTTAATTGTGAACAAAATCCACCCCAGCAAGCTTGCATTCAACTACCTCCATTTTTGAGTGCAACGCCCACATCTCAAAATCCAATCAACAACCGATGCATAGAGCCAAGGCCCGCCCTACTTTATTGTTGTTTTCCAATAATTCCACTCAGATTAATTTATATGGAATAAACATATACACAATAAGGAATAAAAGATCCATTTCATCGCAAGTTTAAACCAGTCAGGATAATTCAGCAACTGCTCTTGGTTTGCGACAAACTGAAGGTTTTTAATCTGTTAAAGCTAGTAGTCTATTAGTTGTAGTAACTATAGAAACTATGGCACTTTTGTTTATTACTTGTATAAGTGGTTTTGCTGTTAACAAGCCAATGGCTAATCAGGATAATTTGGTAATTACGGCTTTTTAATGGCATCTCTTGTCCCGCCACCAACTGCAAATAGTCTCTCCATTTCGCCTATCCTCTCTCTCTCTTTCTCTTTCCCTCTCTCTCTTTCTCTCCATCCTGTCAGTGCACTTGAGTGAAGTCAAATAATATATTTGCCGGGCGTAACAACGCTGCACATTTTTCCCTTCGTCTTCACTACTTCTTTTTTTCCCCTCCCGCGTTGGAAAATGAATGCTTTACGGGGACAACATTCATCACTGGTTATTTCCCTCTTTTTGTCGGCTGGCAGTAAAAAAGCACTTAAATGCACATCAACAGAATAACAGTCATTTCCATGCATGTTTGCGCACTCGTCGTTCTCATTAGCGGCTGCTCTGTTTGCCCCCCTCCCCGCCCTCGCGCTATCGCCCTCTCTGTTTTTGTCTCTCGCCCTCTCTCTCTCTTTCTCTCCTCCCCCCCTCCTTCTGTTAGGGTCCCAGGGGCCCCGCTAGTTTAAAGAGCGCTCTTTACGAGCAAAATGGAGGCCCCGCCGCGTGGCCCCGTGGTGTCGCAGACAGAACACGACGCCGCGCGAAACTCACCCTTCTCTGCTCGTCTCCGCTTGTCGAACAATCAATTTCAGCCCCGCTCCACCATCGGCCCCCCGTCTACACCCATCAGCTCCACATCCTAAAGCAGAATTACTCAAAGCGGCCGTAGCTGCGGAATGAGCTGCATATGTGTGTGTGTGTGACAAAGCACTTCATTAGGCCCTGGTGTAAAATAGTTATTTTCACACACAAGCACATATACTCAGACTTTTAGCTGTATCAGGATTTGGTGGATGCATTTTCTCTATGACCTGTTACCCATCAGCCTCTCGGTTCTTGCGTTTACTGAGAGTATTATAGCTTTACAGGTCATAATGGAGATAATAGAGTTTTATATCGGAGATCTTGGGAAAGTGCACACCTAGAGAAAACCTCATTTGTTGGGTGGAAGATTGCAGGTTTTCTTTTCTGTTTTGTTGTCATTCTTGTGTTCATGTGATGTGCGTTGGGGTATGGTTAGACATGCATGCTGAACTAGTTGTTCAACAACTGACTAGTTGACTAGTGAGTAGGACGCACCAATATTTCACGACTTATTTTAATGTTAGATTCTGATCAGCCAGTGATTGTTCATACTATGGCAAATAAACAATAAATGGCTGATTCTATGCTATTTTGTCTAAAAAAAAATAAAAAAATAAAACCAAAAAACATTTTTAAAAATCTATTTAAATGCTACAAGTGAATCAGAATCAGGAAAATAAAAATTTACAGTATACAAAATCAAATGTAATTGATGAATTACATTTAACTAAATACATTAGTGTTCTTAAAAATAATTTTAAGTGTGCGTTCGATGACGGAAATCTAAATGTAAAAATAGGAAACAATAAGCATGCACAATTAAATTTCCAGTATCAATATATTGGCTGATACTGGAAATTTAATTGAAATTTAAGATATCTTGTTACCTTTTTTTTTTATGAATTTAGAGATGTAAACTACCTTTCAAAAGTTTGGGGTTGTTTTTGCTCACCAAAGGTGCATTTGATTAGAAATTCAGTAAATTGTCATTTATAATTAGTAAAATATTATTAGAATTGAAAATAACTCTTTTCTATTTTAATATAGTTAATCATTTAATTTATTCCTGTGATGCAATTTTTAATTTTCAGCATCATTACTCCAGTCTTCAGTGTTACATGATCCTTCTGAAATCATTCTAATAAGCTGATTTGCTGCTTGAGAAACATTTCTGACCATTATCAATGTTATCAACAGTTGTGCTGCTTCATATTTTTGTGGAAACTGATACATTTTTGTTTTCAGGATTCTTTGATGAAAAGACAGTTCAAAAGAACAGCATTTATTTGAGATAAGAATCTTTTGTAACATTTACATGTCTCTTTTGATAGATTTAATGCATCCTTGGTGAACACAAGTATTCATTTCTTTCACAACAAAATCTTACTGACCCCAAACCTTTGAGCTGTATTGTACAAAATTAGTTTTTATCCATACAATGCAAAACATTATTACACCTCATTGACTTTCATTGTATGGAAGAAAATTATCTTTTGTGTCCCATTGAAAACAGGTAGTCATGCTGGAACGGCATGTATCTGTGGCTGCGTATCATCAGGAATGTTTTACGCAAATTCACCTTTGATGCCTATTTAGGTGTTAAACATATCTTAAGCAAGCCCCAGTCATGCCATTATCCTTGTCAAGGGTTGAAGGTCAACCAGCAGATCAGGACTGTTGAGATGAGCAGCGGTAGATTGATAATCTTCTCAAACAGTATCTATTTCAATATGATGTGAGTGTTGTTCTCTCTCTGAGCTACAGCCTCTGAATACTGATCCTTCTGATTAAATCTGCACTCTGCTCTTAGCTATGTCTGTGCTGCACATGCTAGAGAGTATGTCTGCTGTGTGTGTGTGTGTGTGTGTGTGTGTGTGTGTGTGTGTGTGTGTGCTTTGGAATTGTATTCTCAGCATGTATCAAACGTCTCTTAATTATCTTGTGTACTTCACTAGTGTTTTGTTGTGTACAGTTTTATAAAGGAACTGGGTTTTTACATTTTCTGAAAATGCAATTGCTAGGATGTTCAAGGTGGTTACCAATGTGTTGTTAGGGTGTTCTGGTGGTTGCTTGGTAGTTTTCTCACTCTGTTGCCATTTTATGCATAGAATCCGCATTTCCACATTTGTTCTAATTGGTTGTTTCTATGCAGTTGCTAGAGTGTTTTGAGTGGTTGCTTGGGTGTTGCTAAGGTGTTCTGGGTGGTTGCTAGATAGTTGTCTTACTCCATCAATCATTGTAAGCATAAAATCCTAATTTCTGCATTTGTTTACATTGGTTGATAGCATGTTGCTCTACAGTTAGTAGGGTGTTCTAGGTGGTTGCTTGGTAGTTGTCTACACATTTGTTCTGGTTGGTTGCTAGCATGTTGCTATGCAGTTGCTAGGGTGTTCTGGATGGTTGGTTGGCTGTTGCTAAGGTGTTTTAGGTAGTTATCTAAGCATTTGTTCTGGTTGGTTGCTAGCATGTTGCTATGCAGTTGCTAGGTTGTTCTGGATGGTTGGTTGGGTGTTGCTAAGATGTTTTAGCTAGTTGCTAGGTAGTTGTCTACGCATTTGTTCTGGTTGGTTGCTAGCATGTTGCTATGCAGTTGCTTGGGTGTTCTGGATGTTTAGTTGGGTGTTGCTAAGGTGTTCTAGGTGGTTGCTAGGTAGTTGTCTACACATTTGTTCTAGTTGGTTGCTAGCATGTTGCTGTGCAGTTGCTAGGGTGTTCTGGATGGTTAGTTGGGTGTTGCTAAGGTGTTCTAGGTAGTTGCTGGGTAGTTGTCTACACATTTGTTCTAGTTGGTTGCTATGCAGTTGCTAGGGTGTTCTGGATGGCTGGTTGGGTGTTGCTAAGGTGTTTTAGGTGGTTGCTAGGTAGTTGTCTATGCATTTGTTCTGGTTGGTTGCTAGCATGTTGCTATGCAGTTGCTAGGGTGTTCTGGATGGTTGGTTGGGTGTTGCTTAGGTGTTTTAGGTGGTTGCTAGGTAGTTGTCTACACATTTGTTCTAGTTGGTTGCTAGCATGTTGTTATACAGTTGTTGGGGTTTTCTGGTGGTTACTAGGTATTTTTCTTGCTCGACTGATCATTGTATGCCTAAAATCATTATTTATGGATTTGTTCTTATTAGTAGTTAATATATTGCTATGTAGTTGCTAGGGTCTTCTGGATGGTTGCTAGGTAGATTTCTTATGTGGTGGTCACGTGCATAGAATCTTCATATTCTTATTCATTCTGATTTTTTGTTAGTATTTTGCTAAGCACCAGGTGATTTTCTTGTTCTTTTGATCATTTTATGGATAGAATGCTTGTTTACACATTAATTGCAGTTTTCTGGATTTTTTTTCTCTACTGATCATTTTATGCATTGAATCGTCATAATATTGGAATTATTACAATTAAGTGTGATGAACTGCTTTTAGGCTACATTCGGTTAGCATGTAGATTAGCGTGCAGCAGCTGAGCTAGTCTAGCAGTGTGACGCTAATCTGAAGTCTGCCGTAGTTAGGGGCGGAGAAGACGTCTCCCCCACGGAGCTAGAGGAGGCAGCGAGCGCAGGGAGTTTGATTCCCACTCTCGGCTGTAATGAAGTTTGACATTTCGTTTGGAGAGAGCAGCGGCGTGTGCTACCCATGCCTTGATTAGCGCTCTCTAATTGACAATAATAAGAAGGAAGTAGTGATTGTGTTCTGCACACTTTTCTCAGCATTAATTGCAGCCATTGGCATTGATTACGGACGGGGGCTGCTCACACGGCAGCCGTGTCAAGGGGTAGGAGTGGAGGGAGGGGGGCGTCATCGTCTTCCTTGCAAAATTACCGTCCATACCGCTAGCTCTCGAATTAGCGACTGCGAGAAATCTAAGTTTCTCCTCACGTACGCTGGAAGAAAAAATTGAGAGCTATTAAGAAATGAATTAATGTTCTTTGTTCACACCCTCCAATCTTCCCTGGCTCACCCACAGACCTCGTCTCCAGATCTGCAGCGTAAAGTGCCGTTTCCCGCGGGGACGCTAACGCTCGCTAATCGCAGGTTAGCTGACCACCTTATTTCCTGCTGCTGCCTGAAGAGCGGCCTCAGCTAAACTCAGATTAGGCTGTAAATGCATTCAGGTTCCTTGCACACTTCAACTTACCTCACCTCAGACTTCTTAAGTTTTTAGAGAGACTTTTTTGGCTTGTTTTCCAGGTAAAATACATTTACATGTAGCAACACTGCAGAAGATTAAGACTTGTTTTCAAAGACTATCTTAATACAAGTTCACTTTTGCTTATTCGCTTGTTTTAAGTATAAACCAGTTAAAAAATCTCATAGATTTCATAGACATATTTATATATTTATATATATATATATATATATATATACATATACGTGTGTGTGTGTGTGTGTAAATATGCCAGCATGCTAAGAAAAAATAAACTTCAAGATACAGTCTATGAAATCTGAGATTTATATATATATGTTAATCGCACATTTTTCTGAAATTAATCGTTATTAATCTCACCTAATATTAAAGTTTTTAAATATACTTTTATATTGCAATAATTTTACATGCAATCTTCAAATTAATGTAGAAACAACATAAAGATAGTGTACTTTTATACTGAAGGCAAGTATCACTGATACCAAGACTACTGATGTCTCTATGAAATAGATTTTTTAACCATTGATTATAGCCATTCAGCATTACAATATAAATGAGAGCTATCAATTTTAACATTTATTTGACTTTAAAATTAAAAACTTTAAAATTAAAAGTATAAATTAAATATAGATGAATCCTTAAAGCTACAAAGTTATTGATTTCTTCTTTTTTTTCTATGGTCTATGGCAGTGGTTCTCAACATGCGGCCCGTCACGAATCCAAATGCAGCCCACCAAATTATTTATTTATTTCAATAAATGTAATCGTTTAGATATCATAATATTTAGGCTATAAATCATATTATAAATCTGGTTGGTTTGTATTGATGACGTAATATGTAAATGACATGCGTGCGGCCCGTGAGACTTGCACTTGGACCATAGTGTGGCCCGGTGGAAAAAAAGGTTGAGAACCACTGGTTTAGAGTTGCCGCTGTTAAACATAACTTGGATCTGACACTCCTCATATTATGTGTGTGGTATGTTATGTGTGTGTATATGTATGTGTGTATATATATATATATATATATATATATATATATATATATATATATATATATATATATATATATATATATATATATATATATATATATATATATATATATATATATATACTGTATGTGTATATATATATATATATATATATATATATATATATATATATATATACTGTATGTATGTGTGTATATATATATATTGTCTATTTCAAAGACTGTATTTTAAAGGGGTCATATAATGTGATTTCAAATTGTCCTTTCTCTTTGGAGTGTTACAAGCTGTTTGTGCATAGATAAGATCCCTGAAGTTGCAAAGACTAAAGTCTCAAAACCAAAGAGATATTCTTTATCAGAGTTAAGCCACGCCCCCCTAAAACGGCTCATTCAAACACACCCCCACATGTCTACGTCACAATGTGGAAATATTTGCGTAATGCCGCCCAAATGTTCACACAAAGAAAGAAGGTGTGGTTTCAGTAACCGCAGTAGTGTTGATGCAGCTGTGTCACGGAGAAGCCGTGTGTTTCTGTGCAAAAGCACTTTATTTGGCCTTCCGAAAGTAGATGCATTTAGGAATCATTAAGATTACTTACAACAGAACAGCCACAACCCTGATGTGTGAATTTGTGCAACACATTTTATGGATGACTGTTTCGTGAACCAAGGAGAGGAGGTAATTCTGACTTTGCTATGACAATCTGGTGCTTCTGAATCAGCGATTGTATGTTTTGTTATTAGTTTATGTATTTGCTATTGACTGTTCAAATGAGGAGTTTTGCGCGTTGTGTGTGTGTGTGCATGGGTGTATGAGAGAGGGAGACAGGGTCAAATCACAGTGGTTTCTTACTCGCAGCTTGTGTACTGCAAACACATACGAGCATCATCACGGTGTCTGTCACGCGACTCTGTTCCCCTCTCGGGGCGTGAACTGATAAAACTAAGGGCATTATTAACTGTCTTTATATTTACTTTGAAAGCTGAAGCTCATGATTATTTTAAGGGGCGTTACATTTCTGACATGTGCTTGTGGTATTCGGCCAATCACAATGCACTGGGTCAGCTGGCCAATCAGAGCAGACTGCGCTTGTCAGAAGGAGGGGCTTTGTAGAAAACGACACGTTTGAGAGAGGCGGGGCATAAAGGACCTACAGTAATGTACAGTATATGAAAAATAATGTGTTTTTTAAACATTAAAGCATGTCAACATATTCTGTTACACCAAATACACAAAATAAGCATCTTTAAAATAGCATCATATTACCCCTCTAAAGAACATTGTGTAATATTTTCACACCAAAAATATGTATGTTTAGGGAACTTTTCACATATTTTGGCAAAAAAAAACAAGCTTGTCAGCTATTCAAAACTAGTCTGTTAGGCAAACAACTATAGCATTAGTCAGAATGATATAGTATAATTATTTTACTGGTCCTAAGCCTCAAACATTATTATGGAGCCATGTCTATTAAATAAATGTTCTTAAGTATTCTGATAAAGAAAACACTTTAATAAACATGAGGTCCAAAAAGGGAACAATATTATGGTATAATAAAATATATAGAAAAGGTGGAAACAAAATGTTCAAATTGTCAAAGGTATATATCCCTGATACATGAGATACTAAAGGGCAGTCAAATCAAAAGATCACAGTGGTTACATTTTGAAAATATACAGACTAGCTAAAAGTGAAAAAAATCTAATAATTAATCAAAATTTAAATGATAAAGTACCATAAATATCAGTTTAATTCATTTCCATAGTATAAAGGCCTGTTTACATCAAGGGTGATAACTGTAAAGATAACGATAAAGATATAGTTCTAAAAATCATTTTCAGTATTAAAGAATAGCCGAGTCCACACCACAGCTATAACGGCACAGAGAAACGATATCGTTGGAATCACTTTCAGAACGATTTTTTCCAGCTGATGAACAATAAAATCATTGACAACCAATTAGAATCAATCCTGTTATAGCAAGCTCGAGAATTTTAAGAGGCAGACGCACATGCGCTTAAAATAAACAGACGATATCGTATGGTGTGGACGCTAATATCGTTATCTTTATAGTCATCGTTCTTGGTGTGAACAGTGTTGAACTCAAAGCACCACATGATTTGCAACCATCTACCGCTGTACCTTGGTACTTTTTCGTTTAGTGATGACTCTGTAAACAGAGGTTCAGATGGGTGATCTGACAAGGGCAGCCCTTCACTGTTAACTTCAACCTATACACACAATGCCACCGCTGTCACAGCCGGAGCTGGGTGCTCTTCACTGAGAGTGTGTGTGTGTGTGTGTGTTTGTGTGCTTGTATGTGCGAGAGCTTTTGCATGTGTGTAGTGTGTGAACAGTATTCTCAGAAGCCCTCTACCCCCAGCTGTCTGCTGTAGCTAATGATTGGTCCCAGGGGGGCTGTTGGGAAGAGGAGTGTAGAAATTGAAACAGACGTTCGCGTCCCTGCCACAACGTGTGTGGCAGCTGGGAACGCTGCTTTGCCATTCATACGCGGGAGGGAGAGCAGACTCTTAAAGTCATGAATATCAATGGTGAACACAGAGTCAGTGATGAAGCATCAACTGCCAACCTGCCGTGTTTCCAGCGAGCTCATATCACTATATCTGCTTTGTAGAGCCTAAACGGCACTCATGGTAAACACGGTGATCTTGGGAAAAGAAGAGGCCTTAAGTGGGGGGTTTGTGCTACCACTTATGAGCATGGCTGAGGTTTTTTTTGTTTGTTTGTTTTTAGTATAACTGACAGAAACGGTCTAAATTTACAGATTATACTGAAGTGCATTTTTACTAATTATATCCAATGATAGTACATTTTCATTTTATTTAGAGACTATTAATAAATAATATTTAAATCTTAAAATACTCAAATATTGTTGGTAGTATCTTTGATTAATTAAAAAGGCATTTAATGTTTTTTAAAATTGGTGTCAAAGGCAATCATTTTATATTATTTTTTAAAATTTATTTTTATATATTTTAAGTAAATGTAATACAATTTAATTATTAAATTATAAAAATAATAAAATAATATACAGTTATCATGGTAGAATCTTTAATAATGAAAATAGATTTTAATATATATATTTTTGTATATTTGTATATGTATATTATTTTTGTGTATTTTGCACAAATATGTATCTATATGTACTCAAAATTCACTAATCATTTCTATTTAAAGTGAAAAGTGATTAAAATGGTGAAAAGTGCCTTGATAACTGCACTTTTCCTTATTAATTAAAATATTAATGTATACATATAAACCCATAATCTTGACATTTGATTAAAGAAATTAATTTACAAAAAATTCATATGTATATTGTCCAGATACCACAGTAACATTATCATTAGGATGAATCTTTCTTACACATTTTTGATAAAGATAAAGCAACAATATTGATTGAGAATTATCGTAATTGTGTAACGAGGCTAATTGTTAAACCCTCTAATTTGTCTCTTGCCATGTGTAATTAAGCTCAAATCCCACAGTGCATTTGAGTAATCCTCCGCTTCATCATTTATTCATTATCAAGCTGTTCTTATTAAACGCCTCAATCAAAATTATTAACCGAGTCTTATCAATAAAACAACAAATTGTGTCGGTTTACCATATGAGACGGTCAATTTTTTGAACTTTTGCAGGGAAACTGAAGTGTTAAAGGTAGCATTAGCTAGACACTAAAGTCGTCGGTGCCTACGGCAGATCGGGTGGCTGTAGTTTATTGTCCTGTACCCCCTGCGCCGCCTCCATCTCTCTCTCTTTAAAGAGCATGCTAGCCCAGCGATCCCTCAAGGTAAACCCTCAAATTACGCCTAATGTTCTACACAGGCTAATGGTTGTTGGTGCCATTAGAATATGCGTTATTTAGCTCCGCGGGTTTCAGACACTCCCAGACCCGAGTGTTGTGACACACACACACACATTTGCACGCACACACTCTTATATACCCCAGGCCTGTGGAGATGAATGGAGTTTGCAACACTACAATGAGCTTTTGATGCCAAGACAATGGAGGAGGCTGCCCGCATCTGACACACTGTGTGTGCGAGAGTGTTTCTGAGGGCCGCTAACAATATGGGGTCCACTTTGCCGGGCCCCTCTGCCCCTGGGCTGGTCGGGGGTTTTGGGTAATAGTGTCCCGAGGGCGCCCAAAAATGATGTGGAAGTGTCATGAGGCTCAGAAAGATGGCCGTGGCTTCCCTACTGACACCCCCTTTTCTTACCGCGTCACAGGAACACACTAGCATGGAGCGGCAGGTTAATATCGCTTCTGAACCTTACGCCCAACCCAACCTCTCGGATGCTCGTGTGGCATCTCCCATTACAGCGCCGGTCCTCGGGCAACAGCAAATCATCATTTGTTACTCACGTGCACATCCCCTTCTCGTCAAGCTAATAGAGGTGAAACGGAGGTGTGGTCCAGCTCTTGTTTTTCTCTGTGGTTGTGGATCTTCACTTGTGCTGTAAAATGTGGTGGAAGTGGGTAACCAGGGTCCAAAATTAAGGAAAAATCATCTGTCGTTGAACTATAACCTGTTTAGGAGATGATATAAGTTCATCAGTTGTGCTAGGAAGCAAAAAGTTTTGGGTTTTTATTTTATTGTTGTGTGTGTGTGTGTGTGTGTGTGTGTGTGTGTGTATATATATGAAGAGTTAATTAGCAAAAACCGATAAGTGAGCTTTAATCTTGTAAGTTACCTGTATTTTTTGGGTTATATTTGCTTAATCAAAACAAATAGTTACAATTGTATTATATAATATAACAGCATATGTATTAATTTTATTATTGTTGTTTTATGATTTTCTTTAAATGTGAAATATAATAAATATTTAATATAAAGTTGATACAATCTTTGGCCAGTAAGGAAAAAAAGGAGCAAAAATGTTTGACGTTTGACTGTAAGGATTTCAGGTTTTGTCATCTTTGGTTGAGCTTCATGTCTGTTTTCTTTCCTCCAGCCAATGGGATGTCAGATCCTCTCAGCTCCACCCCTGGCATGAGCAGCGCCACCAGTCCCAAACTTGAGCCTCCACCATCACCTCATGCCAACCGCAAGAAACACAGACGGAAAAAAAGCACAGGCATCACCAAACCGGATGGCCTTTCTGCAGGGAATGAAGGTAAAGGGATGCAAAAGGGGGCAAAAGGGGTAAAGGGACTTCACTTCACTTCAAAACTGGACAAGTTTGTGTTATTTGTACAAAAAATTGCCATTTACTATATCATCTATATCTCACTGTCCCATTGGTAACAACAACACAAACACCAGTAGTTTATGGGATATCAGTAACAGTTTTAGCATTTGTAGACTTGTTTTAGGTACAAAATACTCGTGTATATAAAAAAAAAAAGTCCAATTGACCTGTGGCTAATAAAATAATTAAATATTTTTCTGAATTAGAAATCTTCATTGTTGATTCATTGTTTTGTGCCACGTACAACAGAGATGATGTGTCATGAAGACGGTGCCACTTGGGTTTTATTGCCCGTCCCAATGACAAATACAGTCTTCTAATTGGTTGTTATTGAGGAAACAAAAGTGCTTCCCTCTGGCTGTTTTGGTGCCAATAGGCAAAATCCATCAACTGGATGGACACCGTCCATCAATGATGATGACACAGACGCTTCCTAATAAAATTGTTGGGGTTTTTTTGGACAACTATTTAATAAATCCACATATAGCCTATGTGCATCTTTGAAGTCAAACAAAAACACCACAGTCAATCACTTAAATGGTAAATAAATGTCTGTAGGTGATATAAAGACAGATTCTGTCAACATTTAGGGTTTGAAGAAGGATTTTTGTTTAATTTTCATTCGTTTCGGCTATTTAAATGCGACCAGGATCAAGTTTAATTGTGTTTTTACATGAGCTCAAATCGCCTCAAATGATCCAGCGCCACTATTGTGACTCTTTTATTAGTTTTAAATGTGTATGGATGACATTACAAGCTCAAGGGATCGCAAACGTGGTCATTTCCCATCGCAGCACGAGTTAAAGACGTTCTTAGCGCTCGTTCTGTCTCATTACGCAGTCAGTTCCTCAAGAGTACGAGGTCTAAGCTCTGATTTTCTTAAGCTTGGCTTGGTCATCTGGCGGAATAACAGCGGCTGAATGTGTGTGCGGACGCAATTTCCATCATGAACATCGTCGTTTTTGCCTCTGTACAGCCTGAAAGGTTCTATTAGTGCGCGCTTGTCTGTTCTAGTGAGTGCATGCAGAATACAGACATATTGCTTAAGTATGAGAATCACTCACATGGAGCAAGTTGTATCTGCTGAAGGCAGAGGAGTGGGTGGAGGGGGGCGCTTGGATCCTTGAATAAATTGCTATCAGTTTATCTCATTTACGGGGCAATCAAAAGTGGCGAATGCTGGCAGAAATCAAATTTTAGCTGTTGTGAAGCATCATAAATCAAATGTGCTGTCGCTCTCTAAGAAGGTAAGGCAACTTTTTCGTGCTTTGCTTTGAGCGAACGTCTCTGGGAAGTGTCCGGGAGATTTATACAGCGCTGATTCACAAATAGTCTCGTTTTACGCGAACGTCCACAATTAAGACATGCTTAGACAACTAAATGAAGTCTGATTCATTTTAGTTATATCAGAATATATCAGACTGATACCTACCTCTCTCACTCGGCACGATTCCAAATATTTTGTATACTAAAATATTATTTATTGGCTATTACTTTCATTTTTTACTTTCATCGACGTAAAACATCCTTCACATCGGCAATAACAGCACAGTGAGGCGGTGGTGGCGCTGAACGCAACAGATCGGACAACGGAGCACTGTAACTTTTTACACGTTCCTTTAACTGTATTTTATTTTGATAATGAACTGGTAGCAACCCAGCTAACAATTTTTGGTTCCCAGGACGTTCTTATTTGGTTCCCAAAAAAATTACGAACTGGGAACGTTCTGTGCTTGTTGGGAATGTCGCAAAAATATGTGTCTTTGTGCGCGAGGCGCCAGCGCGATATGGCCAGACCAACGCTGGTTGGTTATACAGATGCAAGACATCATTTAAAACTGTCAAGCTATTGTAAACAAATAAAACTCTAAAGCTTTTGCAAGATAAATATAGCTACTTTCTGCCGTCTCGTTTTCCTTTCCGAGAACGTTGAAATGCGTCACAATGAACCGTAGGCCTAACTCAGCATATTTTGTTTTCTTTCGTTTTGTTAATCAGTCAATGATTTACGTGAAATATATTTAGTGTATAGGCATAAATATTCCTTTTTATGTAAGCCTATAGTTTTATTGTGTTTTCTCCGTTCACAGAAGCGCCGCAGGTGCGTAAGATCTGTTGAATCCATCTTACACTGTCGTCGGATAAACTCTAACGCCGGTGTTCTGAAGATTTGTGCTACCCTGTCAGTTTTTGCTACCTCCCATTAAAACAGATGGTAGCAGAATTCATTGCCATTGCGACTAGAGTTCACAGCTGAGCGCGGGCGGGCATTTCACTCGCTGGATGCATCAGCATCATATTTGCATAGTCTGTACTACTTGAATTCGTGATTGGTTGACAGCAAATTTCAAATATTAAATGGAACGATAAAATAACGTTATTAACCGGTTAATGGCCATTTCAAATTTTGGATTATTTTCGGAACTATAAAATTTGATTTAGTTTCTGTTTCCGGTACTGTTCCAGTCAAAATTTAGTTTGTTTCCGGTTTTTGTTTTCGTTCCTTGAACCGGTTCAGAGCCCTGGTATTACCACTATTACATTTTAATTTAATTATTAATATTGAAATATTTAAAAATAATATTTATTTTATCTCATTATTATTGTTATTATTAATAGTAACAATTATTATTTTAATTTGATTTGTTTTTATATATATTTAAAATTATTACATTTTATGTTTTTAAATATTTCATCTAATCTAATCATTATTACTGTAATTTTTTTGTATTTACATATTTAAACTTGTACAATTTTAAATACTTTTTAAAATATTAATTATAAAATCTCATTTATTATTATTTGTGTTATATATATTTAAAATTATCATTACATTTTGTATGTAAATGATTTAATCTAATTAATTATTTTTATGTTTTTATTCTTGTAGTCTGATCATTTAGTTAGTATTGTGGCAGAAAATAAAACTATTTAATATTGGTTCTGCATATCAATAATCAGACATTTGAACAAATAAATAATCAGTATATAAAATAAGCAATATGGAACGATCTTCCAATCATTTAATCAGTTTCCTGATTCACTTTTGCTCTAAATACAAAGTATTTAATTCTATCTTCTTTTCTTTTTCTTTTTTTTTGTTAGTTTTTGTACTGATATAATGATGTCCAGGTGGCATTACTTGTTTTGATTCTCCAGGCTGATAAATACACTTGCCCAGCTTCCAGACAGCCTGCAGCAAATGAAGCTTCATGTGTTTTTAGACCGAATGTGTTGGTTCCTTGAAGCCCTGCGTCTCTGTTAGACCTTGTAAAGAAGATAAATGCGACTGCATGTACTGTATATATTTGTATATTCACATGCATCAGATCATTGTTGGGGTGTGTTTATGTCTGCATTTACCTTCAGTTCATTGTCTGAAGTGCCGTGTGTGTAAGGGGTGTTATTGTTTACACTGTGTGTGCGTCTGATGGAGACGGTGAGTGCGTTCTCGCCTCCTCAGTGTTTGGCCCGTATCCCCCCAGGCCCGTGTCAGTAATGGGCGCGTGCTGATTGCTCTAATACAGGTTAGGAATATTGCCTTTAATGATGTGTAAAATGAGCAAACGCTGCCGCTGACATTTACAGATGGCACAGGCAGGTCTGGTTCCTCCCAGCTGCCCGTTAATTCTTAGACACCAGCTAGCATCTCTATAGGCTCAGACCTGTTTAATGTACAAGCGCACATGTGTTGGATTCAAGATAGTCACCCATTGGAGTTTGTAAAGCAACACACACGCACACACACCTTGACTTAAACCCCTAGCGGCTTTGCACGGCTCTGATGTGATGGATTTGAGGTCGCGTGGCCGCATGCTCTGACAGAATAGCAATCGGGTCACACTGGCAGGTCCAGATGTGGTACTGGAGCAGGCGTCTGACCCGGAGGGCGTTTGGACTAGAAGCATCTGCCTCCATTAGATGGGATGCACTTGAGCAAATGTTGGGAATTCATTTTCCTCTTCTTCATTCTCGCTTTCTGTGCTAATTTGCTTAGATTTTTTGGGGGGGAGGGCTTTTCAGGTTGTTGGAACAGATCTCAAATTAAAGACCAAAATTAACCCTAGTTAGTGTTTCAATAAATGTTATTGGTCTTATTGTGCATGATTTAACAGTACATATTATTAAAAAGAAAAAAAATGCTTTATTCCTGATGGATGCAATCAAGTCCCTGAAATTAATATTGTTTTTAAGCAAGGATGCATTAAATTGATCAAAAGTGACATTAAAGACATTTTTGTTTATGAAAAGATTGCTGTTTTCAACATTGACAATAAGAGGAAATGTTTCTTGAGCATAAAGTTGGCATATCAAAAGGATTTCTGAAGGATCATGTGGCACTGAAGATTGGAGTAATGATGCTGAAAATTCAGCTTTGCATCACAGGAATAAATTACATTTTAACATATATTAAAATATAAAACAGTTATTTTAAATTATAAACAATTCCACAATTTTACTGTATTTTAAAATCAGCTTCGGTGAGGATACAAGACTTTAAAAACATTTAAAAAAATCTTACCAACACTTAACCTTTGAAATGGACGTGTATATTGTGTGCCTGAGTGTGAATGCGGTGTGAATAGAAACATGAATGAAAGATCACAAGGGCCAGGAGGAGAGGAGGTTGTAGATGTTATCTTTCTTTTATTGTAGCATATTAATTAAGGTAAGTTGTTTCTGCCCTCTTTGCCTCCAGTCCCTCAGATTGGATTTTAACTGGATGTAGTCAGGCAGAACCTGCTCTGCTCCGTCTCATTACTGCTAATTTCTGAGCACCAGTGGCTGATTGGGAGCTTGTGTTATTGCACATTTTATATCAACAGAACTCTGAGTCTTTGAGTAATTTTTGTAATACAATGCTTACGTTTTTCCTTTAATGCACTGCATTTTCACTTTTATTTTCTATTTTTATTTTCTTTTATTTTTCACTTTTATTTTCACTAAAGTCACACATTTGGGACATTTTCCTTATTTTAGAATAAGATAAAAGTAATTGGTTCTATAAAATAATGCATATGAACGTATGGAAACGACCAACAAATGTTAAACAATTTAAATATCTCATTTTTGAGCTTTATCTTTGTTTAGGTTCTAGGACTGATTATTCTGAACAATTACTCAACCTCATTGCATCCTGGGATAGTTGTGATGCAAGTGTTTCCTCCTAATTTAATTTTCTTTTTTAATTTTAAACTAAATATTTAAAAAAAAAATTTTTAACATAAACCAATTTGAAGTATTTTATACTTTTTTATCTCATTTCATTTTATTTTATTTTGGCTTTTGAACTTTTAATTGCTTTGAGTGGAAAACTGTGACCTGTATATAAACCCTGTATATATAATATTATATTTGAAGCCTAACATTTGAATTAGTTAAAACAAATTGGTATTGTTGATCCTGACATGCAACAATTAATGGTCCATTTTCTCTTTTTTAACTGTCAAGTGATTTTCTTTTTATTACAATGAACAGCTGGTAATTTGGATGTGAATTATGAATTATGAATACTGACCACTGTATATAGAGAGCAGAGAAGGATAGGATATGTTTCTAAACCTAGTGTGCCTGTCTAGACAGCATTTTAGTGCATTCAAATTCTAACTAGGCAGCTCACTAGATTTAGCAATAAACTTTTACACTCCTTTTTATTCAAATAAATATTACTGAAATAACAATTACTGTGATTTGTGCGCTGCCTAACAACTAAAGCACAAAATGTATGTCGATTATCCTCTATTCTCTGTGGTTTCAAGCTGCTGACATCAGAAACAGAGTTTTTTAATAATTCCATATTGAAATTACCTGTTGTAATGGCTAATTTATCAGATGGCCAGCCAACAGAATAATTGTCTTGTGTTGAGATGCAGATGTGTGTAATCGTTGGACAGTGCAAAGCAAGATAATTGTGTCGCTTTTCATAATAGCAGGAGAGACACTGTATCACCACAGCCAAAATATTACCCAAATACAAAATGTGATCCTAAAATACAAAATCTGTTGCATTCAAGGCGTTTGCACGATCTGCTTATTACTAAAATCAAAAGTAAATATTCTGAGTGTTTTAATTTGTGCTAAAAATGAAATATGTTTCCCCTATTTTGACCACATTTAGGAAAAAGGAAAGGAGGGGGAAAGGGAAGTGGTGTGTGGCCAAGTATGGTGACCCATACTCAGAATTTGTTCTCTGCATTTAACTCATCCAAGTGTACTCGCAGTAGTGAACATACACCCGGAGCACCTCAGTCGTGGTATTGAAGGTGGAGAGAGTGTTGGTTATTCACTCCCCCACCTACAATCCCTGCCAGACCTGAGACTCGAACCCATGACCTTTGGGTTACAAGTCCGACTCTCTATCCATTAGGCCACGACTGCCCCGTAAACAACAATACTAGGAACAATAGTACTAAACTAGTTCTAGAGAGCTTTGTGCAACATATTTATCCACATGAATTGTGCATCCCGTCATACATTTGTGGTTGATTTCCAGCAAAAAGAAGCATGAAATGTAAACAAAGAAGAGAGATCAACTGGGGCGACAGACCTTCACCCTTTAGTCCTTGATTTAGACACAAAGCTGCTGGCTCTGTATTGATCTCTGACCTGGAGTCAAGTCCCGTGAATAAATCGGATAATTGAGGAGGGTGTCAAACTAATTGTATTGTTGCCGTTCGCTTGAGGCCATGCAGTGACAATCATATGCATGTGTTCGAGTTATCATATGGAGATTATTGATTGGAGATGAGAGCAGACAGAGATCTATATACTTCACTTTCAAGATAAACCGCTGCCTTAAAACCACGCTCAACATTTCATCTAAATTTACAGTTATGTGTGGAGTTTTTATTTAGTGATAGGTGGTGTGATTGCAGAAATGTCATCTGGTAGAGACTTTCTACCATGCACCATTTCATGTAAATTTTTTTATGAATAATGGTATCTTTTTCTTTTATATTCATTAAGTTCCAAATAAACATGATAAATTTAAATTGTAGTTTTTCTTTTTTTTATTATGTATTTGATATATTATTTCATAATTTCTTGATAATTCATGAAAAATTCTTTAAAATATAATAAATTGTATATTATATTATATTACAGCTAACCCTGCAAAAAAAAATATATACACACACACACACACACACACACACATATATATATATATATATATATATATATATATATATATATATATATATATGCAGTATCTCACAGAAGTGAGTACACCCCTCACATTTTTGTAAATATTTTATTATATCTTTTCGTGTGACAACACTGAAGTACAGTGTAAAGTAGTGAGTGTACAGCTTGTATAACAGTGTAAATTTGCTATCCCCTCAAAATAACTTAACACACAGCCATTAATGTCTAAACCGCTGGCCACAAAAGTGAGTACACCCATAAGTGAAAATGTCCAAATTGGGCCCAAATTGTCAATATTTTGTGTGGCCACCATTATTTTCCAGCACTGCCTTAATCCTCTTGGGCATGGAGTTCACCAGAGCTTCACAGGTTGCCACTGGAGTCCTCTTCCACTCCTCCATGACAACATCACGGAGCTGGTGGATGTTAGAGACCTTGCGCTCCTCCACCTTCCGTTTGAGGATGCCCCACAGATGCTCAATAGGGTTTAGGTCTGGAGACATGCTTGGCCAGTCCATCACCTTTACCCTCAGCTTCTTTAGCAAGGCAGTGGTTGTCTTGGAGGTGTGTTTGGGGTCGTTATCATGTTGGAATACTGCCCTGCGGCCCAGTCTCCGAAGGGAGGGGATCATGAATGCCAACATGTACTGTGACATACTGAAGCAGAGCACCTGCTTCAGTATGTCACAGTACATGTTGGCATTCATGGTTCCTTCAATGAACTGTAGCTCCCCAGTGCCAGCAGCTCTCATGCAGCCCCAGACCATGACACTCCCACCACCATGCTTGACTGTAGGCAAGACACACTTATATTGATATATATATATATATATATATATATATATATATATATATATATATATATATATATATATATATATATATATATATATATTAATATTATAATATATATTGATATTATAATATATATTGATATTATAAACATATATTGATACTATGTACATATATTGATACTATATATTGATACTATATACATATATCAATAATTAATTATTATATTATATTTTATTATAGCCAACCCAATATATATACATTTAACCCTGTTAAATGTATATCTCGCAATGTACAGGAGAGATTTACAAAAAAAAAAAAACTGGGTTTGGCATGTGACTTTGATATTTCATAATTTCTCTAAAAGTAAGACCTCAGTAATGTGCTAATGATCATTTACAGTGGGCGTTAATGAATGGTGTTATGTTGTGCGTTTTAATTCTAATAAACAGCCTTTTTTCTGTAGAACAACTGCAGTGATTGAGTCTGTGAACTTATTTTCGCCTCATGCAGCTTCATTGGCTATAATACTCACGTGTGTAATCATCGTCCCGTACATATCAAAGTAATCATGGTTTTGAAATGAATATTGAGCAAATTGCAGAAATGATGGTCTGTTTTTCACCTTTCGCCCCTCATTTGAGCTCGGTAGAAACGTTGCAGCACCTCGCGTGTGTTTTTGCTATGTGGAAATTACTGTGACCAGAATGATTAACCCACATTATATTCTATTTAGGCAGCTGCAATAATAATGAGTCTTCACTGGTAATGAGATAAGTACTCTAATGGATGTATTTACCTTTTTAATCACTTGGATTTTACGATGCTGATGAACAACAGCAACTGACACTAATCGCAGATACCCATAATGCACCTTGGATATTGGCCATTTAAATGTTTGTATGTTCAGCCTGTTGTGAAGATGATCTCGAACTTGGAAATAATGGCATTTATGTTTTTGTTTCTTTAATCTTCAATTTCATATTTTTTAATAATGTTTTAATTATTTAATATAATATTTTTAAATAAAAAATAAAAATTATTAAAAATTAATGTTAAGCATATACACACACACACACAAACAAAATGTAAAAAAAAATTGATTAATTACATTAAACAATGCACATTTATTAAGCATCAAATATGTTCTGATAATTAGTGTGATCAAATGCAATGTTGTCATGTTGCATAGCATTTTTGCTTTCATTGTGGACACACACATCATTTCAGCTAAAAAAATTTAACCTGTATCCAAACTAATCTCCTGTTTGGTGTGTTTCAGAGCAAGAGGAGTCCTTTGAGTTCATCATTGTGTCCCTGACGGGTCAGATGTGGCATTTTGAGGCGTCCACGTATGAGGAAAGAGAACTCTGGGTTCAGGCCATTGAGAGCCAGATATTTGCCAGTCTACAGTCCTGTGAGAGCAGCAAGAACAAGGTAAGATGTGCTCATTTATTATGTACCCTTCTGCTCTTTTCAAACTGTGATATCTGAATTTTTATGCCACGTAGTCTCGATTAGGAAGCCAGAGTGATGCAGTGACCATCCAGTCCATCAGGAATGTGAGGGGAAACAGCTTCTGTGCAGACTGTGACGCCCCCAGTGAGTAAAACATTGAGACGGCACCCATTTCTGAACAAGAAGCGAATCTAAATTTATTAGACGTTTATCCTACGTTTGTCTTTTCCTTTGTTGTATAGTGGCATGAGGTATAATGTGATAAAGTACTTTAACTCTCTGGGGTCGCCGGTATCGCCGGCAAGATGAGCTCTTTTTTTTCTTATCAGTTCAAAAAACAAAAATAGTGCAAAAATAATAAAAAATGTCAAATAAAATTTTACAATTTTTATAATTTAATAATAATAAAAAAAATTCAAACATGTTTTGTTAAACATTAAAAACATAAATAATAAAAAATAACAAAATAAATTAAAAATAATTTTTATAATTTAGAAAAAATAATTTTCAGATATTTTTTCTGTTTTTGTTAGTTCACCTACATTAAAATAATAAAAATAATATAATTTTTTGTTTTAAATAACAAAATAAAAAATGCAATGGAATTTCATTTTAATAATTAAATAAAAAAATAATTTTTCAGGCATTTTTCTTTTTTTAGGTAGTTTCACCCACATTAAAATAAAAAATTTCAGACAATTTTGGGGTAGATTCACACACTTTAAAATAATTAAAATAATTGTAAAAATATGTAGAAATAAAATAAATTATGTAAAATACATTTTTTGTTGGATAGTTTCAAACCATACTTGTATTCATATCAGAGTTTGAATTGCATTAAATGTAATTTTGTTAAGGAAACTGAATTGTAATTGTTTCTTACCTTCAGATCCGGACTGGGCCAGTCTGAACCTCGGCGCTCTGATCTGTATCGAGTGCTCCGGGATGCACAGGAACCTGGGCACCCATCTGTCCCGTGTACGGTCTCTGGACCTGGACGACTGGCCTGTGGAGCTCAGCATGGTGATGACGGCCATCGGGAACGCCATGGCCAACAGCGTATGGGAGGGCTGTGTGGAGGCATACACCAAACCCGGGGTGGACAGCACCAGGTGAGTCACCTGTCCAAAGCATTAGGTGGTAGCCTTGAAAACAAGATTGTTTTAAAAGTAAAACAATAGAAGCTTTAAAGACTTCCTGCATATTTCTGCCAGAATAAAATCTTGATGGTTTAACATTAAAAAATGAATTAAGACAGCCATAAATATTCATATTAGCTTGAAAATATTTATTATTAATTTAAATAGTAATATCTTATTTTTTTAATTTAATAGCAATAATAATTATGATAATAACCATTATAATATAATATAATATAATATCATAATTTTTGGAATGGAAACTTGAAATATTTACCTAAATTATTGCCTGAATACAAGCTTTTGGTCCATTTAAATAATAAATGAACTTCTTAATGAGGCTCTATAAATGTTTCATGTATTAAAAACCCAAATAATGCTGTTTTGCATAGTCAGACATCAAACATGGCAGCTGTAAGTATTTAAGAAAGTGAAGTGTAGTATTTGAAGATTGTACTCTGTTCAGGATGTGGAAGCATATTCAATAAGCATCTCATCCAGTGTCAGTTCCATGATAAATGACTGGATTGTGTCGGAGTCTTCACCCAATCATCGCTCCATTAGTGCTGTTTGAAGAAGATGAGATGTTTCAGGAGATAATAGGGTCCATAGACCATTGTCTGGAGCTGCTCACCTGCTCTGCTTCCAGGCGATGTCTCCAGGTGTTTCCTGCTTTGAGCCTGACACACTCGCTCATGTTCCCAATCTGTCTAATGACCTGGAGAAAAGAGTGTTTTTGGTGGCAATTAAGGACACTATTACAGTCCCAAACCACTCCCCTTGGGGCAGAACTGAGAGCTCTCAGTGGCTCTGACAGCTATCCATCACTCAGAGGGGTGTATCAGTCACTCCTGAGGGTATGAGTCCCGTCAGACACGGCCTGCGCTTTAGTCTAATGCATCATAATGCAGGATTTATTTTAATGCTGCTGAACTCTGGCTTATGCCTTTATCTGTTAGATAAGGCTGAGACGTGATGTTGGACGGCCAGTATATAGCGCATACTTTGTTATGCATATTTGTGTTACAAACATGAATGATGGCTAAAAGTATGTGGCTTGATGAGGAGAGCTGTGCTGCTACTTTTCTCAGCATCTGAACTTATCATTTTCACCTAGTGCATTAAACAAGACGAAGAAGTCCTACAGATTTCAATTGAAGGTTGCCATATTTAGAGACTTCAATATTATTGAGGCTAATATTTATTTATTTTTATATATATATATATATATATATATATATATATATATATATATATATATATATATATATATATATAATTTTTTTTTTTTTTTTTCTTTCATTTATTTAGTTTTTACTTTTTTTTTTTTTTTTTTTTTCAAACTAAAAGCAGTTTGAGAACCACATTTAAAGGTGCTATATAAAATAAAGCTGTGTGTATGTATGTATTTATTTAAGACTGGTATTATAAATGTATTCTGTTTTTATGATGTCTGGTAATTGCATATTATAATTTATATTCCTTTTTTCATTCATGTCATGAATATAACCTTTGATGCTTGTATGGTAATAAAAATTAATTTATTTAATTTATTTTATGAGAGCTAGCATTTTAAAAGTCTAAATAATTGTATAATAATATTTAGTGTTATTACCATTAACTAAAACTATTAAAATATTTTTATCAATTGAAATTAAGCTGAAATAAAATAAAAAATATTTCAATTAAATGAAAATTAGAAATGTTGCCTTGGCAAATACCTCTAATAAGTTTAAGTAGAAATAGTAAAATTACTAACTGGAAATAAATAAAAATCTAAAACTGAGCAAAAAATTAATTAAAAAAGAAAACAAAAGCACAACAAAATGCTAAAAAAAAAAAAAAAAAAAATTCAATTCAATATATTAATACAAATATAATAGTATTTAAATAATACAAAAATAACTGATAACATTATATTATTTTTAAGTGTTATATATGTTATATATTGTCATAGTAATTATATAATATATCATTTTAATTATTATATTGTACAAAACATTTAATTATATACCTGTAGTTGGGATTGGAAAAATTATTTGCTTTTATGATATTATTTTTATTATTATATTATCTGCTTCCAACTGGCCAATCATAATAATGCCAGTAATTTCAGAATATGGTACAGATATTGTGCATTTTCGATTAATAGTGTGTTTAATATCGCGTGATATTATGCAGGTACTTTTGCTGAGGGATTTCAGGGAAATCAGCCTTCTGAATTCTGTTTGTTTCTGCTTGTGTATTCATTTACCTTTGTTTACCAGCTGTAATATCTGAGTGACCTGCTGCTTCATAGTATGCAAGTCAGCGTCAGGATTTCCCTCAGTGGAGAGCGTGAACAAAGATGTAACAACTGGCCTACAAAACAGTGCGTGCAGCAGATAGCGTGTAAAGGAAGATGGCCCTTTCCATCTCCTGACCACCCGGGGTGCTTCAGCTCCCTGTCTCTGTTCTTTTCTCTCTCAGCGGCGAGTGATGGCTCACAGTTATCTATTGAGTGCTTGGCGGGCTGCAGCCGAGTGCTTTTGACTTGATGAAAGATTATTGATGCTGATATCCCCCTCACACTTCAGTCGTCAGGACGGGCTCACTGCCGGAGGAGGGAATGTTTTTCATTGTCAGGAGAATCTGATGGTTCACGGCATCCTCCATTTCTTCTGTTCTCTCGCTCTCTCGCTCACTTATTCTCTCACCCGCTTGGACAAAAACTGAAAATCTCATTACCGTCATAACTGATTTTCCTCAGCCAAAGAGTAATGGGTGAAACATTGGTGTGTATTCAGAGTGCACATTTATTCAATATGTAGTCATCAGGGTGCATTTGTTTATTTTTTTCACAATTTGACAATAATTACTGGTGTATGACAATAATTATGGTGTATATGTGTGTGTGTCTGTATTTATATATATACATATATACATATAAGTGAATGTATGTATATACTGTGTGTGTGTACTTACACACACTTTATTTTAGCATTATTTATATATTATTGTAATTTTTTTTAATATTTTGAATTAGCTTTCATTTTAATTTTTAGTAATCTTTGTAAAATGTAATTTTTTTTTTTATTTGGTTAAAAAAAAAATCTATTTCAGTTTTAATTAGTTTTTTTCCCAGTTTTAGTTTTTGTAGTTAGTACTTTTTGTGTTTCTACTTAAACTTATTTGGCATTATTTGCCAAGGCAATATTTATAATTTTCATTTAGTTTTTAAATTTTGTTTTATTTGCTAAGCCAGGATTAGGCCATAGTTAAATTAGGACATTTAAGTATATAAAGTTTATAAACTTGCTTTGAAAAAAACATTACTGGCGTGCATCTTGAGACAAAACAAAAGCACTGATATATTGTAAGATCAATCAGTGCAAGTTTCTTTCAGTTTAAACAGCTCAGATTTACATTTTAGTCTAGGACTAGGCTTAAGCCTGGACTGTGAAACTGGGGAATGAAATTTTAAAGCTTCAGTTTTGCTGAAGATAGTGAGTCAAAACACAACGCAGATTTACTGAGTCACGATTTGAATGTTTGTTTTTGGTGCACATTGGTCATTCACTCATTGGTATGAATGGGTCATTTGGACGATCAATTATATATGTATCATCAAAATGTGCTTTGACTTCAGTGAGATGAGTAATCAGGATCGTTTTACCTCCATGCAGTCAGGCAGGATTGATTTCAACTCATCACGGAGGTGAAAACTAACATCCGAGTGAGGGTGACAAGTCTTGATGTTCTCCCAGCTCTTTTACAGCCCTGATGACTAATTTAAACCCCATAACACAAGCCATGCGCTGCCGTAATGACCTCTAGATTTACCATGAGCTAAACGCAAATACTCATATGCAGGGCCTAAAACTAACTTTTTGCCACACCTGCCAATGGCCGGTGACATGATCAAATTTACCGGGCAAATTTTTTTTTTACCGGCCATGAAACTCTTTTTGCAAAAACAGGCAGTTATTACTACTAAAATGAATAAACATATTTACAATGTTTTTAATTTGTCCTGCTGCTGGTGTCTCTATTAAATGCATTAAATGCATTTAAATTTTCCCTCAATTTTACCTATTAATGATAGCCATTCAACATTACAGTATAATTGAAAGCCATTATTTTTAACATTTAATCTGAAATATATGTTTTAATTGTTTTAATTTAAGTGATTTTAAAACAATCTTAACATAAACTGTAAACTATACAGATTAATCTTTATTCAAGATACAAAAGTTAATCAGCAACTAGAACGGTCCAGTGGTTTCTCTTTTTCTTTTGTTCTTTGATTTACATCAATGACAGACTTCAGCAGGTTTCACTTTAAAACGTGATGCACATGACGCGGATCTGACACATCCGATTTTCTCCCAACTCTTTACGGTCATTTAAGATTTTATAACTCATTAAAGACTACATTTACGAGGTAACTCGCCAAAACCGTGCATTTTGACATAATTGTGTGTTTTTGTCCGTTGAAGCATTACTGGTGCGCTGTCTAAAGTGGCTCGGTGTATGCGCAGCCTTTCAAATACTTCACTGCACCGTTTAGACGGGCAAACCACAGGTATGTGTCGCCACATTCTCGGGTTATAAAGAATAAAGAAGGGAAAAGTAAATCTTCTGCAATGAAGCAGCAAACTCATCTCAGGTAAAAGTTATTAGAACCGTGTCTAGGGACAGGCTGGCCATCACACTGCTCTGACCTTATCGGTCCGTTTGTATCCTATTATTTGATTCGCTCTTGTCGCTTATGAACAGCTAATCACGATGATCTTGTCTTCAGAAAATATTATTTTATCCGCTTATGTCAGAAACAGCGAATCTCTTTAAAACTGGCTGTTGTTTTCACTGCATTGTATTGTTATATTTCATAAAATTAGTATCCGCCAACTGACGACTGACACTGTTACATGGACGCGATTTTTACTCGCATTTGGCGAGTGTTAATTTTAGGCCCTGCTTATATGTGACAGAGTCATAATGAAAGCTAAATTGGTACCACTATCTAAACACTGGTGATATTATTGTCAAGGTAGAAATTTTTGAAAATTAATGAAACATTCATTTTACTGATTTTTATTTTTACTCAATCCGTCCAAGCATTTAAGTTCTAAATCTTAGAAATGTTTTTAAATTTGGAATTATTTAAAATTTTTATTTAATTTAATTTATTTTTTCCCCTTTTTTAAAAATTGTGTTTATTCTTTTTAAGATTTTTTTATTCTTTTTTTTATTTTGATGTATTTAAATTTCTTGATATTGCTTTTTTTTGTTGTTGTTTAAGCAAACCTGAAATTTAAAAGTATAGAGAATTATTTAAGTGTATTTATTTTGCATTTTTAAATATTTATTCTAAGTGTAGAATCATAGAATTTAAGCATTTATTTAACTTTTTTATTAATGCTGTTTAAAGGGGTCATATGACGTTGCTAAAAAAGAACATTATTTTGTGTATTTGGTGTAATGCAATGTGTTTATGCGAGAATAAAAATCATGCCCTCTTTCTTTGCGTATACATTTGGGCGGTGACTTAGACGTGGGGGAATGTTTGAATGAGCCGTTTTAGGGGGGCGTGGTCGAATCTTAACTTTGATAAAGAATATCTCTTTAGTTTTGAGACTTTAGGCTTTGCAACTTCAGGGATTTTATCTATGCACAAACAGCTTGTAATACTCCAAAGAAAAAGGAAAACTTGAAAAAGCATCATATGACCCCTTTAAACTCAAGTTACAATTTGTTGGTTTGTATTTTACTTATTAATATTGTAATTAGTCTTTTTATTAATGCAATATATTAGGGTAGAGCTGTTTTATGAACAAATTGAGGTACATTTGGCAAATTCTTGCCTTCAAAATGACTGTCAGCTTGCTTCAGTTTACTAAGTTCACTCTATATTTGACCAAAAATGTCAAATACTATTAGATTTTCTCCCACTGTGATGTTAAACAGCCAAATTTCTGTTATTGTACCTTTTAAAAATCCAGCTTTGACTTGGAAACCCAGTGTGTGGCTGCTGATGTGTTTCCAGCTGTTGAAATTCTAAATATTGTTTTAATTATTGAGCAGCGTCAATCAATCATGGAGCTCTGTAGGTACTCTATTAAGCAGATTGATAGATTTATGATAGATTTACACAGTTTTGTCATGAATTCTGCTGTGGCCATCAATCTTGCTGGGGTAGAGAGGACAGAGGCGCTGCAGAGGTCGGCTCATCCGAGGCTCTTTAGTGCTTAAATTAGAAATTGGCAGTTGCGTGTGTTTTCGTGTCGACTCTAATTGCCTGGCACCCGTGTGTCACAAGATTGAGAGAATTCCTTCAGTTGTTGGTGAGACGGGATGCTGACGATTTACACACGTCTGGCTTTGATTTGAATCGCTTACGTCACCTACGTCATATTATTGCTCTTATAACTCAGTTTAAACTATGTAAAATATTGAGTTTTAACATTTACGCTAATTAAGCACTAAGATATGTTTATATCTGTATCAGGGTTATAAACTAAAACTAAAATAAATGTAAAAAATATATTTAACTTGAATATTAACTGAAATAAAAAATATATTATTCATTTAAATTTATTTTAAATTATTTTATTTCATTTAATTGCAAAGGCAACATTTCTCATTTTCTTTTAGTTTTATCAGATGTGCTAAAATAACTAAAGCGGAATAAAAAATTAATAGAAACTATATAAAAAAATGGATGAAAAATGACTCAAATTAATACAACTTTAAAATGAAAACAAATAATAAAAATAAGAACTGCTTTAAAATATTAATAATAACTGCTATAATATCTCAGTGACACTAAAATAACACTGATTTGTATGTCTATCTGTATCTATTTATATATGATGCCTTTTCTTTGCTCTTTTGTTGCTGGACTGAAAGAGATAGCGGTCGTGAGTCACACACACACACACACACACGATGCCCTTCGGCCAGAGCAGGTAATGGCTCTGATGATCCTCCAGTTTGTTTCAGAAATAATTTGCCGTTGCGTCTTCGCCACAGGGCAGTGGCACTAATACAAATGAATCACTTCACTAACCTCTTTCCCCCTCTTACACGCCGTCAAACCTTCCTCTCTTTCCCACCTGTCCTCTTTTCTCTTACATTCTTTGCTTTCCGTTACTGTTTTTTCACCTATGTTGCAGTGTTTCTTGCTTGTGAACAGAGCTTCATGTGGGCTCACAAGTTGTTTTGTTTCCATTAATGGAGAAATAATGCAAGTTTTGTTAGTTTTAGCCAATCAGGTGAGAGCCAGTGTTTGATTGACAGCTCAGTTTTACAGTAATATATGGTAACAGTTGATTAGACACTAGAATGATGTTTAATGGCATATCATGTTTGATAAGGACTAATAAAAAAATCTTTCAGTATTTACAAAAACTGTACAATTAGACCGAGCAATAGTGCAATTTGCAGTATTTCTCCTCATCAATGAACACTAAGGTTGAGGGTTCACTCAAGGTTTGAGTAGAGTTTCAGGAATCGAGCGTGATTATAAATACATCAGCACATGCTGCCTTAAATACTGGAATGATAAATGTTTGGCATCATGAATTGCTTTTGCTGTCGCACATTTTCTTTTTCCCTTCTAGCAATGGAAATATGTTTTGCTCTCATGTGGTACATTTTTCAAAGTATTGTTTGTGTTCTCATAGCTCGCTGCAGAAAATGTATTCAAGATAAGAAATGTGTTTTTATTTTTTTTCAAAGTTTTTACGATGGTCCGATGATTGGCTGCGTTTTTTCATATTTTGGCAAATGGTCATTCAAATAAGTGTTTTAATTTCATAAAATGATCATATTTATAAATATTTTTATATATAAAATTAATAAAAATCATCCCCAAAGAAATGTAATTATCTATAAGTAAGGGTTCCATTGTAAACCAAAAATGGATGTTTGGGACTATTTTAGCTTCTCAACACATTCCCAACGGATTGATAAGGAGTTATGTTTGAATTTTAAAGTTGATTATTTTTCATTTAACGATTAATATATATATATTTTTTTATATATTACAAATATTATTATGATTAAAAAAAAGGATGCATTTTTGGAAAACTGGGCGTCCTAAACAGCAAGTGAGTGATTAAATATTACTGTTGTCAGTCCAGTACAGACATTTGTTTGCATTTATTTGATCCAAAATACAGTAAATATTGTGAAATATTATTACAATTTAAAATAACTGTTTTCTGTTTGAATATTTATTCAAATTACTGCTGTCAAACGATTAAAATAAAAATAAAAGTTTCCAAAATAAAAGTTTTTGTTTACATAATATATGAGTGTGTACTGTGTATATTTATGTATATATAAATACAAACACATGCATGTATATATTTAAGAAAAAATGGTATGTTTATATATTAAATATATTTATATATAAAATATAATAATATAAATATATACATGTAAATATTTTAATAAATATATACTGAATGTGTGTATTTATGAATACATAATCAATAAACAGAGAACACATACATATATTATGTAAACAAAAACTTTTATTGATTAATCTTTTGACAGCACTAATTAAAATCTAAGTTATTCCTGTGATCAAAGCTGAATTTTCAGCATCATTACTCCAGTGTTCAGTGTCACATGATCCTTCAGAAATCAATCTAATATGATGATTTGCTGCTCAAGAAATATTTCTTATTATTATCAATGTTGAAAACAGTGGAAACATCATACAATTCTTTTAAGTTCAAAAGTTTAAAAGTTGAATTTTTTGTAACATTATAAATGTCTTTACTGTCACTTTTGATCCATTTAATGCATTCTTGATAAAAGTATGAATTTCTTAATTTAAAAAAATAACACTCGGTTTTGGATATGGTTAATTAAAACATGTTTGCACATGTTTTATGTTTGAAGCAGAGAATCAGCTGGACTCGTGTGGTAGGAACAGTGAAGCTCTGTTTGTGTGTGTTAAGTGTCCAGTGAACTACACACTGACACACATTGCATTGCAAACACTCCCCCTCTCTCTCTTTCTTTCTCTCTTCCTCCCTCTCTCTGCTTTACAAACACTCGTTCCCTGCTGGGAGGGTGGTTGGGATCTGTTTGATGTGTCTTTTGAGAGTTTCAAGGGGTTGTTTTGTGTTTGTGTGTGCCGGCGACGAGGCCCTTCAGAAGTTCCCCTTCCTCTGAGCCCCACTTACCTCCATGAACCCATTCACTTCCTGGCCCTGCGCTCCGATTGGTGGTTTGGTGAAGAAGGCATTCACCTTCCTCCACGCCCTCGTCATTTGTGTCTCAGATGGTCCACTTTCACTTGCATGTCCAATTGCTTTCGGGCCTTCCTGGAGAGACGCCTCCCCTCGAGTATGCGCTACATAGGGACCCTCTCATAAATCCCTGTGTGCCATTTAGTGTGGGTTGAGGAATTGCCCTGTTGTTTCTTCCTCCGTATTGGAGTGCATTCATGTGCTCCTGATTCTCTGGGCCAGGCTACAGGAATCATTTTCCTGTTTCCTTGATCATTAGGGTCAGGTGATGCTAGAAAAGCTCTTGTAAAACCTTGACTTAATACCTCATTCCAGCTGACCTCAAAGAACATGATATATACAGTATATTTGCATGTCTTTCACTTTCTAGTCTAAATGAAAAATAAAAGCAAATTCACTCATTTGTAACTATTCTAAAGTGAAAATTATTATCCAACAGGAAATCTTTAGTGAGACTTCATTTTATCCATCAGTATTTGTTGTAAAAAGTAGGCTGTAATATATCGACGTTGATTATGTCAGCATAAAGTAACTTTTTGTTTTCTGTTAATTCTACATTTATTTAATTTTTTATGCATTTAAGTATCTCATATTTGTATAGTTTTTAATATAATATATATTTTAGATATAATTGTAGTAGTATATTAATATTACATTTGACATGTTATTAATATAATTATATATGAATGCTTATTTTTATATATCATAAGTATTTATGAATAAATTTATTTATATTAATTTCATAAATATTTTTAAAAAAGTGTAATTATTTTAAATTGATAACATAATTTTTCTTTGTCAGCAGAAAATAACTTTTGTTTTCCCTTAGTTTTATAATTAATTTGTTCATAAATTTATTTATATTATATATATATTTTTTAAACATTTAGAATTAAGTGCATTTATATGAAATTGATCATATTTTTATTTTGTCAGCAGAAAATAACTTTTTTCTTTTTATTATTTGTTATTTTTAATTTATTTACATATATTATATTTCAAAAAACATTACGAATACATGTATTGATATGAAGTCGATAATATTATTTTTCTTTGATTGTCAGCAGAAAATCACTTGTTTTCCTTTTGTTTGTTTTATTTGTTTTTTTTTCACAATACATATTATTTTCATTTTATTGTTTTACATGAATGAATACATTTATGTAATTTAAATATGTTCACAATTGAAATATTATTAATATTGCAAATATACATTTTACAATGTATCATATTTTAATATTTGTTATTATATTTCAAAAACATTTATAATTAAGTGCATTTATATTTTTTTATTAATATTTAATTTTTGTTTAATAACGTTTTAATTAAAGATAACCTTTTTTCTTGAGAATAATGTGCACTTATCAATCATGCACAATAAAACATTAAGAAAGTAAATGGGGTCAGCACTAATTTCATGTTGACTTTGATTTATTATTGAGTGACATTATTAAGTGTTAATGTTATTGTTGTTCCTTTTGAAGCAGTTAACAGCATTTAAAGTCAAGCTGGAAATAAAGAGTACTTGGTCTCCTTTTCAGGCTTATAGTCTCTCTCACACTCGAGTCCCCCGATGTCCCCCAAGCAACCCTGATATTCACTGCAAATATGTGTGTACCAATGTGTGTGTGTGTTTCCTGAATGTGGTTTTCTCCTCCTGCAGAGAGAATCTTCCCTCCATCTCATCACTCTTTCCTGGCCTCCTCGTCCCTCCCTCGCTTTTGACACGCTAAAGCTGCACATTTTATTTTTCTTCCCCCTGCCGAGAGGAAGTGTCTTTTCATGGCTTCTCGGCTTTCTCCCATAAAGCCCTCCACACAGTGCCCTGTGTTTGGATTGGGTCTCCATTTCAAACAAAAGTCTGAGGCGGGATTACCAGCCCCTCTCTTCCTCTCTTTCACACTTCTCCTTTCAAGTGGCAGTGGCCGGGGGATTTGAGAAGCCTGTTGCTGCTTCTGAAATCTTCCTCCTTCCTTTTCAAGGACAGGTGACCGTAAACTGACTGACTGAGAGAACGTTTAAAAGCTTCATAAAGCGCTGTCAATAGGAACTATTCGGATCAGTTGTGTATAGATGCTTAAATACATGCAAAATCTTCCCAGAGTGTCCTGATATCTTATAAATCACGTCTCAAATTAATAGAAAAAAATGAGCAGTTTCCATTAATCTGAGCCTCACATATTCTCGCAGTTATTTTATTTTATTTTGAATTTGGAGAGATAAAATAAAGCTCAAAAAACAAAGGAGTACCTCATTAATTTCATTTTATTTCAAATGTGGACAGATGTGATAGCTCTAAAAATAACATAAAAGTACCTTTTTTTTATTTATTTATTTAGAATGTTGACAAATATTGTGTACTAAAAAAAAAATAAGGTACTATTTGTTTTTATTTTATTTTACATTCAAAGTGAATGTGGACAGATGTCATAGAGCTCCAAAAACAACAAAAGAGGACCTTATTTATTTTTATTTCATTTATTTTTTTATTTGGACAGATACCGTAAAGTTCCAAAATTACAAAAAGGTGTTTTGTTTTTTGTTGTTGTTTTGTTTTAAAGCTCAGTGTGAGGAAAATACCAAAATGTTTTGAGACTTCTGCTAGATTTCATGTCAGTCAAACATCATTGGTTCTTGACTTTCTTTATTGATCGTCATTGATGTCAAACCTGGCTCTGTTCATCTTGATGCAGATTTTATCTGTTCCTCACGGAAATCAATCAAGGATTTGAATAGTGCACAAATCGTTTGGCCCACTTTTATGGTTCCTTCATGATCATTTAGGGAGTTTGACGGAAAAACAGCAGCGTAAACATTCATCAAAACATCTCCTTTTGTTTCCTCCTTAAGAAAAGAAAGTCACACAAACTATATTTTCACTGTATTTAATGACATTGTTAGTGACCCTGTAAATGAATCTGTCCTTCAACTTGTCAAAAGTGATTCTCCCTCGTTAAACTAGTGTAAACTCACCCTCCTCCACTTTAAGCCGCTCTCCTCCTGGAGTTTAAGAGTCGCCCACCCTTTTAAACCCCTGCGAAGGCATGGCGGGTTTCCTGTAAAGAATTCAGATGAAGAGAGAACAACAGGGTGGGTCTCCTCAGAAGAAAAACAAGCTTTGAAAGATTGACTGCTGAAGTAGGAGGGGAGGGAGGCTAATTATACACACACACACACATACTCAGTCAGTCTCTCTCTGAAGAACGATTCACTGTGTCCAGAGTCCATTCAATTGCTCTCTGCCTTGTTCACAAAGACCTGTCAGGATTTTCAGGGAAACAGCATTAAAGATGTGGCTTACTTAATTAGGTCATGCCATTGTTGCTGAAGTGACTTAAACAACACTTGCTTGTACACATGTGATTGTCTTCGGGGGAATGTAATGGTGGCACAGGATAGCAGATTATCAGTTTGGAGATGCCACAATATTTGTTCTGCTTCATAAAGCTGGTGTTGTTCAGCGTAAAAGTGCACTTCTGAAACACATGCAAACGCTGAGATGTAACCGCTGACTGGAGTCATTTCATTAGATGTTAAGTGGTTCCTTTTAGCGTTTTAGGTCAAGTTTGTAAATTAATTTTTTAAAGGCATATTATACCTCCTGTAAGACACTGATTACAGACCGTTGAAATGATTCGCAGATTTAGATTTGTGTGTTTTTTGATGGAAATGTGAGTGGAGCTTGTTGACATGATGATGGTGTGTCAAACATAAGTTTTCCTCCTCTGTCCTTCATATTTCTTTTGCTTTTTGGGATGAAATGCTAGTGAGTGTGATTGAGGCATATGAGTTTGTCCCCCATCAGAGGAAGTGTGTTGTTTGAGGATAATAAAGGGGCGTGGCTTCATTTACACTTCCATCATACCGCCAATCAAAGATAACGCAAGTAAACACAACATGCAGTTTTTAAATGAAGGGGTTGTTTTATGAAGGGAAAACAAAATCCAAACCCACATGGCCCTGTGTGAAAGTGTTTGCCCCCCCACCTTTTAAAATATAACTGTGGTTTATCACACTAGTTTCTCTAGCCACACCCAGGCCTGATTACTGTTCGCAATCAAGAAATCACTTAAATAGGACCTGCCTGACAAAGTGAAGTAGACCAAAAGATCCTCAAAAGCTACACATCATGTTGAGATCCAAAGAAATCCAGGAACAAATGAGAAAGAAAGTAATTGAGATCTATCAGTCTGGAAAAGGTTATAAAGCCATTTCTAAAGTTTTGGGACTCCAGCGAACCACAGTGAGAGCCATTATCCACAAATGGCGAAAACATGGAACAGTGGTGAATCTTCCCAGGAGTGGCCGGCCGACCAAAATTACCCCAAGAGCGCAGCGACGACTCATCCAAGAGGTCACAAAAGACCCCACAACAACATCTAAAGAACTGCAGGCCTCACTTGCCTCAGTTAAGGTCAGTGTTCATGACCATAAGAAAGAGACTGGGCAAAAATGGCCTGCATGGCAGAGTTTCAAGAAAAAAAAGTTTTTTTTTAAAAAACCAGTGCTGAGCAAAAAGAACATAAAGGCTCGTCTCAGTTTTGCCAGAAAACATCTTGATGATCCCCAAGACTTTTGGGAAGGTGTGTGTCCCATTACATCTGGCGTAAAAGTAACACAGCATTTCAGAAAAAGAACATCATACCAACAGTAAAATATGGTGGTGGTAGTGTGATGGTCTGGGGCAGTTTTGCTGCTTCAGGACCTGGAAGACTTGCTGTGATAAATGGAACCATGAATTCAGCTGTCTACCAAAAAATCCTGAAGGACAATGTCCGGCCATCTGTTCGTGACCTCAAGCTGAAGCGAATTTGGGTTCTGCAGCAGGACAATGATCCAAAACACACCAGCAAATCCACCTCTGAATGGCTGAAGAAAAACAAAATGAAGACTTTGGAGTGGCCTAGTCAAAGTCCTGACTTGAATCCTATTGAGATGCTGTGGCATGACCTTAAAAAGGCGGTTCATGCTCGAAAACCCTCCATTGTGGCTGAATTACAACAATTCTGCCAAGATGAGTGGGCCAAAATTCCTCCACAGCGCTGTAACAAACTCATTGCAAGTTGCTGCTAAAGGTGCCCCAACCAGTTATTAGGTTTAGGGGGCAAGCACTTTTTCACACAGGGCCATGTGGGTTTGGATTTTGTTTTCCCTTCATAATAAAAAACTTCATTCAAAAACTGCATGTTGTGTTTACTTGTGTTATCTTTGATTAATATTTAAATTAGTTTGATCTGAAACATTAAAGTGTGACAAACAAGCAAAAAACTTTTTCACACCACTGTAGATGATTAATTTTTTTATATATATATATATATAAAACATCAGTATGTAAATTAGCAATGACTAACATTATGGCTCTAGTTTTAATCTTAAATTTCTTGAAATGTCTATAGTTTACAGAAACCTGACGTGAATAGCAGCTAAGACTGAAATTATCTACCAAACAAAATTGCAGAGTAATTACTTTTTTTGTGTAGTAATGTGATATTATATTTATATTTTAGATAATATAGAAATTAAATGCATTAAATTATATATAAAATGCAAATAGAAAAACAGATGTATTTCAGATATATATATATATATATATATATATATATATATATATATATATATATATATATATATATATATATATATATATTAGTGCTGTCAAAAGATTAATCGCATCCAAAATAAAAGTTTTTGTTTACATAATATATGTGTGTGTACTGTGTATATTTATTGTGTATACACATACATACAGTATATATTTTGAAAATATTTACATATTTTACATGTATATTTTACATGTATTTATATAATTTATATCATATATAAATATATTTAATATACAAACATAAAATGTTTCTGAAATATATACATACATGCGTGTGTGTGTATTTATATATAAATAATAAATATACACAGTACGCACATATGTAAACAAACTTTTTTTGGATGCGATTAATCATTTGGCAGCACTAATATATATATAAAAAATAATAAATATTATGTATTTAATGTTTATATAATATAAGAATAACAATAACAATATAAGAATAACATGTGACATATCTAAAATAGTATCATATTGTTATATATATATATATATATATATATATATATATATATATATATATATATATATATATATATATATATATATAATACATTTTTAATGTGTTTAATTAAATATTGAAATATATTTATTTATTGAATTTCTAGCATTTATTTATTATATTATAATTTATGTAATATTTTATGCAATAATGTAAATTCACATATATGAGCTTTTAATGCAAATAAAATATAAATATAATAGTGAATAATATTAATAATACATTTACAAATATTATGTTTATTAAATTATAAAATATTAAATACAGTTTAAATATTAAATATTTAATTATTTAAAAAAAGTTATTTATTTTCCAGCTGTGTATATATTTTTTTCTTTTATTTTACTCAATTAAATACTAATTAGTCACTCAACTTTGTAATGATGAAAATTTAAATGTATGAAAAATATTAGAACAGTGACCATACAGTATATAGACTTGCAAGTGTTTATTTCATTAATAATAATTCAATACTAGCCATTCTCATCTACACTGTAGCTGTCATTATTTGTGTCATTTCTCTCTATCATCTTGTTGGTTTGTTGTCATCGACATTAGCGCTCTGGTTCTGGTTCCGTGTCTTTGTGGAGTCTGGTCCTGGGGGAAAGCCATCACCTGACATCTCTCCAGACTCTCTTTACCTCTATCAGCTCTCTCTCACTCAGTCTATTCTGTGTGTCACTCACCCCGACGAGGCAAACAACAGCTCCTTTCTGCTCCCCTTATCACCCGCCGCACGGGGTCAGCGGGTCAGACCGCCACTGAGCATGCTCAGATCCACTCGTATCGATTTTAATTTAGCACCGTGAATGCCAGCAGAAGAGAGGAGAGGGGGCGGCTGGGTGATAGAGAGGGACAGATAGAAGTCTGGTGCGTGCTGAAGAGTTGGACTCCATTCTCTCTTCCGAGTGTGTCTCTTTCAGCCCTTTTCTTTGGGTCTTCGATCTGGCGGGCTGCCGGCGGCCCCCTAGAGGGTTGAGGGGCCAGTGTTGAGAGGGCCTCCTTTGTGGGGATTCACCGGGCAGGACTGACAACACTGACAGTGGCGATAAAAAACACGGCTTCCCCCCCCCACGCACACACTCCTGTATTGTCCTCGATAGACATGCTGTTCACAATGTGTAACCTTTCGATAGCCAGACAGACTTTAACTCTCTAGATTCTGATGGAAAGCAGTCTAAGGGAAGTTGAGGCTGAGGATGTGTGATTTGTACGTTTAACCTGCTTCCCTTGTGACCGCTATCATAATCATAACTGAATTACTCTGGACTTCCTCAAAGTCAAAGATATGATTATGTCAGAAATTTAGAGGGATTGTCATTTATTCATAAGTCACAAAGTTTATCTAATGTATCAAAGTCACATTTAACCAGTGATTGTCAAAGTAGGAGAAAGACTGGAGATGATATTAGGGCTGGGTGAATTTACACACTATAATATTATAGACATTAAATGCACTGCATTATTTGAAGCATTATTATTATAAAGCATTTAATGCAAATAAAATATAAATAATATCTAGCTTAAAATTGTCAACCTTATACATGTATATAATTGAAAATTGTTAAATATCCTATAAATATTTAATTTTATATATTTATTCTATTTATTTATAAATTGTAGAAATGATTTGTAACATGATTTATATTGTTTAGTTCATAAAAATAGTGTGTGTGTGTGTGTGTATGTATATAGGGAATAAAATGTATAGATTTTATTTATTACATTTTATTATTATTATTATTATATTTATAATTTTAAAGGCATTAAAATTAATGCATTATTATTATAAAGCATTTAATGCAAATATAAAATATAAATAATATATCTAGCTTAAAATTGTCAGCCATATACACTTGTGATATATGTGATATGTTTATCATCAAGGATCAATATGGCGCCGCACATGGCAGCCACAGGGCTTGGCTCTCCAGTTGTTTTAGTGTTTTTATTAGTTTTTCCTGTTTTTTGTTTGTCAAGCACAATCAGTTTCACCAGGGATGAACTGCTGAACATTCGGCAGAACACACCACAAAATCTCCTACCGGTTTTCGATTATTCTGATGTTTTGCTGAACATAGTAGTTGGCGGAGCAGCGGCGCTGTTCAGACACTTCAGGACGCGCAGAAGGGGGAAGCGAGCCGGCACGCTCGTGAAGCTCAGACAGCGTGGATTTCGAACACCGCTACCCAGTATCTATCTGGCAAATCTCTGCTCTCTATCCACCAAACAGACGAACTCCTTCTGCTTTCCCGGTTAAACAAGGACTTTTCAAACTCTGCTGCTCTGTGTTTCACGGAAACCTGGCTGAATGTCCATTCCGGACAACGCGCACCATCTGCCGGGTTTTCAGCTGTTTAGAGCGGATTGTGACGCAGAATCAACGGGGAAATCGCACGGCGGCTGGATGTGGTTTTGCATCAATGAAAAGTGCTGTACAGATGTAACGGTGTTAAGGAAGATGTGCTGTCCCGATCTGGAAACGCTCTTCATTAACTGTAAGACTTCCTACTCGCCGCAGGAGTTTTGTTCGTTCATTCCCGTGAGTGTTTACTTTACACTGCAAGCGCACGTGAGATCAGCTTTACAGAAACTCGCTGATCACATCACAGACACAGAACAACAACACCTGGACTCTGTTTTAATCATTCTCAGGGACTTTAATAAAGCAAATCTCTCCCGTGAACTGCCAAAATACAGACAGCATGTAACCTTTCCCACCACAGACAGTAATGTATTGGATCACTGTTACACAGCAATAAAGGATGCATATCACTCCGTCCCCAGAGCAGCTTTAGGACTCTCTGATCACTGTTTGGTTCATCTTATGCTGACCTACAGGCAGAAACTGAAATCAGATAAACCTGTATTAAGGACTGTTAAAAGAGGGACTAATGAAGCAGAGCAAGATTTAACCCTGTTTCGACTTTACCGATTGGAGTGTTTTTGAAGCTGCTGCAAACGATCTGGACGAGCTTACAGAGACTGTAACATCTTATATCAGTTTCTGTGAGTCCTGGTGCATTCCTACCAGGACTCATCTAACTTATAACCACAACAAACCGTGGTTCACTAAAAAACTCAGACAGCTCCGTCAGGCCAAAGAAGATTCTTACAGGAATGGATAAACTTATATATAAACAGTCTTATATAAACAGGCCAAATACACACTGGAAAAGGAGATCAGAGTGGCAAAGAGGTGTAAAGGTAGTATGTAATTTAAAGGGAAACAGTTTAATTTAGCTCAAAAGGAATCATTTATGATTTTATAGGGAATTTGAACAGACTCACTGTTTTCACGGCTGATCACTGAGTCGGTAGCGATTCACGAACGAGCCGTATAACATCAACTCTGCACTGGATATTAAAATCCAAAACATAGTGAAAACACTATTTAATAGCACAGTAACAAAGATCGGCAGTTTAAGACATTAACTTGTAAGCACAAAACACAAGATACTTATCTTTTCAATATAAATAAGGCTTTATTTGATAAATCTAAGACATGCAAACTAATCTAACACATGAACACACGCATTCAGACATTGCAGAAAAAGAGAAAGTGAGGAAAGGATGAGTTTGAGAGTGAAAATGTGATTTTATATGTGCTATTGCATAGACTTGAACAACCATCAATCACTTATTTAACCCTCGCTTTGAGTTTCTCAATGAGGCTAAAAATGGCATTAAATGCACCAGCTCAGCAAAAATCTAGAAGTTACTTGCTTGCGTTGCCTGTCATCCTTGCAGGAAAGGGGGTTTCCCGAGGTTGCTGATTGGCTGACAGTTCAGTGGTCGTTTGTAGTGGTGTCTTGGGATGCCAATGGGCATTGGCTGAAGATGGTTTCGGAGTCCTTTGCTAATTGAAAGTTTGGTGCATTCGGAGCTGGACTTTGCGGCAAACTTAACTTTTTGAACACGAAACTCAGCAAAGAAAAGAAACTAAAGTAAAAGAATAAAATGAGGTAACGAGACTAGGTGTTTTTCTTCTCATAGTGATAGCAGCTGGCATGTAGGCCAGAGCACGCTCAAAGAGCGCTAAAAAAAACAGCATCAAAAAGCGGTGGCAAAATTTGAAGCAAAAAGGAAGAGACGGAAGATTTGATGGTGTGTTGAGTTTTTAAACTCGGCGTTTGGACCTGTCCCAAGGGATGTCTTGACCAATTAGAAATGATCTTAGCTAGGGGTGTTGCTCTGTTTCCTCACCATCATAAATCCTGTATCAGTCACATGGTCCGAATTTTCCCGCTCTTGTAAAGTATAATTTTAGACATGATTTCTATAACAAGATTATGATACATTTGACAAAGAATTTATTGGAAGAAACATTTAAAGCATGAATTTCCAAACTCATACATACCAAACATGACTATTAACCTTAAGCTATTCAGTAGTTATTAAAAAGACATACACAATATGTGATTAAAACATGATAGTCAATTGTGTGGGTTACATACATGATATGGAGTTATGCATAGAAATGATTAGTTGCTCATAAGTCCTTTTAGGTTGATTTTAGGTGCATATGGACAAAAGGGGTTTGGAAGGAATTGGTCTGGTTCTTTGTCCTTAGTGGGGGAAGACCCGCCACAGAGAGTCTGTAGCTCGTGATTTCTATCACAGATTTACAAGTGATCTCAGCCATCTCTTTGACCACCAGTCTTGAGGGGAAGTGGTGTGTGGCCAAGTATGGTGACCCATACTCAGAATGCCTCTTTGAACTGTTGCCGTCTGGTTGACGCTACAGGGCTCTGAGCACCAGAATGGCCAGGCACAGGAACAGTTTCTTCCCTCAGGCAATCCATCTCATGAACATTTGAATACTTAACAATAAACATGTAACACACAACACTATCATACATTTATTTATTTAGCACACATACTTATTACATTTTAAATTTGCACCTAACATACCTGTGCATACTAAATTGTCTATTTTGTATATTGAGTTTGTGCTATTTTTCCACATTGCCTATTTAGCATATTTGTATTTTATTTTTATTGTCTGTGTCTTGTCTTGTTACTGTCATTGTCGCACTGTGGAGCTTCTGTCACCAAAACAAATTCCTCGTATGTGTAAACATACCTGGCAATAAAGCTCATTCTGATTCTGATTCTGAAAATGGTTAAATATCCTATACATTTTTAATTTTATATATTTATTCTATTCATTTATTTATAAATTGTGGAAAAATGCCTTAATTATGTGCAACATGATATTTATTACTTAGTTCATAAAAATTGTTTTTTTATTTTTATTTTTTTAATTTCTGAAAGTAGAAACATATATGCAATTAATATAAAATAATATACTAAATATAAATATACTAAATAGATGGATATATAGATAATTTAATTATTTATATAACAACACCTAGTACTAAGCAGCAATATTTACCTACATACAGTTTTGCTAAAATATTCTAAAATGTGTATTTTATCAATTAATTTAGTTGATTTTGAGTTTTGGTTTGATTGACTACACTGGAATGGTATTAGCTATCAGAATGACCACTAATAAACAAAACCGTGTGTTTAGAAGAATAAAAAGTTGAGCTCTGTTTGTGTCCTAATTTTCAGGGAAGAGAAGGAGCGATGGATTCGGGCGAAGTACGAGCAGAAGTTGTTCCTGGTGGGGCTTCCTCAGTCAGACGTGCCGCTGGGACAGCAGCTCCTGCGGGCCGTGGTGGAGGACGACCTGAGGCTGGTGGTTCTCCTGCTGGCCCACGGCACCAAAGAAGAGGTCAACGAGACGTACGGGGACGGAGACGGACGTACCGCCCTGCACCTGTCCTGCGCCATGGCTAACGTGGTCATCACGCAGCTGCTCATCTGGGTAAGAACTCGCTTTTTGGAAGCGCATTTCATTCACAAGTGTTCCTCCATCATTAATTTCATCCTCTGTTTCAGTACGGTGTGGACGTGAAGAGTCGCGACGCCCGCGGTCAGACACCCCTGTCCTACGCCCAGCGAGCAGGAAGTCAGGAATGCGTCGACATCCTCATCCAACACGGCTGCCCCGGCGATGGTGACGGCGGCGGACTGTCGACGCCCACAGCCACCCAACACAATCCCAACATCAACAACAACGCTCAATGCGAGCTGAACCATAGTGTTAGCATCATGTGATCGTGGCCCGCAGTGTCTCTAGTGTCTCTTCTCAAAGATGTTGATGTTCCCATAGATGCTGCTCTCGTTAAATGGCATAATTTCCCTCAGCAGTACAGTATGTCTTTATTAGGAAACTGTGCGTAGTGCCATGTGTGTCACGTAAACCCATAACCCTCATGACGACGTCCTGTGACCAATGTTAGCGTACAGCGAGAATTATCAGTGTTAACATTATCAATGCGTGTTATTTTTAAGCTGAAGAAAATTACGTTTTTAAGGATCCTTTCTTGTGTGTGTATAGAACAAAAAAATGAAATGATGGGCAACAGGTTCTAAACAAAATAAGTTTCGTTTTTTAGGTGCATTAGACAGTAATGGATCCTCTGCTTTGCGTCCACGTGTTTTTGTCCATCAGAACATTAAATTATGTTGTTATTTACTGTCCCTCATGTCATTACAAAATGTCTTTCTTCTGCTGAATACACACACAAAAAAAGATATTTAGAAGAATGTTGGTAAGCAAAGAGTTCTGGTTCCCATTGACTTCCATTGTATTTTTTGTAGATATAATGGAAGTCAGTGGGAACCAAAACATTTTGACTTCCAACATTCTTCAAAATACATTCTTTTATGTTCCACAGAACAAATAAAGTCATATAGGTTTAGAATGACATGAGGTGGAGTAAATAATGATTTTTTGTGTGAACTCTCTCATTAAATCAGTGATTTTGGTGAAACCTGTAAAGAACATGTCTGCGTATTTCACCCTAAAATCAAAAGAAAAAATATTTACTATAATTTTAAGGTTTAATTGAGTGTAAAATATTTATATTTTTTAATCACTACAAAATACTGTATTACAATAAGAAGAATATTGACAGAAATAAACAGTAAAATATGAATAAAAAAATATCCAGATGCATTTCAATAATGAAAAATTCACAATGCAAAAAATCTCAATGGTCCTTAATTTTTTTATGTTAATATATTTTCTAATTTTTTTATTTACATTTTTTTGGGTGACCTGGACATGTTTTTGTGAGTTTCACACAAAGATCCATAAATGCTTCATTAAATTCAACTTAATCATGTAATTTCTTTGTTCAGAATAATGCTAAAAATCAAACATTTAAGTGCATTTTTCACTCAAACTTCACGTTTTTAATAGTTGTACCACCATTGTGCCCTTGAACGAAGCTCAAAAACACTAAGGCTGCCGGGTAACGCATTACCATTTGTAGCATCAGTGCAATATAACAAAACTCAAATCAACACACTCATTGCTATTTTACATTTAGCCTCTATGTGATTGTCTTGGAAAGGCCTGATTACCTGACGAATACTGTGTTATTACGGATGCCTTTTCCGGACCGATCTGAAGTGGTCTTCTAACTGTGTGACACTGACGTCCCTCTCCTGCCTAATGACAGATCCATTCAGTAGCAGCGGACGGTACCGACACACTAGATTACGAAATAAGACACTCTCGCCGTCAACTCCTTTGTTACCAGTCTAATGACCTCCACACTTGTGACAGTGTGGATGTTTTTGTATCCATTAGAATCCAGGCGTGTGTTTCTAACTGAATGGGACGGATGGGATGGTGATGTGGATTATGTACAGATGTGTGTGTAAAATAGCTTTTCCTGCTCCCTCTTGCAGCTAGCTGTGTGTCGTGTGGGCAATTTCTGAATGAGATGGCCGTTATGTACCCATCTGAAACCTATCAGCCTTAACCCTCGTTTGCTAGTGTGTACGCCATCAACTTTTACTTGAAATGTGAAATCATGATTAGAACTTAATATTTGGCCACATGTGAGTTAACGGGAAAGCGAGAGGAAGATGGCCTTACCTGACAGTATTTTAAGTTGACATGTTTTTTTAGGTGTTTTACCTTCTAGCAGGTACGTTTTCTTTCTTATTCGAGTCAGATTTGTACATGCAACCCTCATCTAACTAAGCTTTAGGAGAATTGCCATCGATTTTAAATGCAACGGCTTTTAACATCTGCGGTTAGCATTTTAAACCTGTTTTAAATCAGTTAGAGGCTCATTCCCAATGACATGCATTGAAAGTTACCCTCTTGATCTTCATAAAGTGAACATGTATCATTTAAAAAATATATATATACATTAAGTTTGGGCTCCTGCGTATTACATGAGGTTGCTAAGATGAGCTTTTGGGAATATGGCAGTTGAAAATGATATTTAACACTCGACTGTCATCCCTGCGACTGCCGGCTTATTGAACGCTGGGATGCACCCGTAAAGCTCCTCAAGTAGCCGTATAGCAGAGAGAAGCACCATTTTGTTTTAAAGGTTTTTTGGTACCTGGTTTTGGGTCTCAATGTGTCCGCATTGTCTGGCCGTTAAGGTACTTTGTGTATTATATGTACATTTGACATATTTATAAAAGCAAGATGTAAATAATTCCTTTTGTTGTTGCTTTTATTGAGCTGTTTGATAAGGTTTTGTTGTTTCTTTTAATTTGCCATTGTTTTTAAATGCTCCTTCTGAACGTGACGGAGCCTTTCATGAGAGTTAGCTGTTGTGTGATTGGATGCTTGGCTGGCTATTGACATAATAAACACTCCAATAAAATGATTTATACCATGAATGCTGAGAAAGTTAGTCATTCATTCCTTGATCATAAGATTATGAAAATGCATGCTTAAGACTCTCAAAATGTCTTTTCAAGCTTTATTGTGTGTTTTCTCAATGCATATTCATGGAAAACCAGGAAAACTTTTCATAAAAAGTTGATGGAATCTTTTAGCTTTTAGTTCATATAGGTCATCAGTATCTAGTGTAGTCCTAAAATTAGCTTTTAAATTGTATGTTTTGTATATATTGTGGACATATTTTGTTTGATCAAAGTACACTAGCATTCCTTACAGGAAACCAGACCAAAATATGAATTACTTGTATGGAGCGCTGCAGTGATGACGTAGTTTTGCAGGCCAACCCAGGTTGCCTCAAAAAAAAAAAAATTAATTCCAACAAAATTTTTATGATTCTTACACATCTTGTTCGTCATGATAATTTTCACAAATTAATCCAACTTGTATGAAGGGATATACAATGAAGCTATAAAAATGGACTAGTGAGTAGATGAGCTTACCTTTACCATTTAGCCACTTGTGTTTGAGTGAGGTATTACTGTATGTAATATCATAGAATAAAAGCCTGTGTTAACTAGACCTTATTTCAGGCATTAACCAAGAAAAATCAGGGTGATGGTACCGGAAGTTCAGTGCCACCTGCATGGTTGTGACGTAAACAAAATGAAGCCATCTGTACTTTTCCTGGAAGATTTGAAATGCGTATTTGTGCTTAAAACTCGTTTTGTTTACATATTAGCATATAGATGCTCCGCTCAAAGCTACCAGACATGGACTAAAAGCCCGAAAAAGTCCATTTTGCTTTCATAGGCTGTTTAATTGTCATTTTATGTTTTCTTTCCTCGCATTCTCTCAATCTTGCGTTTATCACTTGTTCTTTCTTTCCCGTCCTTGTTTGGATTCTCGGCGTCTCTCTCTCGCTCGCTCTTCTCAGTGCGTTAATTTGCCTGTGAATGCATTAGCTGTAATGAGAGCTGAAGGCCGAGGGAATCCTCCAGGGTTCCATTAATCATGGCCCCTCAGACAGCCAACCTTGATTACAAGTGGCAAGAAATTCATTAGAGCCGCGCCTCTGACAACTTTTATCTCCGCCACTAGCTCTGACTCATTAGGCAGCCAAATTAAGGCTATGATGGCACTGATGAAATTCATCGCTTGTTTATCCTGTGTGATTTGATGCATCTGCCCATACATCAGCGGCGTGGGCGTCCACCAGACACTCCCCAGGATTCAGGCCTTGCGTTTCCCGTCCCTCCTCTTCCAAGACTCGGCCGCTTCCGCCGAGGAACGGGAATAGCCTCTACTTTACGCTTCCTAACGATCCGTTAATGAAACAAATGCTCGGATATCAATTAAACAATTAATCTGATTGTCATAATGAGAGTGTTCCGCTCTTGACAAGCTGTGCTGGTATTCCCATCACCGCATCCTCGGAACAGCACCTTGTGGAATATCTCTGTAGGCTATTTGGTTTGCTATTCATATTTTTTTTTTTTTTTGTGGCGGTGCTATAATAATTAAAGCTAGTATAATTGGCATAATGAGAATGCTAATTAGCAGAGTCTCTAAATGAGGGGATATGTAAATGCAACAGCTCATAGGCATTTACCACTAGCGGTTACTGGAGGCTGAAGCAATTAACTTACACACTCGTGTCAGAGCCACATGCTGACAATACAAGTCAAGAAAGTTCAGAGATTCCTCATTAGTTTATGAGATTGTTTTCTGCGCGCATCATTTATGGGATTGTTTTGGGGAATTGTGTTTTGCGCTTTAAGTGAGCTCTTTTCATCAAATAAAAACAGTTCGGTCTAAATGTGAAGACATGAGCTCTGCAACAGGTTTTTCAGAATTTCAGGGTGCAATTTTTATGGAGGGTGTGGATTCACGGCTCGGTGTTGCTTTCCTTCTGCCTATTAGCACTTATGAGAGAGAACAGTTGCTGGTGTGTCATACATCATGGTACGCTACACTTGGCATCCTGTTGCTGTTTCTAGCCATGAAGCAGCTTCCAGTTATGGCCACACCGGTCGAGCCTAATTCCTGTAGCTCAAACAGCAGAGCATATGCCAGAATCATGCGATAAATGCGTGTAACAAATGCATAAATGTGATCCTGTCATGTACACACAGCAGCAGAATATGGTTGTTGTCAGTCCTGTTTCTTTTTACATGACGCGCCAGAGAACAGCATAAAGAATGGTGATTTAAAAAAAATAAGAATTACTGGATGATAATGTCTCCGGTCACTAATAATACTTTGGTCAGATGAAGTCAAGAATTGTTGCGCCCCTGATGAGAGGACAACCTGCTGCCATGGTTACCTCTGTGTCAATCATCAACCAGTTTGCAGGTGTGACTCCTGGATTCCGTTCACACACACAACAGTGATTTAGATTTAAATGCTGTTGTCATTCTTAAAACTGGCCAGTGTTTATGTGGCCTATGTCTAGATTTCTGCTTAGAAAACCAGCCTAAACTCATTTGCTGGTCTTAGCTAGTCTCCCCTGATGGTTTAAAATGGTTTTAATGTTTTTTGTTTTTGCTGCTGGTGAGGCTGTGGGACCAGCTTAAACTGGGTAAAAGTAGTTCATGTTAATATACAAAAAAAATCTGTTTGAGCAATTTCCGTCGCCGTGTGCATATTTACATTAGTAAAAGGCAGCTTAATTATGGCAAAATGTGCTGCTATAAGACCAAAAACATTTGCATTATCACCTATCACTATATTTCTAGCCCAGGTTTCTGGTTATTTCGTGCATCATACATCTTATATCTTGTTATTTCATGACATGCGTGCATGACGCACAATGGCAAAAAAGTAAAATTTGAATAATTAGCAGTTAATGAAAATTTTGATAAAGATTTATGTTATTTAATTATTTAGTTAAACACTACATTCTAAAAATTTAACACTTCTCATTTAACTACATTTTAGTATATGCAAATATATGCATTAAAACAGTGGAACATTAATGTAGCTGAAATTTAGTGAAGTGACATATTGCCAAGTATGGTGACCCATACTCGGAATTCCTGCTCTGCATTTTAACCCATCCAAAGTGCACACACACACACACACACCTGGAGCAAATTTACTGAATTACAGTGAAACATATTAAATGTAGTATGTATGTGTTTTATCATTCATGCTGTTTAGTCTTTATATTAAATTATTTATATTGTACATATATTTTACATTACATTTCTGTAGCTCAAACAGTATGGTGCTCGCAACACCAAGGTCATGGGTTCGATTCCCAGGAAACACATGAGCTGATAAAATGCTAATCTTGAATGCAGTGTAAGCCGCTTTGGATAAACACATCTGCTAAATGCATATAAGTAAATAGTTTACCTTCATGCAAAGCAGTTTTTCAGCATCACTGTATATGCTGATGTATTCTGTGAACAGACTGTAGTAACTGAATGAGACTCAACCCTGCACGGAGAGAGAGCGAGAGACCCAGTGTGGTCTTTTGCTCTCTCCTGTAATGATTGATGTTGAAGTTCATTACAGTGTGTTGGATATGACCAGTGTAATAGAGCTCCATCACTCTCATCTGAGACAGCACGGCCTCCCAAAGAGAGACAAATGAGTCCCATGCTCATTAACAAAAAAACCTCTCTCTCTCTCTCTTTCTCACACACACATACTGTCTCTTTCTCTCTCTCTCTTTAGATGATCTGAAGGTTATCATGTGAATCTTTATGTATTTTCCTCATGTGACTATTTATCATGTTAAATGAGACTATATCACCGAATTAAATGCATTTTGTGTCAAGGCTAAACAACTAGTTAATATTTCATGAAAAAAGTCATAAAAATTGAATATCTGCATAAGTTTGTTGAATGAAAATATAGACTGCAGATAATGCATATAATGCAGATAAGGCCAAAAAAAAAAAAAAAGATTCAGACCAATAATGCTCATTTAAAGAGAAGAGATGTGGACGGCTCAAGCTTCACAATGCTTCCACTTTCTGAAAAATAAAATAAATCTATGTTCAGTTTTAAAAGAGGGATGAACATATTACCCCATGGTCTCTTGACGCTGATGACAGATGTGCTCTATTACCTGCTCAAAATGCATCAAATAAAGTAAATCTGCTGGATGTAAAGAAGAGCTAAGACACAAAGGATCCACAGCTATTTCAACCAGACAAAAAGAAAATAGAGATCTAAGTTGTGACCTGTACATTAAGACAATAAATGCCCTGGAAAGAGATGTTGCAAGATTAACATTTCCTGATATTAGTTCTAATGTCTTGATATTTAAAGGTTCAACAGTGGACATATTTTAGCATTATTCTTATAAATATATCAATTGTATATAATAATTCAATTGCTTATTATGTCCTTATATGTTTACTAAACTATGGTAATTGTAGTATTAATTATTATTAATTGGACTTTGTAATTACATAATTACATTTATTTTAAGGACAAGTAAATAAAAAAATAAAAGTGATCAAAGTTGCCAATAAATAATTGCCAGTAGTCACTTTCGGATAATTTTTGGTATAAAATATCTATCAATGAGTCAAAGACTTGATCAGTAATTAATTAATTCGTTTGAAAAGAAGACAAAAACTAAAACAATATTTAAGAAGAACCAACATGCAATGAATACATTTCTCCTCTGAATAGTTTTATGCAACAATATTGCACATTTATTGTGACGTCGATGGGAATATATCACTCTGTCATTGTGTTCTTGAGCTTATTTATTTCCATCACCGTTTTTTTTTTCTTCACAAAGAACTTGGGGGAGAGAAATGCTTTAAGAGCACATGCAAAAATGGTCGAAACAACAAGAACGGCCCGTTAATATCATTCGGGGAAATTAGACAACACATGGCAACATGCAAAAACTCACTAGACAGCAACTTATAAATACTTATTTTTAAAAAATGTATCTTTACAGTCTCGTATAGTGCACATTGGTGTCGCACGGACACATTTAATATTTACAAATGTACAAAATAATAAATTAAAAATAAAGACATTTTAGGGGAGAGAAGGAAAAGAACAAACCTGAACGTAATGTTGATATTGAACAGATATACCCTAAAAGTCGGTAACACCTTATAATAACTTTCAAAAATATAAAATGTTTAACAGGTCATGTGTTAATATACGTTCAAATATCATAAACTTTGATTCATATAGGCTATATAAACCGATGACCCGTTAAGCATTGAATAGGCCTCGTGTTTTAAATTGATGAAAGTTGGCAAAGTGTTACCTAAAAGTCACTGAATATCCTTCTAGATACTGCTTCATGCATCTGTAGTGTGTGACCCCTGACCTGGGGGATTGTGGGTCATGTAAATGTTCGTTTGAGGAGTTCAGGGTCATTTTCATTGAGTAGTTCATGGCCTGCTGCCCGGTTCGATCTGTTGATGTTGACTCCGCACCGCGAACCTGTTGACATGCACGGGAATGGGCACCACGATTTTGGGGTTCCTGACGGGCTCCCCGGATCTGTTGTTGACGTTGCCGGCTTTGATCCGTTTCCATTTGGCCCTGCGGTTCTGGAACCAGATTTTGACCTGGACCTCGCTGAGTTTGAGCGCGTGCGCGATCTGCGAGCGCTCGGTGAGGGACAGGTACTTCTTACAGTGAAACTCCTTCTCGAGTTCCAGCAGCTGCTCGCTAGTGAAAGCAGTCCGCCTCCTCCGGCTCTTTCCCGCTGAGCCGCCCGGCGGTAACGCGTCCTGTGAGCCGCCTTTGAGTTTGCTTTTCTGGGACGCTGAGGCGCAGGTGTTCCCGTCGGAGAAGCTTTCGTTCTCGCTGTCGGCTGAACTGTCCTCCCTGTCACTGCACGCGGCCTCCGCTGATTTCAGGTCCAGTTTCTCATCATCTGAACTGTAGAGTTTGGTTTCGCCTGAAGAGAATGAAAATTGAGACATTAATCATTACAAATATCCACACAGATTTGTGCAGTTCAAAAGACAAATGTAGTATTTATGTGAAACATTTCGACCCTATTGAAGTTGAACTAATAGGCTACATTATAATTGGTGACAAACTGCACTAAAAAGTCCTTTTGGACAACCTCGAATTAATTCGAATTAAAAGCTGATAAAAATGTATAAACTGTAACTTGAATGTAATGTAAGTCGCTTTGGATAAAAGCGTCTGCTAAATGCATAAATGTAAATGTAATTGGGCTATATATAAAAAAAACGAATTGAAATAGAGTAGAAATGAATCGTTAAATTCTCTAACAAGATAAAAAAAATATGTTAAAGTGCGCTAGAAAATGTATTATTCTGCTTGATTCTATAGACATTATTTCATAAAATCCAACACGAGCGTATACTGAAGCGTAGTTCAGGCCTGTCATATTCAATTCATAACTGTAAAGCAGGCTACATTTAAAGTGTCAACCTCCAAGTTTATTGCACGTTTTCGATGACGAATGTAAAAAAAAAAAAGTGTTTAAACTCGAAAGCTCTAGTAGAAATGACAATATCAGGTTGGATGGGGAAAATATATTTTTATAATTTATAATAGTTACGAAATAATAAACCACTGTGCTGAAACTATAGAATAATTGCTTTTGTTGATATCGTTTGCTTATTCAGTCTGCTATATTTTCAACTTTAAAATATCTAATTCTGCATAAATTATTTAGAAATATCACAAAATATTATTGTAAAAACCCAAATCGTTTTGTAGCATTGTTTCGAAACTCTCCAGTGGCAGGAGTGAAGGCCTGTGCCTCCTGAACACAAATCAAATGACAATGGAAGTTTTCAAGCTCAGATGTGTTCATTTGTCTTTCGATAATTTTATGAACTCCCAAGAACAATAACAGATGATAAAATGCACTGTTATTCCAGCACACAAAACCACTATTTTACACAACGTTGGTGAATTTTCATTCAAAGGCCATTGCCTTTTTTTTTTTTTCCAAATGTCGTGACATTTCTTACTGAATGTAGTCTACAATCTTAAAGTTCATGCTTAAAGTTTTTATGCAGTTCCACATAGTTAGAAAATGTTATTGAATTAATTTGTGCAGCACTTTTATGTTCACCAAAAGCGCATCATTCTTATCAAGAACCATTTTTATAAAATTTTCGTTTTGCATTGAAAGTTACTTTATTTAGCATATTGGTTTATGGGTTTATATCTAACTCAACAGTAGCAGTTCCCTAAAGAACTAGAGAATAAAAGTTTGGTGTGGAACAGCCTGTAAAACTCTTTGGGTTCTAAACAGAACTTTTGTTTTGAATAAAGGCCGTTCGAACTTTATAATTCGACTTAACTAATTACGTGCTCGTAATTAAACCATCTGTCAAAGTGAGAGTTTGTGTCCGGCGCTCACCTGCAACCGCCTGAAAAGTTTCCGTGAAATTGAGGAGTTCAGAGCCCTTGAGTTCGTCATGCGGGCTCTCCTGCCGGTTCATCCCCGTCCCGTCCGCGCCTAACCGGGGTCCCGGCATCTCCTGCGGGGGATAGAAACTATCTGGAGGGTCCGAGAAACTGGGCAGGGTGGTGGTGAGCGCCACCATGGAGGGCATCCCCTGCCCCAACCCCGCGCAAAAAGTGTTGGTCAGGCGCCCCGCGAACGATGCCAGCGGTGCCAAAGGAGGGATGCCCGACGGTAATGACGAATGAGACAGGGCTTGCGGAATCATAAGCGGTCGGTACGGCATAAACATCGGGTAGCCCGTGTAGAGCAGGTGGCCCGGCCGGGGATGTGGAGTGCCTATCAAAGAATCAATGGAAAACGCCGCGCCTGGACCGCTCGGTCTCTGCATGATGAAGTGAGCGCGGTCTGGTCGTATAAATCCCGTGCAGTGGCCTTCTGAGACAAATCACCCAAATGTGGTCCACGGATATCCTGATGGTGCTGTAGGGTCCTCGCCGTCCAACTGACTGAGACCTGATGCGTTTTTTGTCTGGAGCTCTCAGTGTCTCAGCCTCTGTTTGTCACATACTGAGACATAAACACACACACGCACAGCTCTCTCTCTCTCTCTCTCTCTCTCTCTCTCTCGCTTTCTCTCGGTTATCATCAATACAAGAGGATAGAAGGGGGAGTTGCCCTGGAGACTCATCCATCTTCCTCAAATTACGCTTCATTTCCTTATTCAGTCCCTGACTTTTTAGGCCGCCTAGAGAGAGGGGGGTAGTTTCCCAGTGGGTCAAGTCCCCTCCTCTGGAAAGCGAATGTGAGGGGACTGCGCTGACCACACCAACCCAATCAACTATTATTAATTTTGATTGATGATAAGTAATTACTTTGCATTCAAGGGAAGATATATAACAACGGTTCTTTTGTTGATTCCGATGGCATCGGAGTCGTGAGGGCGGAGAGGCAGATGTTTCTTGTGAGAGAGAGTCTGGAGAAAGAGTGAATCTGGCCGACAATTATCCCCAAGAGAGAGATTTCACTGATGAAATGACGTTTGAATGTAGACCTGTGTGAACTCTTACTGATAAAAATGTGGGATTACAAAATATGGCAACAAATATCTATATCTGTTTATACTAGAAAATAAAAATAAGAAATGTCTAAATTTATCAAGTTTTTAGAAAAGCAATTTTTATATAGCCTACATAGCAGTTTCACACTTTAAAAAAAAAAAAAAAACGTTTTTATACAACTTTCTACATTTTTGTCTAAATGTTTTTTGTTTTTTTTTACATATCATGACTTTTTAGTCACAAATAAGGTGCGAATTACACTTTGAACCTCCCTAAAATCAGTCAAAACAAACGGTGGGGGGAGGTTAAAATGTGAAATGTAAAATAGCCTATATACATTTGTGTGGAAATGTGAATTGTATACATTTCAAAAGCGTTTTCAAATAACGTTTCAGTCACCACAGAAGTTCGTTAGTTCGCGCCTAAAAGCGCGCGAAAACAATGCCAGAGGGGGTAACCATAGCAACAGCAGGCAGCGCGGGCGCTTTCAGTTGAGACCCAGGCAGGAACTTCGACAAAACAAGTAGGCCAACTGTCATGTTGTATCACTTTGTTCAATATTTAGGCTATATATTGAAAGTATATAACAAAAAAAGTTTTGTTTAAAGTTAAATTCCCTGAAAGTCACTGAATAATTCGCGCACTGGTCATGAATAACAATAAGTGTCTTCATCTGACCTCAACAAAACCTGCCTTTTTATTTAAAAATGTATTTTTGGAAAATTTAATGACCTTCACATGCAGTCAAGAGGTTTTTTTTTTGTTCAAGTAGCTAATTCATGCTTTTAAAGAGTAATTTTTTCTCTTTTTTCCAAACTCTGAACTGTTAGATATCAAAATGGCTGCAGTTCATAAATTGAAAACGGTGTTAATCATAACAGATGTTCAATCATTGTATGAAATCCATTTTAATGTATTTTTAAAGATCCAGACATTCAGATATTCAGAGGAAAGATCCTTGGTGGAAAATCACACAGATAATTTGACAAGATGTTAAGTACACAGAAAATTAAGAAGGACAAGACTTTAAGAGAAAAAATAACCATACTTTGCTTTAATAGTTGAGAATATAATTTCGATTGTTAGACGAAAAAACAAAGAAAAGGGTCTAAAATTGTACCATCTGAGCGGTTTCTCTTTCCCCGCTAAGCATTAATTTAATCGGAGATCATTTTACCGTTTAAATGCCAATTCACTTCTGATGATGATTAGACGCTATTGAGTCCTGCGGGGCGCGAGCTCTTCAACTGGCCGTCTGATTGCGCGAGGACATAAACACATCACCTCCGACTCTGATTAGCGATGGAGGACCCACAGATGCTAATTATTCTTATAATTGCAAATGACTCCATTCAGGAGCAGTGCTCTTTGATCTATTGAAACCAGACAGCGTTCTCTCTCTCTCTCTCTCTCTCACTCACTCACACGCTACTGAATGGGATACAATCAGAGCCCCCCCTCCTCCTGGTCATCTCATATGAGACTTTTATCAAAGATCTGCTCGTAGACAATTGCTTTGCACCTTTGTTCTTCACTACACATGAAGACAGAAATCATAAACCAAGGCTTTATCTTTGACGCGCAATTAATAACTTTATATCCGAATAGTGCAGCATAATAGAGGGGAAAAAAAAAATATTCCTAAAATGTGCTATGATTGCAATGATCTGTGTGTGAGGATGATACAGGTAAAGCAGGACACCAGGTCAGAATATGCATGACATTTGAATAATTTTTATTTTGAAAAAGCAGTAAATTATCAAAAGTACACTTCACCTGCATCCAACCTGGTAATGATAATAATAATAACAATAAGCATCATTCATGGATATGTTAATACAATTAAACCAAAATTATTATTATTATTCATAATTTGTTCTGGTAAATCCTTTTACTCAAATGTCCATTGCATTGTTGGTGTTGACAGGATCATTAAACACATGAGGCCCTCACATTGGCCCCCATCATTCTGCGCTCCGCCTTTACTTCTGGTTACTATTCAAGTGCATGCTTCTTCATAACATAATCATAATCACATATGTCCACACATCTCCGAGAGGCTAGAGGATGTATCTCGTCTCTCAGACTTGATAATGGCCTGTAACAAAAATGGACGTGATGCATACTTGTGGAGCTTAACAGTTTGAAAATAATGTAATCGGTAGTTTTCATAATAATCCATATAAATCATGTTCATGTTCTAAATTGTCTTCTACGCCTAAATCATCATTCACTGACAGAGACAAACCCCTTTTGCACCTTATCTTGTCCGATCTTGACCTTAAAAACGTAGAATATGAATGTCAAATCATTGAATTGTAATGTTTCAGCAAGCTTTTCTTTTGTCCTCTGTTAATATAAAATATGACGTAAAAAAAGGATAAAGGGAAATTGTAAGGAAAACCTCAGTGTGGACAAGCAAATTTAAAGCACTTAAAAATGGATAATTTGATTAAATACAATAGAATAATCAAACCTTGCCTTCCTGAAAAATGCTTTTTACATAATCTAGATCAGCATTTAAACTTATTTACTGGAAAATACTTAAATGCATTTGTAGCTGGCCCACTAATCAGTATGATTTGAATGTAGTGCATATATTTATTCTTAAGTAGATTAGCTAAAAGTAATTAGTTACATCAGTAAAAATACATTCTAAACATTTTATTTTACAAGAAAGTGAAAACATTAAAGCATTCAGAATGTTACTTATAAATATTTTCCATTCAAAAGTCCATTCAATTTTGCTTGGAATCCTATCAGTGATTTGTGAACTTTCAATAGGAATTCATATTCCACTTGAGCTCCATGGCGCCCCAGTGTGGTGGTTAATGTAGTAATGAATGTGTGTTGCACTGGATGTATGAACTTTATATACTGACCTTCTGCATCCTCCTCCTGTTTAATCTTCATTAAAATCCTTTTATCCTCTTTCCTAATGCATTATGATATATATCAGTAATAATAAAACACATTTTACATTAAAAATCTCACTCACAGATTTGCATTATAAGCATTACCTCCATTTAATGATTCCCTATCAAATTTCCACCTGATTATGTCGTCTTCGGTAAAGACAGGACAGTTTTCCAACACAAATCATTCAGAATCACACAGAAAAAAACAAAACTCAATCACTGCATGCTTGTACTGTGTGTTATACAGGGTCTGTGGTCTCTGTCAGTGTAAATAGTCTCTGAATGCCAGCATTAGGTAATTTTTAAGAAAGGTTGGTAGACCCAGTTTAGGGACCACGTTGTGCAAGCGATCTTCCAGAAACGATCGGAGTCTGTGACGAGCCAGATGTTGTAGACATCGAGGAGTTTGCATCAGTGCAAACAGGGATTCATAGAATTCCCGGTGTTTCTGTGCAAAAACAATATATTAATATATATTATGTGGTACTTTGAGAATAATATTCTTTAGTTCTTTAGGTGATTTTATTTTAATAAAACTTGCTTTTTAGCGTTTACTTAAATATGTATTACATTATATTTAAGAAAAAAGGTAATCTGACCTGAAAAACCTCAGGGGGAACAGCTTCTACCCAGGCTTCAGTGATTTTGAGTCGGTCATATGCGTTTAGGAGCACTTCTATTGTTCTTGGAGATGTGCAGCAATATTTCAACACCTGAGCAGATATATTACAGAATAAATCTGTCATATTACAAGAAAAAACAAACAAACGAACAAACAAACTGGGAAATGAAAATATCAAATAAGAATCAAGTCTCTTTTTTTCATCTCGTTTATAGTGGTTTTATATTGTAAAAAATTCAATAAAAAAATATATTTTGAAATAGATTTTATAAGAAACATTTTTTGAAAATATAAAATATATTTTAAAATGTATTCTAATGCAAAGTTGATTGCATCATTACTCCAGTCTTCAGTGTCACGTGATCCTTCAGAAATCATTCTAATATGTTTATTTGCTGCTCAAGAAACATTTATTTTTATCAATGTTGAAATCAGTTGGTGGTTTATATAACAGATGCATTTTTTTCAGGATTCTCTGACGAATAGAAAGTTTAAAAGAGCGGCATGTGTTTGAAACAGAAATCTTTTGTAACATTATGTCTCTATTGTCACTTTTAATCAATTTAATGCATCCTTATTGCTAAATAAATATATAATTAAAGTGAAATCAAATAAGTTTTTTTCTGAAAACAGATCCAAATTCAGTGTTCTTCAGAAACCGATTACACTGTGAAGCAGATCTTGCTTTGCTATTAATAACTAAAATGTGTCAGGGTTTGGGTGATAGGGGAATCAGATGCCGAGTTTGAGAGAAAGGAGAAACTTTATTCTTGCCACAAAACACAAAATAACAACAATATTTAACTGCTGCTTATGGAAGAGGAGATTCCAGAACTGGCTGGCAGAGTCTGCGGACCACACAAACTGCCGGATCTCTGTTCTACGAATCCTGCAGCACAGGGGAACAGAGAGTCAGAGAATGATGCGTGCACTCGTACACAGAACATGAGCAAGGACAAAACAATCTACTCACAACGAGGAACAGAAAAGTAGGGACATATAAGGGAGTGGGGGAATGAGCGACAGGTGGGGGAGAGTCAGCTCGTGATCCGTGGACTCCTGCTGCACGATCAGCACTGATTACCCAGACCACGAGCTGCCAAACCTGACAGGACAACACAGACAACAAGAGGAGCCGGGAAGGCCCCCTGAACCGTGACAATACCCCCACCTCAGGGACGCCTCCTGGTGTCCCCGGAGGACTCACCATGATGCTGATGAAACTGATCAATGAGAGCGCAGTCCAGAATGTCGCGAGCCGGAATCCAGCATATCTCCTCCGGACCATAACCCTCCCAGTCTACCGGGTATTGGTGACCTCTACCCCTACGCCTGACATCAATGTGCCGCCTCACTGTATAGGCTGGAGACCCCTCGATGAGTCTAGGAGGCTGGGGGCGGCGGAGGTCAGGGGTTGGAGAAGGGAGCGAAAAACGGGCTTGATCTAAGAGACATGGAAAACTGTGTGGATCTTCTTAAACTGTGGGGTTAATTTGAGCCGCACCGTCACCAGACTGAGCACCTTGGCAATAATAAATGGTCCAACAAATTTGGGTCCCAGTTTACGTGAGGGAAGTTTGAAGTTGATGTCCTTAGAAGACAACCAGACCTTCTGACCACACATGTAAAGTGGGGGCTTGGTACGGTGACGGTCCGCCGGCGCCTTGTTCCTCTCGCCAGTCCGAGTGAGGGCTTCTCTGGTGATCCTCCAAGTACGAAGGCATCTCTGGATAAACGCATGCGCGGAAGGAACAACAGCATCGGATTCTTGAGAGGGGAATAATGATGGCTGGTAGCCTAAACAGCACTGGAAGGGAGATAAACCCATAGACGAGACCAGGACGGAGTTATGCGCGTACTCAACCATGGTTAACCTGGAACTCCAAGATGACGGTTCGACAGACACCACACAGCGCAGAACTCCCTCCAAATCCTGGTTGGCACGCTCAGCCTGACCATTAGTCTGCGGGTGATTTCCGGAGGATAGGCTCGCAGTCGCCCCCCCAGCTGTCAACAGAACTCTTGTCCAAAATTTAGACACAAACTGGGGACCCCTGTCAGAAACCACGTCCACCGGGGGGCCATGAATACGGAACACGTGATCCAAGACAATACTCGCTGTCTCCCTCGTTGAAGGCAATTTGGGGAGGGGAATAATGAGGGTCGCCTTCGAGAACCTGTCCACCACAGTGAGGACTACCATCTTGCTATTAGAAGGAGGCAAGCCAGTAACAAAGTCCATTGCTATGTGTGACCAGGGTCACGAAGGGACCGACAGCGGCTGGAGTAGCCCTGCTGGGGGTCGATTGGAGCCCTTACCCGCAGCACAAATCGAACAGGCCGACACGAAACGTCTAGCATCCCGCACCATGGACGGCCACCAAAACCGCTGCTTGACTAGCCTATAAGTACGAGTTGCTCCAGGGTGGCAAGCTAGGCTAGAGGAGTGGCCCCACTGTAGGTTGCTAGTTCGGACTGACTCGGGCACGAACAGCAGACTCTCTGGACACCCCGCGGGAACAGTGGTGTCGCTTAGCGCAGTGGGGACCTTGGACTATACTCCAGATTTTTATGGTCAGTCCAAACGATAAACGGAAATCCCGCGCCCTCTAACCAGTGACGCCACTCCTCCAGTGCCAGCTTGACAGCTAGTAACTCCCTATTCCCGATGTCGTAGTTCCGTTCTGTGGGGGTTAAATGATGAGAGAAAAGGGCGCAGGGATGTATTTTCTTGTCTGAAGATGATCTCTGAGACAAAACTGCCCCAACCCCCACCTCGGACGCATCCACCTCCACAACGACCTGCCAAGACAGGTCAGGGTGTCTAAAATGGGAGCCGAAATAAACTGACTCTTCAAACTCTCAAACGCAGTTTGGGGCTGCGATGACCAACAGAAACGTTTCTTAGTGAAGGTGAGATCCGTCAGAGGAAGGGGCGACCTGACTATAGTTCCGAATGAACCGCCTGTAAAAATTGGCAAACCCCAGAAAACTCTGGACCGCTCTACGATTATCTGGGGTGGGCCAATCAGCAACAGCCTTTACCTTGGCGAGATCCATTCGGATACCTTCAGGCGAGAGAATAAAACCCAGGAACGGAACGACCGTGTGTGAAACTCACACTTCTCCACCTTGGCGAATAAACGATTCTCCAGCAGCCGCTGGAGCACTCGCCTGACGTGCTAGACATGATCGCGCTCGTTCTGGGAGAAGATCATGATGTCGTCAATGTAAGCAAAAACAAACCGATCGACTATGTCTCTGAGCACGTCGTTGACGAGTGCCTGTAAGACCGCAGGGGAGTTTGAAAGGCCAAACGGCATGACCTAATATTTAAAATGCCTAGTATGGGTGTTAAAGGCGTTCTTCCATTCGTCCCCCTCCCTAATCCGAACCAAGTGATAAGCACTACGGAGGTCCAACTTTGCAAAGATGGTTGCCCCCTGCAAGAGCTCGAAGGCCGATGACATCAATGGCAAAGGATAATGATTCTTTACCGTGATGTCATTCAACCCCCCGATAGTCAATACAGGGGCGTAGCGAACCATCCTTCTTCTCCACGAAGAAGAACCAGCTGGAGAGGAAGAGGGACGGATAATGCCTACTACCAGAGAATCGTGAATATACCTCTCCATGGCCTCCCTCTCCGGTCCGGACAGAGAGGAAAGGCGCCCCTTAGGTGGGGAAGTGCCAGGCAACAGGTCAATCGCACAGTCGTACGGGTGGTGCGGAGGCAGAGATGAAGCTCGGGACTTACTGAACACCGCTCTCAAGTCATGGTAAGCCTCCGGTACATTCGCCAGGTTCACCGGCTCCTCCTGCAACACAGAACAAGACATAACTGGGGAAAATGCAGCACCCAAACATTGGGCTAAACAGAAAGGGCTCCAAGCCACATCGGAGCTGCGAGCCCAGTCAATGTGGGGGTTATGTTTAACCAACCAGGTGTGACCCAACACCACTGGAGCGGTGGGCGAGTGAATCAGGAGGAATCGGATCTCTTCAGCATGATTACCAGACAAAGTTAACGTAACAAACTTAGTGACCTGAGTAATATTAGTAAGTAGGGTGCCACAAAGAGTCCTAGCCGAAATAGGTTCAGCCAGGGCAACGGATGGAATCCCCAGGCGTGTGGCCAATCCAGAATCCATAAAATCACCCTCCGGTCCAGAGTCGATTAACGCCGAGACCTGGAAAACAGCTCCACCGAACTGCAACGAAGCTAGAAACTCTGAACGACCACCAGATGGCAGTCGAGTCGTAGTGACGCTCACCATATGCTCTCCCTTGCGTGATGAGCGTCTCCCCGCTACAGGGCACGCAGCTGCCACATGACCCGCCTCACCGCAGTAGAGACACAGCTGATTGGCCAGGCGACGGCGTCGCTCCCCCACAGTCAGTCGTGCTCTTCCGACCTGCATAGGCTCCTCCTCCGGGAGGACAAGGCGTTGAGACAGTGTGTCACAAGCGGTCACCGACTTGGCGCCCGTGACTCGCTCGCGGGGAAATCCCCCTCTTTGGTGCCGGGAACGGAGAGCAATCCGGTCGTCGACCCGAATAGCAAGATCGATCAATCCATCCAAGCCAGATGGCAGCTCCAGGGAATAGATCTCGTCCTTCCGTGCTCAACCAGGCCGTGAAGGAAGTGATTCCAGAGTGCCTTCTCATTCCAGCCGCAGGATGCGGCGAGCGTGCGGAACTCAATGGAGTAACAGGACACGGACTGCTCGTCCTGCAGGAGCACCGACAAGGATCGTGCCGCCTCAATACCCCGAGCCGAGCGATGAAACACCTTGCGCACAGACACACAGCAGGCCTGCTCGCCATCCCACATGGCCGTGCCCCACTCCCTCGCTTGACCCACCAAGAGCATGATGATGTACGCTACCCTGGATAGCTCCGTGGGGAAACAGGAAGGCTGGAGAGCGAAGATCAGCGAACATTGGGACAGAAATGACCGACAGGAGCTGGACTCACCCGAGTATGGAGCAGGTGGATTAAGACGTGGTTCCACGTATCGAGGAACTGCTCCTTCAGGGCCAGGGGCTGGTGTTGCAGCCCGAGCTGTAGAAGGGCTGACCTGCAGCTGGTCCAGCCGTTCCACCAGCTGGTTAAGTTGGAGCGAAACCTCCGAATAGGCTTAGCGAGAAGCCGCGAGTTCTTCCTGCTACCAGCCCAGTAGAACGCCCTGCTGCGAGAGGGCTTGGCGCAACTCCGTCTCCTCTGCTGAATCCATAATTTGGTGAGTAGATTCTGTCAGGGTTTGGGTGATAGAGGACTCAGATGCAGAGTTTGAGAGAAAGGGGAAACTTTATTCTCGCCACAAAACACAAAATAACATAAACAATATTTAACTGCTGCTTAGGGAAGCGGAGATTACAGAGCTGGCCGGCAGAGTCTGCGGACCACACAAGCTGCCGGATCTCCGTTCTACGAATCCTGCAGCACAGGGGAACAGAGAGTCAGAGAATGATGCATGCACTCATACACAGAACACAAGCAAGGGCAAAACAATCTACTCACAACGAGGAACAGAAAAGTAGGGACATATAAGGGAGTGGGGGAATGAGCGACAGGTGGGTGAGAGTCAGCTCGTGATCCGTGCACTCCTGCTGCACAATCAGCACTGATTACCCAGACCACGAGCTGCCGAACCTGACAGGACAACACAGACAACAAGAGGAGCCAGGAAGGCCCCCTGAACCGTGACAAAATTATAAATCAATGCTATCCTCAGTCTTTCGCAATAACAAACAGTGGAGGAAAGCCGGTCACAAATGAGCAGCTTTTTGTCAGTTTCCACCTGGTGCAACAGCCCCACCTGTGTTGTGGAGGTCAAAGGTGGAAAGTTGTATTTTTGGGAGAACATCGCATGGAATAATTAACTACTTGGGCTGATGAACAGATTGGGCCCCCCTCTGGGGGATTGTGGGAATTTCTGCAATTACTGCTAATTAATCTCCTATTAACATTTGCCTCGTTAAGACTCAGGCAATTTATTTGGCACAAGTGGGACTCGTTGGATGCGTGATATCAAGTGTTTTTAACGGTGCGCTTTTGACAGAACTAAATCCCTCTGAAGCTGATTATTTCTGTATTTGTGACAAATAAAGGATCATATGCTGCTTGCGATGAACTTTAATGATGGTTTTGAGTTAATTTATTTCTATATATTAGTTCAATAGGATAAATATCTGTGCTAAAGAAAACTGTAATTTACAGATTGCAGGATGGATGCCTTCTTGAGATGTGGGTTCATTCCTTACAAATGGTAGGAAGGTTAGTTTCCAATTCAGCTTGTTCTTAAAAGATATATTTCAACCAAAAAATATTTCTGCCATCATTTACTCACTCTCATGTCATTCCATGACTTTCTTTCTGTTGTGGAACGTAAAAGTAGATGTTTTGGAAGTCAATATAGGGTGCAAACAACATCGATTCATTGTCTAGACACAAAAATATAATTTTTAAAAAAACATTTTTATACATTTATTTATACATTTCAAATATATTATTTGTGTTCCACAGAAGAAAGTAAGTCATACATGGATTAGAAATGAAAGGACATGAAAGTGAGTAAATGATGACCATTTAAATTTCTGGCTAAACTTTAATGTTTTTGCTGTTACCAGCAGTGTTCATACACAAATCTGTTTCATTATGTAAGTTGTCTATACACTGACATCTACATCCAGTCATCAATGGACTCTTTCTCTAGGTCTAATGCTGCATTTCATTCAATTCGGAAAAAAAGTTGAAAAAAAGACTTCAGACATGGAGTATGATGTCACACAAATATGGCGGCACCCAGTGAGGTAATAATACATTTAATAAAATTATTTAAAATTCCTAAATTTAAATAATTCTAATATGTTGATTTGCTGCTCAAGAATCATTTCTTATTATCAGTGTTGAAAACAGTTGTGCTGCTTTATATTTTTGTGGAAACCTTGATGCAATTTTCAGGGTTCTTTGATGAATAGAAAGTTAAAAAATAATTGACTTTGCTTAAATAAATAATTGAATTAAGTAAGTAAGTAAAAAGGAATAAAAATCTTACTGAACCCAACATTTTAAAGTAGTATATTTTGAAAGATCAGAATTTAAACAGAATTTTAAAATAATTAGTCCTGAGCAGTCCTGATTAGATAATTAAACAATTAGTCAAAATAAGAATGAAACAAAGAACATTAAGGATAAAATATAGATAAATATATGAAAAATATAAAAATTAGTAACACTTTAGTGTAGGGACCACTATTAAATAGTAGCATGCCTATTATTAACATACTGGCTGTTTATTAGTACTTATAAAGCACAAACTCTGCATGACCATATTCTAAATCCCTAATCCTAATGTAACAACTACCTTACTAACTATTAATAAGCAGCAAATTAGGAGTTTATTGAGGCAAAAGTCATAGTTAACGGTTTGTTATTGGCGAGAATTGGACCTTAAAATAAAGTGTTACCAAAAATGTCAGTATGTCCAGCAAGAATGTGACTATTAGATAAGAATTTTACTCCCAGTAAGACTGGTTCAGAATTTTTATGGAACATTAGAATTCCTTGACTAGGTATAAGGATATAATGAGACTTTGAATGGAAAGCTCTCTCTCATCCCAAACCTGACCTTGGGCAGAGCTCCAGGCCACACCCTGATGGATCCGTAATTGAGAAGAGCCTGTACAATCCTCTCAGGCTCATGGTTCGTTTTGTAGGCCACCGCCTTCAGGATGTTATGCATCGGTGCGTCACCACCGTAATCCATTTCATTGACCAAGGCTTTATACTTCAGCAGCAGATCCACTACGTCAGGGTTGGCGTTCTTACACGCCATGTGCAGTGGAGTCTGCTTATCCGCACTACTGATATGTATGTCCGCCCCAGCAGACACCAGCATGTGGCAAACACGGCTGTAGCGCTCCAGAGACGCACAGTCCTGCGGCTGGGAGCAGGCGGCGTTCAGTGGGGTGTTTCCTTCATCGTTTTGTAGGTTAAGCGCAGCTCCATGTCGTAAGTAGAGCTCCATGTGATCAGGAAGGCCATGGCGGGCCGCCACATGAAGGGGTGTGTCGTTATCATCCAAGCTCTGACCGTTGATAAAAGCATCAAATGCTAGTAGATGCTTGGCACACCTGGAAAAACACGTCAAAAACTTCAGCCTGGCTAAATTACATTCTGCATAAGCAATATAGATTTTGTAGGATATTACTTACTCATCAAAGTCAAGTACACTACTGATCAAAAGTCCGGTATAATTCTGTTTTGTTGTTGTTTTTTAAAGAAGTCTTTTATGCTCACAAAGGCTGTATTTATTTGATTTAAAAATACAGTAAAAACAGTAATATTGTTATCTATTTTAATATATTTTAAAATGTAATTTATATCCGTGATGCAAAGCTGAATTTTCAGCATCATTACTCCAGTCTTCAGTGCCACATGATCCTTCAGAAATCAGTCTAATATACTGATTAAGCACTCAAGAAACATTTCTTATTATTTTCAGTTGAAAACCATTGTGCTTGGGGTAAGATGGGGTAAGATAAAAAAAAAAAAAGTTTTCAAAAAACAAAAAAAATCGTTATTATTCCAAACTTTTGTCCAGTAGCGTACCTTCATTTCAAGTGTCAATCTGACAGTCATTTGAAATCACAGAATTCACCGCAGGATTTCCTGTAATTACTGTACTGAACAAGCACTTACTCAAGTGAATCGAGTTCAGTGCACACGTGCAGGGGCATCTGGCCGTCTTCATTGGTTGCGTTGGGATTGGCTCCGTACTGCAGCAACAGCTTGACACACTCGGGCTGACACTCTTCACAGGCCTCATGCAGGGCTGTGGTGCCCCCAGGTGCCAGGTCCACTCGAGCACCCCGCATTAGGAGATGCCGCAGACATTCGGTGAAACCCCGGCCAGCGGTGATGTGCAGTGGCGTGGTCAGCTCTTGTTCGTATGTCAGTGACCACAGTCCTGAAAAAAGAACAGAGTTGTGAGATTATCTGAAGATTCATATAATATATCAATACTACAGTTAGTCTGAAGCTTTATTTCATTTTCAATAAGGAAATCATGAACAGGCCTGGACAGTTTGAAGATTTAAGGTATTTTAGCTTAGTTTGTGTGGATAGCATCCAATGAGCAGGAACATTTTTTTTTTGATGCAGCTTTTTTGATGCATTTTTGACTTCAATTTAATGTGTCCTTTTATTTATTTACCTTTATTTAAATTAAATCATTTTTTTCAAGCCAGATCCAAACCATATGTGGTTGTTTTCCATCATTCAGGATGCAGTGTGACTGTAATGTCATACTCAAAGTGCAGTAGCATTTGTCTCCTATGCAGTATTCATTTTTGTGATCAGTATCAGTAAGTTTCATGGGAACAAACATAAACACAAACTCATAAAAAGACCCCAAGACAACCTCAAAGACACAGTCGGGGTGGGTGCAATAAGAAGAGAGCAATTTATGTGTAACTGAAACACACAGGGGAACAAATAACTATGACAGCAGGTGAGTCTGACGTGGAAATACTGGAAATGAAGATGTGCTAGTGTGACAAAGTTTGAGTGCTTGTGTACGTGCACAGGAATGTATACATTGTTGTGATACTCGTGGATGACTTGTGGATGACGAAAGAGATCCTTCAGAACATAAATTAATTAAATTTAAAATCGTTAACCAATTTTAATCTTGTTTCACACCATTTTGTTCTATATTATGTGCTAGTAATTAATTTTAGTTGTTATTAATGTTTGAAATTTCACCCTTGTTTAATATTCTTATTTTCATATACTTATAAGATTGTCTTATCATTCTATCTACCTCAAAAGTGTGAAACATTGTAAAAAATTTATAATAATAAAAAAATACACGGTAACACTTTAGAATAGGGAACACTTATTCAGTATGAACTATGACTTTTCCCTCAATAAATTCCTAATTTGCTGCTTGTTATTAGTTAGTAAAGTAGTTGTTAAAGTTAGGTATTGGTGTAGAATAAGGTCATGTAGAATAAGACATTAATATGTGCTTAATTACTACTAATAAATGGCTAATATTCTAGTAATATGCATGCTAATAAGCAACTAGTTAAGAGACCCTAAATAAAGTGTTACCAAATACACTCTTCATCATTCCAAGGAAAGTTATTTTCCTCTTTTCAGCTGAAACTGAACACAGTGCATAAAAGTTTTTGCACTGACACAAAGCTATAAATATTTAATGAGATTTGCATGGTCTCATTTATGATTGACAGCCAATCATTGTGGTTAAACCACTGCTGCAGTAACATTCTAGCACCACACATTTGGCATCACAATTTTAATAACCTGCTCAGGAAGTCTAAAATATGCTAAACTGCATTCAAAATTACAAGTGAGAAGTTTCTCTTAACCCTAGGTTAAAAATGGCCTCAACCTGGGGTCAAAAATGACATTGAATTAAACAGCGTTTAAACAGCATGAAAGGCCTAGATTTAAAGTTTTAGTAATTTTGTTGTTTCATTTTGTATTTTCTTTTTTTCTTCTTTGCATCACAGGAATAAAATATTTTAAAATATATTAACATAGAAAGAGTTGTAATAATATTTCACAATATGACTGTTTTTATGATAAAATAAATACAGCCTTGGTGAGCATAATTATCTATCTATCTATCTAGTTTATGTATTATATATTTTAAGTTTCTTTTGTTTATTTTATTTTGATTAACTAAAATGTTTTTATGGTAATTATGTTTATATAATACATCCCTATAAAGCCACACATGCCGTTTTAGTTAATTAAACAAAAATGATTAATGTAGTCACAACACAACTACAGTAC